>NC_061509.1:167304154-167368237 GCF_022539505.1 Lolium rigidum | reverse complement strand
TCGATAGCGGAATGTGTTATGTGTACGTACATGCATGTCGAGGCTAGCTCTTGGTTGCTGCTATCATCCAGGGAACATTTTGGGTGGGGCGGGCCTTCTCCCATGTGATGGATGGAGCAGAGCAGAAGCGCGGGGCACGTAAGCGTGTCACGTTGACGGGTGCGGCTCACCGACCGGCACAGCACGTGGTGGTGCTACGTATGCTGACGCTGCCAGCGGAGATGGACACGATCACTCGAGTACAAAACGCAGCGCGGGCACAGCTTACCTTTGGCCTTTGCTTGGGCCCGTTTCTGGCTGTCACGATTCAAGAAGTCGAGTGACTCATCCCTTCTTCATCCTCCGACCCGCCCTTATCCTGAACACCATGATTGCACTCCGCAAACTAGAATGCAATTTGTAGTACCTAGCTAGCTACCTGTCCCCGGAGTGCAGGGATTGTATGCACGTCATCTCATCTCCCTTATCTATACTAGCATCGTTAGGCCAATTGAGCTAGCTAGAGCTCGACAACTATAGCAGCCCTCTTTAACTTCGTTAGATCGCTTTACGGTTTTGCATGAAAAGATTATCTCAAACAGATTCCGTAAACACGCGTGACCCGTAAATTCTTTACGGGTTGAAAAACCAACCTTTCAGCCTATAGATTCCGTAAACACGCGCCAGTCTTTCCTGCTTCTCGTCCGCCGCCAAAGATTCGGCACCGAGCTTGGTGGGTAATACACTAGTAGAAACAAGGATTTTGGTTTTTTTTGCCCCAGATGGCTTTTGCACCGGATTTGGCACGAACCGGTGCTAAAAGGGGTCATTAGCACCGGTTCGTGGGGCGCAGCTGGCCGAGGGACCTTTTGCACCGGTTTGTATTACGAACCGGTGCAAATGAGCTATCTTTTGCACCGGTTCGTAACACAAGCCGGTGCAAAAGGTTCGTCGCCGAGCACGTGTCAGCTGAGGACGCTTGACGCCGGTTCGTGTTACGAACCGGTGCAAAAGATAATTCATTTGCACCGGTTCGTAACACGAACCGGTGCTAAAGGTCCCCAGCCCTATTTCAGCTCTACCCAGCCAACACACACACCACTCACTTCATTTTTGCTAGGAGAAGGTGTGTGTGTTGAGTGCTAACTTGCTTCTCTTTGGCATGCACATAAGATGCTCGATGAAATGTCTGAGAGAGTGATGCCGCTTGATTTTTACACACAACAAAAATGAGATGAGGTGCCGGAGCGACACTTAAGCTTTCTCCTCTTTTTTTCCTCCTCGATCAAGGGTAAGCAACAACTTTACCCTTTCATTTGTACGGTGTTAATTTCCACTATTTATAAATATTATGATGTTTTGTAATAGTTTATTGATAAACTTAATTAATTATTTGATGTAGATGAACCGGCGGCAATGGATGTACGTTGACCGACGTCTACCCGAGTTCGGATCGGGCCTGGAAGAATTTATCCGTGTGGCTCGGGAAAACCCACAGGCGGATGGTTTTATGTGTTGTCCATGTGTTGATTGCCATAACTTGAAGCAATACCTCGAATGGCAAGTCATTCACTCCCACCTGCTTTGGAAAGGTTTCATGCCCAGCTATAATTGTTGGACCAAGCATGGAGAAAGAGGGGTTATGATGGAAGACGGCGAAGAAGAAGAAGAGGATGATGATATGTACCCTAACTACGGTGATACTGCAACAGGGCATGATGAAGATGGAGATGCAGGAGGTGATCAAGATGAAGAGGCATCAGATGAGCCCGTTGATGATGATCTTCGTCGGGCAATCGCTGATGCACACATGCAAAAACAGAAAACGAGAAGCGAAAGTTAAAGGGCATTAGTAAACAGTAAAATGGGTCTAGCTAGGAGCTCCCACAGCGATTTGGAGCCCTGAACCGTCAGATCTGCTCATCCGACAGTCCAAATTAGTTCAGTAATCGTCCTCTCGCGGTACTTGCTTCGACCAGACGGCCCAACATGATGGGGGCTGCTACTCCCTGAATCGACCGCGGTGAATTCTCGTGAACCGGGCCAACGGTTGCCATTGCGATGAGCCATACAAGAAACAAAAAAAAATTGACGAGACGATAAACTAACAGGCCGTTGTGGAGGAGCGATTCGGCGGGACTTTGGCAGGTTAGAGGTCCTCATCCGGCAAGCCCGGCCCTTCCAGCTGATGAAGTGCGACTCGAAAGGTCAAGGACCTTGACTCCGGCGGCTCTTCGCGGACGCAATTAAGTGCCAGCTGCAGCGTCCTGGGGGAAATAAATCAGCCGTTTCTACAAGCTGTTAATGGAGCGGCGGCGGGTGGAGGTCAGTTGCAAACTTGCAATTTCGTTTTTTTTTGTGCACCGCCTACATAAGCTAAGTACCGTGTACCGTGGTCGTGGCTCTTGCCCTTTCCTTCCTCCTGTAAAGGTGCCCCTCCAGTTAGAACTTTGCTCTTGATTAATTTTCCTTTACCACAAATAACCCTTTCTTCCGTCGATGATGTATTTAGCTTGGACTCCTTTTAATCTTGTTCTGTGCTCTTTGATTTGTTTGCATATACTATCCGCCCAAGTGCTCTGGTATATTGGTTCAAGGAATTCCTACATGCTGGTTCTTGCTTTTATTTTTGTTTGGGAGTTCTGCCATTGACGATTTCCTATGGCTGTTGGCCAGGTTTGTTCATATGGGCTGCTATATTTTACCCAATGTCCAATATCTTACTATACATGCCTAAGATAGCTCAGTTTTGTGGTTATTCCGCAATTCTTACACATCCTAAAACTGGAATGTCTGTTGATTGACATTCTAACTACAGAGTATGGAGTCATGACAGCTCTGAATTTCGAAACCATTTAGATCATTCTTTATGATGTTAAGTATCTCCTTGACAATTTCATTTTAATAGAATGCATTTTTTGTATGGTCAATCTTTCATTATTTTCCTTCTCATGTTGTGAGGTCCAGTTTCTTATACTGAGATATTACTTTCATAACTCTGAATCTCATTCTGGAATTTCCAATATGATTCTAGGCCCAATCTACTATAGTGTTAAAGAAAAAAAAGGACTACATTAGAGAGACCTATCTTTCTAGGTCCAATCTACTGTAGTGTTAATGGAAAAGGACTACATTATAGGGACCAACCTTTGTAGGTTCAAATTCTTAAACTGATGTGATATTAATTTCATAATTCTCATTTTTGCATTTTAATTATGATTTCTTGGTCAAACTAAGCATCTCATGTCAGAAGGACGTCCAGTCGGTGCCACTACCAACTAAAATTTGGCCAGTGTTTTCTATGCGGTACTTCTTTCGTTAACTTCTCTTGGTGTTATCCTAAAATGTGTACTTCCGAAATAGACTAAATTGACAAACATATGTGGACCACATGGGATACTATAGCTAAAAACATGTTATAAATAGTCAGCCAATGTGCTATATTAGTTTCCTCATTTCCAATGGATTGATTACAATTTTCATCATAACATGTGATTTTCTTTCATTAACCCTTCAGCTAACTGAGATGAAAAAATTATGAGCTAAAACCCAATGAAATTCAACCTGACTCACATGTCGTTCAAAAAGATAGATTGACAGACCACACGATGTAGGCTCAGTCTGTAAGACAGCTCTGGTCTGTTATACCCACCTTTTTTCCTGATCAAGCCTTTTCTTTTACATACGAAAGAAATATCCATATTTTGTATAACATAAATTTATTTCATTTTTAAATATGGACCGGCGCGGCAACGCGTGCTTTTATGGTCTAGTGTTAGATGATCACAAAAAGAAGTTATACCCAAATTGCGAAGATGGCAACACAAAGCTCGGTGCCACCCTGGAGTTGCTGCAATGGAAGGCAGAGGCTGGTATATGTGACAAGCCATTTGAGAAGTTACTGAAAATAATGAAGATGAGGTTTCCAAAGAATAACGAATTGCCTGACAGTACGTACGAAGCAAAGAAGGTTCTCTGCCCTCTAGGATTAGAGGTGCTGAAGATACATGCATGCATTAATGACTGCATCCTCTACCGCGCTGAGTATGAAAATTTGGAAAAGTGTCCGGTATGCACTGCACTTCGGTATAAGATCAGGCGAGATGACCCTGGTGATGTTGAGGGCGAGCCCCCTAGGAAGAGGGTTCCTGCGAAGGTTATGTGGTATGCTCCTATAATATCACGGTTGAAACGCCTGATCAGAAATAAAGAGCATGCCAGGTTGTTGCGATGGCACAAAGAAGACCGTAAGAAAGACGAGATGCTGAGACACCCCGCTGATGGGTCGCAGTGGAGGACAATCGATAGAGAGTTCCCGGATTTTGCAGATGACGCGAGGAACTTAAGGTTTGGCCTAAGTACGGATGGAATGAATCCTTTTGGGGAGCAGAGCTGCAGTCATAGCACTTGGCCTGTAACTCTATGTATCTATAACCTTCCGCCTTGGTTGTGCATGAAGCGGAAGTTCATTATGACGCCAGTGCTCATCCAAGGCCCAAAGCAACCCGGCAACGACATTGATGTGTACCTACAACCATTATTTGAAGAAATCTTACAGTTGTGGAGCAAACCAGGTGTACATGCATGGGATAAGTACAAACAGGAGTCATTTAACCTACGAGCGTTGCTTTTCGTGACCATCAATGATTGGCCTGCTCTTAGTAACCTTTCAGGACAGACAAACAAGCGATACAATGCATGCACGCACTGTTTAGATGAGACCGAAGGTGCCTATTTGCATAAATGTAAGAAGGTTGTGTACACGGGGCATCGTCGATTTCTTCCAAAGAGGCACCCCGTCAGAAAGAAAGGCAATCATTTCGGAGGTGAGGCAGATCGCCGGGTGAAGCCTGAACTCCGTACCGGTGATGCTTTACTTGATATGGTCAAGGACATAAAAGTAATCTTTGGAAAGGGTCCTGGCGGTCAATCTGTTCCGAATGACGTCGTTACCGGACACGCACCCATGTGGAAGAAGAAATCTATATTTTGGGATCTACCCTATTGGAAAGTCCTAGAGGTCCTCTCTTCAATCGACGTGATGCACGTGACGAAGAATCTTTGCGTGAACCTGCTAGGCTTCTTAGGCGTGTATGGGAAGATAAAAGATACACCAGAAGAACGGGAGGACCAGTATCGTATGAAAGTCCCAAAAGACAAGCAAGAACAGAATTACAAGGATACAGGGAGTCGCTTAAGTCCTGCCAGCTACGCTCTTACCAAAGCAGAGAAGGATATCTTTTTTGAAGTCCTTTACAGTATCAAGGTGCCGTCTGGATTCTCATCAAATATAAAGGGAATTATAAATATGGCGGAGAAAAAATTCCAAAACCTGAAGTCGCATGACTGCCACATTATTATGACGCAGTTGCTTCCGGTTGCACTGAGGGGCTTCTGCCGGAAAATGTTCGAATACCCATTGTGAAGCTATGTGCATTCCTTAATGCGATATCTCAGAAGGTAATCGATCCAGCTAGTCTTCCAAGGTTACAGAAGGATGTGGTGCAATGTCTTGTTAGCTTTGAGTTGGTGTTTCCACCATCTTTCTTCAATATTATGACACATCTCCTGGTTCACCTTGTCGAAGAGATTGCCATCCTCGGTCCTGTCTTTCTACACAATATGTTCCCCTTTGAGAGGTTCATGGGGGTCTTGAAGAAATATGTTCATAACCGTGCTAGGCCAGAAGGAAGCATCTCCAAGGGCTATGGAACAGAGGAGGTCATCGAGTTCTGTGTTGACTTTATTCCTGACCTTAAGTCGATTGGTGTTCCTGAATCGCGACATGAGGGGCGACTAAGTGGAAAAGGCACGCTAGGAAGGAAATCAATGATATGTAGGGACGGCATTTCTTTCACTCAAGCACACTACACAGTTCTACAAAGTTCCACCTTAGTGGCCCCGTATATCACTGATCACAAGAATATTGTACGCTCCGAACATCCGGGGCAGTCTGAAGACTGGATTACGCATAAACATATGCATACATTCGGTGGTTGGCTCCGAGAACATCTCATTAATAACAACGGTATTGTAGATCAGTTGTACATGTTGGCCGGGTCACCATCTTCGACTATAGTGACTTTCCAGGGGTACGAGATAAATGGAAATACCTTCTACACGTTCGCCCAAGATAAAAAGAGCACCAACCAAAACAGTGGTGTCCGCATTGATGCAACAAACACTAGCAGTGGGAAAAAGGACATATATTATGGTTACATAGAGGAGATATGGGAACTTGACTATGGACCTTCTTTTAAGGTCCCTTTATTTCGGTGCAAATGGTTCAAGCTGGATGGAAAAGGAGTAAAGGTAGACCAGGTTGTACGGAATGACAACGAGTGGATCTCAACAATCTTGGTTACACGAGACGAACCATTCGTCCTAGCCAATGATGTGGCTCGGGTTTTCTATGTGAAGGACATGTCCTCTAGACCGAAGAAAAGAAAACATAAGGAAACAAGCTCATCCGATGAGCCAAAGCGTCACATAGTTCTTCCGGGGAAAAGAACCATCGTGGCGAGTCGAGGACAAGACGGACATGTCGAGAAGATTATAATAAGTTTGCTGAAATTCCGCCCTTCACGGTGAACATTGATCCAACCATCGCGTTAAATGCTGAAGATACTCCATGGTTACGGTCGAAGCGATCATAATGTATTAATTATTATCCTGTACCTTGAGCTCATATTGTGAAGCGTTTGTTGTGATATGTATCAGTAACATTGGTCATTTGAACTAAATGCAATTATCCAAGTTTATTATTTTTCTAGATACACATGTTTGGAAATTAACCTCAGCTACTGGTTGTTGGGTGTATACTAGCAGCTTCCGAGCGGGACTTGCGGGAAGAGTTACTCGGGCAAAGCTTCCGAAGATGTCTAAGACGGCCGGCCATCTAAGACATCTTCGAGAAGCTTCGCCGGAGAGGCTCTTTCCTTCGAGAATTAAGCTCCCGGCCGGAAGCCCTCTTTACCCTGAGCTACTGGTTGTTGGGTGTATATACTAGAAGCTTCCGAGCGGGACTTGCGGGAAGAGTTACTCGGGCAAAGCTTCCGAAGATGTCTAAGACGGCCGGCCATCTAAGACATCTTCGAGAAGCTTCGCCGGAGAGGCTCTTTCCTTCGAGAATTAAGCTCCTGGCCGGAAGCCCTCTTTACCCTGAGCTACTGGTTGTTGGGTGTATATACTAGAAGCTTCCGAGCGGGACTTGCAGGAAGAGTTACTCAGGCGAAGCTTCCGAAGATGTCTAAGACGGCCAGCCATCTAAGACATCTTCGAGAAACTTCGCCGGAGAGGCTCTTTCCTTCTTGGTCGTTGCCTCTCAGGCTGCTCTCTCTACTCTCCCCGGAGGAAGCTATATATAGCAATGTGCCTCCGGATAATCCCCCCGGATGAGGCCACACTAGATAAGGCGAACACCGAGATAAGCCTCCCCAGATTTAGCCCCCCATCTTTAGCACCGGTTCCGGCCAGGAACCGGGATAAAAGGGTATATAATCTAATCCACCATCTTTAGCACCGGTTCAAGCCAGGAACCGGGATAAAAGGGGAAAAAGATTTAATCCACCATCTGCAACACCGATTCAAGCCAGGAACCGGGATAAAAGGGGTATATAATCTAATCCACCATCTATAGCACCGGTTCAAGCTAGGAACCGGGATAAAAGGGGTATATAATCTAATCCACCATCTGCAACACCGATTCAAGTCAGGAACCGGGATAAAAGGGGTATATAATCTAATCCACCATCTTTAGCACCGGTTCAAGCCAGGAACCGGGATACGACAACAACTTTATTGAAATTTAACAAAGATACGTTAACTAAACTTAAACTAAAACAACGACAACAACTTTATTGAAATTTAACATTAACTAAATTTAAACTAAAATAACAACTTCTACTAGTTCTTCCGCGCATCCGCTGCTGCCCTCCTGGCTGCCGCCTCCTGCCGCAGCTCCACCTCACGACGATGCTTATACATCTCCTCACTATCCAGATCCGCCACACGCGGCCGCTTATGCAGCTCCTGGAGACTCTGCCTCTCAAATGCTTCTATGGTAGCCGCTAGCGCCGCCTCCTCCCACTCCTCTATCTCTGCCAGCTGCGGGTCCACCTCATCCTCTGCTGCCCTTCTTGCTGCCGCCTCCTGCCGCTGCAGCTCCTCCCACTCCTCTATCTCCGCGAGCTGCGGGTCCACCTCCACCGGCGGCGGGTGCGGCTTTGGGGGCATTGGGGTTTGGTGATGAGTGAAATGGGAGAGACGGGGGCGTACTATTTATAAAGGGTGTTTAGGCGGGAAATCTCCGCGCTGCGCGTCGTGGCGGGAAAATATCCCGCGCGGCGTCGTGGCGGGAAAATGTCCCGCGCGGCGTCGTGGCAGGAACATATCCCGCACGGCGTCGTGGCGGGATAAGTCCAACTGGGGACCTTTTGCACCGGTTCGTGACTGGAACCGGTGCAAAAGCCCTTTTGCACCGGTTCCGTGGCACGAACCGGTGCAAAAGGTTCCCAGTATAAACTGGGGCGCGCCCACCCTTCTTCTCCATTCGCGCGAGGAGCAGTTTGGAGGGGAAACTCTGCCAAATTTTCCCCGCCCGCCGCCCACGCCGCTCGCGCGTGCCGCCGCCGTCCGCGCCGCCGCCGCCG
Source organism: Lolium rigidum (assembly GCF_022539505.1). Classification (NCBI taxonomy): domain Eukaryota; kingdom Viridiplantae; phylum Streptophyta; class Magnoliopsida; order Poales; family Poaceae; genus Lolium; species Lolium rigidum. The sequence goes on along the minus strand of NC_061509.1, from coordinate 167,359,607 downwards.
TCCGTCCGCGCCGCCGCCTCGCCTCCGCCGCCGTCCGCGCGAGCCGCCGCCGTCCGCGCCGCCGCGCCTCGCCTCCGCCGCCGTCCCCCCGCCGCCTCCTCCCGCGCCCTCACCGCCCGCGCCGCGCCGCCGCCTCCTCCTCGCGCCTCGTCCGCGCGCGCGCCCGGCCGCCTCCGCCCGCCGCCTCCTCTTCCGACGCCCGGCCCGCCCGCGCCGCCACGCCCCGCCGCCGGCCGCTCGACAGAGTCGAGGTGAGGTGCGCGCGCCACCCCCTGCCTCCAATTTTTTTTTGTTCTAGTTTTTAGGAAATTTTAGTTAGTTTAGGACATTTTAGTTAGTTTAGGAAATTTTAGTTAGTTTAATTAGGAAAATTTGGATGTGTTAGGAAAATTTGATGTGTTAGGAAAATTTGGATGTGTTAGGAAAATTAGGAAAATTTTAGTTAGTTTATGAAATTTTAGTTAGTTTAGGACATTTTAGTTAGTTAGTTAATTTTAGATGTGTTAGGAAAATTTGGAAATTCTAGTATTTAGATGTGTTAGAAAAAATTTAGATGGAATATGTAAGTACTTTGTTGATTGGTATGTGTTAGATGGAATATGTAAGTACTTTATTTTAGATGTGTTAGAAAAAAATTAGATGGAATTTGTCAGTACTATATTAGTATGTGTTAGTTTTCATATTCATAAGTACTTTATTCAAATTCAATATTATATTTGTTAGTTTGCATACGATGCCGCGGCCTCCGCATCCTGGAGCTAGGACAGTTTTAGAGGAGATGCAGCAGATGGGGGAAGTCCGGGACTGGGCTCCGCCGGGGTGGCACTGGGAGGTGTTATCTTCCGGGGCGCGCACCTTGGTGCGGAATCCGGGTCCCGTCGTCGACCAGGATATTCTCTGGTGGAGGTCTTATGGGCCACGTTCGTTTCGGAGGAGCCGGCCCCGCCGGAGGAGGTAGCTCAGCGCATTGAAGCGGAGGACCAGCACGTTCGCCGTTACATGTATGCGTTAGACAACATGTATAGGACCGGATGGAGCGTTATGCAGGGATCTCATGTTAGCTATGCTCCGGTTGTTGTTCCGTGGCTTTGGGGGCACACCCAGCGCGACTCAGGACCCGGTCGGCGCCCTCTAGGACCCGGTCTGCGCGGTTGAGTGGTTGTAGTAGTGATTGATGTATTAGGGTTAAATAAACATGAACCTGATCTATGTATGCATGTAACTGCACTATCTGCTTTCAGCACTATATTATCGATCCTTAGTTAAGAACTATATATGTATTGAGCACTATATTATCTTAATTACTTGTAAGTCTTTGCAGAAAGTTGTAAGTCTTTGCAGAAACTAGCTTCGTTGTGTTTATAGCATTAGAATAACTTATAAGTCTTTGCAGAAACTATGGAAAGAGACCTAGAACAAGAATACCTCGTCGAGGATATTATCCGTGAAGATGACGATATCACCTCTATTTACCTAAACCAATCCGGCGAGGGAGACGAGCGAACCCGAGGAGACGGCTCCGATGAGGAAGATGAGCAAGACCACCGTGGAGACGGCTCCGGTGAGGGAGAAGGTGACGACTGCGAGGGAGAAGCTCACGGCGCCGAGGTGTATATATATTAATTAGCCAAGCCTACAGATTTGTGCATATACATATATTAACGTTGTTTCTTCTTTTAGACCTCCCAATCAACACACTCTACTGGCAGAACTAAACGAGGCGCGGCCAGAAAGATGGAAGAGCATGAAAGGTGCATCATCACGGAAATCGCTATAGACGGTAAACCGATTTCTCCCAAGGATCACGCAAAAAAGTTTGTAAGTCAATGCGGAGTTATTGTTAGGGACACCATCCCGATCACCACTCAAGAATAGAAGAAACCTGCAAACGCGGACGAAGGAGTTACTTACGTCGATACGAGATCCAAAAATCTGATGTTTAGGAAACTCATGGTAAATTTCATATTTCCGGAGCCAGCTGACTCTGATAGTGAGAACAACAGGCCAGACCCTGATGATCCCGAGCTGAATAGCATACAACGAAGAGTCAAGAAGTGGGCTCTTAAGAAGATGGCAATGCAGTTCAACGACTATAAGAAGAAATTGGACAACTTCTTTGTCAAGAAAAAGAAGACTCCAGATTTCAACGGCCCCTATGAGAAGATAAAAGACCACTCGGGAGGCATTTGTGAAGTACAAGACATCGGAGAGGGCAAAGACAAGGTCAGACGCCAACAAGAAAAATGCTGCTAATAAGATGTACTTCCATACCATGGGGCGAGGAGGCTACAAGGCTGGCAGACCTAAGTGGGAGAAATGGGAGAATGAACTAATTGGAACGGGGTTCCAGCTAGAGGTCCGGAAATGGAACAAGCGGTCAAGGGATTGGTTTTACGCGCATGGGGGCACGTTGGACGCACAAGGGTTCTGCATATATACACAAAGACATCGGGAAAACCCACTTCCCATCGAAGCATTTAGAAATGTTGCGAAGGAAGTTGAAGAGGAGAAGTTCCGTCCCGAAAGAGAGAAGGACCAGCTCACACGCGCCCTTGGGAATCCTGAACACCCAGGACGAACACGAACCATACCAGGTGGCAAGCCGTGGTGTATTGGGTTTCCTGCAGAAACGAAGAAATATCTTGATAGAAGCCGTCAGAGGCAAAAGGATGTGGTTCAAGAACGCGTTGCTAAGCTAGAGGAGCAAGTGAGGATGATAATGTCAGGCTCAGTCACAGTCACCCAACCTCAACCTAATCCGCAGATAGAAGAAGTTGCATTCGATGCTACCTTCCAGGGATCTCAGCGGAAAAGCAGCGTGGCTTCCACGGAGCTGCCTGGTGATGATGCAGATGTGGATCCGCACATGGCTCCTCCCTCCCCTGTGGATCCGCAGATGCCTCCTGATCTCTACCCTGTGGACTTTATCACAGAGTCGACACCTTGTGAGCTACATTTCCAAACGATGGGCTACTTAACGCTCAAGGCGGCGATCAGCTATGTCTTACCGCCAGTACCTGATCAAAGATACCACTTCAATCCGGTTCCACCTGGATACGCTGTTGCCGGGGTGGATCAAGTTATGGATGGGTATGGGCCGCTGAGGCTTGACCACCCTGCCGATGAAGGGGATTTGCTAGAGCTGGGAGAAGCCAAGAACACTACAGTTCTATGGCGAAAGGAATTCATTGTGATTCCGGGTTGGAAGGCGCCAACAAGGTCTCCACCGAGCCAGCATTCTCCACCGATGCAGCCGTCTCCAGTGCGTGAGCCTTCCTCGCCGCCGCGTGAGCCATCTCCGCCGCCGCGTGAGCCATCTCCGCCGCCGCGTGAGCCTTCCCCGCCGGCGCGTAAGCCATCTCCGCCGCCGCGTGAGCCTTCTCCGCCGCCCAAGTCTAAGGGGAAAATTAGGCGGACCGCTACGACACACCTGAGTCGTAACAAATCACCGAGACGCAAACAAGAGCCCCTCCCAAGAGTGCCTAAGGTTGCTCCCAAGAGACCTTATGACTATACAGTTGAGGAAAATGCCAAGATTGTAGCTGAACAGACACAAGCAACAAATGTTGAAACCGAAAAAGCCCCGGCTTGAGCCGGAGCCAGCTATATCTCTGGAAAAGAAGTTGAAACTCTCGAAGAACCTTCATCAACCTGAGCCAAGTCTTTCATCGAACTATGACCGGTCTATTCGCAAGTCAAATGTGTTAGCAAAAGACCGGTGGGAAAAAGTAAGGTAGAAGGGAAACCAGTTCCCCAGCTTGGAGACCGGAAAAACTCGTGCCCCCCGCTCCAAGTGTATCCCGATGTCCTAGCGTGCCTTGATCCGACGATGGTAAAACTATACAAAGATGAGGCGAAGCGGCCGGTATGAGTATTCCTGAGTACTTAAGCCGCATCGATGCAGAATTCCTGTTCAAGGGTGATGATGTCCAAATAGCATACCAGTACAAGTACGGGCAACCTCTTGTCAGAGCTGAGGAGTTGCCTAATCTATCAACACAACTACGAAGACTGCATAATTGGTACATGGATGCATGTAAGGATGGTAAGAACTGGATCATGGTGGCAATCACAGATGACCACTACGGGCGAAATGACGTGATGAACATCGAATTTTGTGAATTATTTCAGTTATTCAACCAAGACGCCCTCGACAAATCTCTGCTGAGTGCATACTGTCACGTAAGTATTATTTATGTAATTAAGTCTCTACCGCGGCTCGTCCATTATTGCATGCATATAACCATACTCTCACTGTATTATGCAGAATGAAGATCCGCGAATGCCGCAAGGGGCAAATCTATGATCTTGGGTTCGTTGACCCATATACCGTGAATGGGTATACTGTCGACAACTCTCCCAAGGACACGGAGAATAACTTGGTATATGTCTTAAGGAAAAACTCATACAAAAGGGCAATACTATTTCCTTACAACTTCGCGTGAGTGTTACTGTCTTCACACATTAAATCTTTTTCGCTTACTCCATGTGTTAAGTGTAATTGATGAGTTATGCATATATATATATGTGTGTCCGCAGGTTTCACTATATCCTGCTAGTCATTGAACCCGACACCGGGATAGTAGAAGTCATAGACTCGAAGAGTAAACCCCTTGAGGCGTGGGGGGACATGGCTGATATCCTCCACAAAGCTTGGAAACGGTTCACCAACAAAGCTCCGGGTTTAAAGAATAAAGAACTTCGAATAAAACATGTACCGGTAAGTACTTGCTAGGCCGCGCATCTCTTTGATTCTAGTTTCAATACCATTATTATCATCCTTGATTATATATATATTATTTTGATTGAACTTTGTTCTCGTAAAGTGCTTGAGGCAAGAGGACGGGAATAATTTATGCGGGTTCTACGTTTGCGAGTTCATCCGCCAGAATACCCACCATGTGAGGGACATTTTGGAACAACTTGATGTAAGTAAACAACATTCATGGCTTTATTTTATCACCTTGTGTTTCATTCACATACACACATATATATATATTGACCACCATACCTTCTTCAAATTATTAGATCCAACGGTTGCGGAACGGTCTTCTAGCAACCGAGCGTGTACGAGCAATTCAAGAAGAGCTGGCAGGATTCTTACTTGAGCAAGTCATAGCTCCACACGGAGAACACTATGTGGCCGACATGCAAAATCAAAGTTGATGTAGACATATATATATATGCATGAACGTGTGTCACTTTGATCGATATATATATGTAATATAATGGTTTACTATATATATATATATATTTGAATTGTCTGCATTAATATTATACCGTGTTTCGAATGGGGCAGAGTCTCTGCCGCGGCAGCGTTTTAGTGCAATTCCCTGCCGCGGCAGACTCTGCCGCGGCAGGGAAGGGCACTAAAATGCTGCCGCGGCACAATCCTTTTGCACCGGTTCGTATTACGTGGTGACCCCTTGGGCACAGCTGGCCACGTGGTGACCCCTTTAGCACCGGTTCGTAAGCCAACCGGTGCAAAAGGGGGGGGGGGGGGCTTTTGCACCGGATGGTTTGCACCGGTTGGCCATCCGGTGCATGTGGCCCTTACGAACTGGTGCAAAAGGCCATATTTCTACTAGTGATAGTCGGCTGCGGTCGGCTCAGTATCGTCCATTGTGTTAATTTTAACCGTTTTGCTTTCTCGGCATTAGGAGACTAGTGAAGATGCTCATTATTGGTGGTTACGAGCACGGAGTTTTGATCCAAACTTGTGTTCTTGTGTACCCCGAGAGGGGCATGTCTCCCTCCTTATATAGGTAACTTACAAGGGATGTTGTGGTGAAAAAAATAATCTTATCAAAGGTCCTAACAAACCATATGTTGCATCCAAGTTGCTAATTGACAAACTCAAGGCAAGTCAAAGAAATTCCAAGCAACAAGTCACGGTCAACAATGCAAGTCAAAGCGAGAAGGGAAAAAAACAAGTCTAGACATGAAGGCCCAACCAAAAAAAAAAGCTCATTAGGTACGATGGGCAATTTACACAAAAATAACTCTTTGTGGGGAAAAAATGCGCGAAATGATCCTTCGGTCAAACTATTTTACGCCTCTAATTCTTTTGTGTGGCGCCCTTGCGAAGAGCGCCAGACATGTCTATGTGGCGCCACACATTGTTGGCTGGCAGGCTCGAGCCGCCACGTATGAAAGATTGTGTGGCGCCCTTGCGAAAAGAGCCACACAGAAGGGTGTGACGCCATTGCGAAGGGAGCCACACAAAAAGGTTAGAAGCGTGAAATGGTTTGGCCGGAGGGTCATTTCGTGCAATTCTTACCCAAAAGGCTTATTTTTGTGTAAATCACCGGTACGGTGGAGGGATATGTGGGTCGGTCCACCATTGACCATGCACAAAATCCTCTCCGTATTCCAAGTTTCCAACAAGGGCTCATGTGCCAATAATTACCTTAATACCCTTCCACATTCACTTTTACAAGGGTAGCATTGGTCACTTTTCAAATACCCCTAGGCTATAAAAGACCACATGTTGTAACAACTCACTCTCACTTGGATGGATTAAAGAGGAGGGCACTAGAGCTTCAAGACTTGCTTCGTGAAGCTGTAGGTTCAAATTTGAGGAGAACTGCTTCGGCCCAAAACCCACGGTAAGAGGGTGTTTTGGAGATGAACTTGGGTAGACTTGCTTGGGCTGGAGAATCCTATCATTCCTCCATCAACTCCTTTCTAAAATAGGAGTAGGTTACGACCGAACGACACATTTGAATCAATTCAGAGAACACTGTGGTATTATCTCTTAGTGTATAACTCCCTTTACCATTGGGCCGCCATACATGCTGTACTCATATTGAATCATTACTACGCCTGAAGAGATACGCCTATTTTGTATCTCCTAATCTTTTATCTAAACCCCCAAATATAATCCTCCACATGAGGACATACACAGCGTTTCCTAGCTCATATTGCCACTGAGAAACTCTCTTTTCACCACCAATTTGGCAGCGATATGCAGGACAATGGGATGGATTTGGTGGTTGGTCCACTACCGACTACAATATCCGATGATGCTGAAGATGAGAGAGAAAGCGCACATCTTTTGCGACAAGGTCGGGTGGCTCTACACGTCCATCATGTCCAACATCTGGCATCAAAGGCACTCATTTGTTCTCCCCCTCACATGTCTTGCGGCTCCCGCAAGACGATGGGGAACACCTAGAGATTCAGGTTGGCCTCTGCTTGCCAGCTCGAACTCATTTCATTCATTGCAGGTGGAACACACATGCAGTGGATACGCAAATAAACCACCTCACACTAGTTCTCTTGCAACTACTGATTTATATGAAATCCCTTATAGGTATTTTATACACTAGATCTTTCCATCCATTATATTGATAATAATCTCTTCTATTTACTAACATCTGAATTGTGCACTCTTGAAGTCTCTGTATACCTAAGAGCCACCTACCATGATACTTAAGGATATTAAAATTGATACGAACATGTAAGGACATAATTTTGTACCTTTTATTTATCACAAGAGTTTGGTACATCTAAAAAAAATTAAGAGTTCAGCCAAAAGAATTAAGACACAATATCTCAAAAGGGATGCAAAATGTCACCTTCCTTGCATTGAATTGTTAAAGTTTAGATCAGGTGTTCTAATTTAATTATAATGTATTTAATATATAAGTTAATTGTATTTAGGTGTTCTATTTTTTTAGAATTGTTGTAAATTGTATTAATTTTGCGATAATACTGCTGCATCATCTGAGCTTTTGTTTACCAGTTGATCCTACATCATAGTATCTTCAGTATTTCCGATTCTCTGCCTTATGCCGTTTCTGTACAGTTCTAACTGATGAAGGCAGTTTAGATAGCCCCATTATATGAGCTTTTGTGTTACCGGTTAGTCTTGCCTTATGGTACCGTCATAACTTGGTCTCTACAGTCCTTGGTCTACGTTGCTCTGCACATTGGGAATCGATGTACTCAAAGTAGTCCTTGGTTTTGTATCTTTTTATTAATTCTGATCATTGCAATCTGTTCACTTAGTAATAAACTATGATCTTTGTGTATCCAATTTATACTTTCCCTCTCCAATTTTGGTTTACTTATATTAGAGCATAATGGCCTCAATACATTGAGGAAATCTGCAACTAAACTGGACAGCTATTCTGCACGTTTATGTTCAACGTGTAATCGAATTTGAGACAATCCAAGTTTGATAGCTATTCTGCACGTCAATTTACCCATACATGTACCATGTCCACAAGTATCTACATTTTTGCTTGGTAGATTATCATGTTCGAATAAACTGAAAATGATACCGCTCATTCCCCCCCCCCCCCCCTTTCCCCTCTCCCCCTTCTCCCGTCCCCTTGAGAGGCCCTCCTCAGATCCCGGCTCCTCCCTCATCCCTCCTCTCCGGCGGCTTCACCGGCCGGAGGTGGCGTGAGGGAGGAGGCCGGACTGTATATAGTAGATCTAGTACTAGTTGTGTTTGGGCTATGTCCCAGTTTGGCTTGATGCCGGTGGAGTCTTGGTGGCCGAGGTCTACGGGAGGCGCTCGGCAACTGGGGGTGGTGCTTCTTCTGCTCACGGCGCTCCGGTGGACGGAGCCGAAGGTGGCAAGCAGCTACGCTTTCCCCTCCACACAAAATAAGCCCGGTATGTCCCAAGAGCTTCAAGATCTGGAGATTCCTAGCCTTTTTCTTGTTGTCTCGGTGACGAGAAGAAGCTTCGGCGATGGGATCTGGTTGGATTCGTTTGGCTCTGAGCAGGATCATCCTGCAGCAGCTGCAGTCGGGAGCACACACTCGGTGGCATCTCGTCGACGGCCTGATGCCGTCCTGCCGCCGACTTTCATGGCCGAAGGGCGGCCGCTCCGAGCGCTGGCTCCGGCAATCTGCCGGTGCTACCTCTACTACTTCCTACGAGCCGAGTGCCAGAGGGGAAGATCTTCCTCAGCACCGTCAAGGCGTCCATCACCTGCACTGTCCCAAGTGGTTTCGTCCCCGGTGACGGCGTGGGTGGCCATGGCGGCGAGTTGTTCGTCAACATCGGTGGAGAAGGACTCGATGGCGTTTCCAGTTTTCTTTTTAGGGTCCTTTTTGAAAAACTAGAGGGTGCTTGTGTAATTTTCTTACTCCTACAGTCCCTCTGTGTAATTTGTAACCCCACCGCTCTGAATTAATGCAGTTCCTGGGGCCTTCTAGGCCCATCCTGTGTTAAAAAAAAAACTGAAAATGGTGAATTAACATTCATGAAAACTATGAAACATTCTTGCTAGTACGTACAAAGATGCACCCCCCTACTACATTTGTAGCATCAATACTCACATTTTACTACAAAGAGACGCTCATTAAACTCAAATGTGACATGGGTGTAAAATATTACTAATAAGCATATAGCCTAAAAAAAGAACTTAATGTTTTAGGCGTCTTTGAGGGAAAAATATGATAAAATGTTTAAAAAAAAAATACAAAGCTTGGTTCCATGTTTTAGAACATATACTACAATGTCTAGCACAATTCTTAAAAATAAAAATAAAATCATGTGGTTTGGAGGTTTGAACTCAAAAACTAGGATTCAACAACAAATGCTTCATCCAACTGAGTTACCATAATGTTCTATCAACTCTAAACAAACAATATATATAAAGAGTAGTCTGGCGCATTTGTCTTAGTCGTTACACATGCCTTTCACATTGGCAGCTGCACGTCACGAAGGCAAGACGTGTGGCGCCGATCTCATGGACGCCACACGGTGAAGTGTGGCTCCGAAGGGTTAGCGAACTGAAATAATTTCGCCGGAGGGTCATTTCATGCAATACTTTTACCAAAGAGTTATTTCCGTGAAAATCGCTGAAATTCTACAACTGTTTCTCTACGTAGCTTGGAAAATCTTGACAAAGCTCGAGTGTCAACTTCCAAACGAGGGACTCCTCACAAAACGAAGTACAGTACGAGTGTACATGTACAACTCTTCCAGCTTGCCAGATTCCTGTCACAGTTTCCGCACGAAATGAAACGAAAACGACCCGATGACCGACTTGGCAGAAAGATCCACGACTCGTCTGCATCAGCTCGAGCTCGAGTAGCGACTTGTGACTTGTGAGACGCTCGGCGGCCTCGTTGGCGTCGCCGGATGGAGCATATTCGCCGGCGTATTCCACAGACAGGTGTCGCCGCCCGCGCTTTGTTCGCCGCAGTTGGATGCGAGCGGCTGCAAACTTGTGGAGGTGGAGGCCGGACGCGGTACGGCGAACGTGGACGGGCGTACGCGTACGGCCCGGGCTGGCTCCGCTACGCACGCCTTGACTTGTTGACTTTTACTGCTATAAGCAGTTGGAGGGAACGTGATAGCCTCTCCACCTTATTCCATCTCCCCCCACGGACCGACCACTGTGATTGAGTTCCAGCAGGGGGTTAGCCGTGCAAGGCAGGGCATTCTTCTGGCATTTTAGAGTATCTCTAATGGATTCGTTAGAGCTCCCGCAGAATTTAAATCGGGCCATTAAAACGCGTATAATGGGTGTTGAAAAACTGTTTTATGTTTTTGAGCTTCGGCAGAATAGAACCCATAAAACGGCACATCAAATGTAAATGAACCTGCATGTCGGTGCTATTTTCTATCATTTGTTTCTCTTTTCTTCCCTCTCATTCCCCATCGTGTCAACCACCTTGCCCTCTCTGTTGCCCGAGCACCTCCCATGCATCGCCCCTTGACCACCAGCCTCTCTGCCGCTCGAGGACCTCCCCCGCGCTGCCCATCTGCCACCGGTCTTCCTCAAGCTCAGCAACCCGCAGCATACCGGCCATGGAAAGGACAAGGAGCGAACAGGTGACGTAGAAAAGACAAGGAGCGGCCATGCACCCAGCCGATAGCCGGCCCTAGTCCCTTTGCCCTAGCCCCACACCGGCCGTGGAGAAGACGAGGCGCAAATACTAGACCTCGAAATGGAGGTGCTACTCGGCTCCAAATTTTCCAGTTTTTTCCGCAAAATTCTTTGAAAATAGGCCGAAACGAGCTTATTGTCGAATATCGGTTGGAATTTGGGGCGATGCAGTGGAATTTGGCCAAACTCCGGCTAGTCACACGGCGGAAGGGCATCAACGAGCCGTTGACCAAATTTCTCGAGCATCGATTTGTGGTGTCCTTTAAAACATTTTACGGGTTAGTCGAATTCCATGAAATATGAATATGCATGGATATTTTGACCAAAACCTTAAAAATAAGCCATTTTAAGAGATTGACCATTTTTGCGGAATCTGGAGACACTCTTCTCATTAGATTGGATCTTTTCAGGACGGAACAAATGCGTCGCAGCAAAAGCTTCAGTTCCTATGTCTTGCATTATAATTTCGATTTAATACCTGTGAGCCTAGAATACGTGCAAAACAATCAAGGTCATTGCTCTCATAGAAATGGAAAGATGACCGGACCAACATGATTGATCCTGACTTAAGGTCATTGCTCTCATAGTATTATTTTGCGGGAGACACTGGCCTAATCCTCTCGATCGTGGATTCAAATTATACTACTGTATCTTATCTCACTAGTAGAAAAATGGGCATCCATCTAAGCCATAAATACTGGTTCCCTTACGAACCGGTACTAAAGGGGGCATTAGTACCGGTTGCACTAGTAGACCTTTAGTACCGGTTCGTAAGGACCTTTAATACCAGTTCGTGACACGAACCGGTACTAAAGACCTTTAGTACCGGTTCGTGTCACGAACCGGTATTAAAGGTTTTTCTGCTCCCCCCGCAGCTCCAACCCCCCCCCCCCCCCCCGTGGATCGCCTTTTTTGACACTATAAAATAGAAAAGAAAATGATAGAAAATTCAAAAAATAAAATGTTTTCAGATTCTTGTATGTTATGCAACCTACTATTAGGGAAAATTAAAAAAAATTGAATTTTCACTTTTTTTGCAAAAAAGTTTTGAAAAATGGTAAAACGGTAATAACTTTTGCATACGACGTCGAAAAAAACGTATAATATATCAAAAAAATCCGTGGAAAAAGTTACATCCGATTTCACCAGGGTTTACCCGGTTAGCCAATTTTTAGATTCTCAAAATTCCAAATGAAAATATGAAAGCAGGAAGATTTTAGGTTTTTCCCAAAAATTTAGAATTTTATATTTTCTTTATTTTTTAAAAATTAAAATTAATAATTATAAGATTTTTTGAATCCCAGAATATTACTATTACTTTTAGCAAATTATAAGATTTTCAAATTTTCAGGTTTAAGGTTTGGCAAAAAAAATATTAAATTTTTTAAAAATAAATAAAAATAATACAAATTAAAAAGTTAATTTTATTTATTTATTCAACATTATTATTACATCATTACTTTTGTTTATTAAAAAAATTATTTGCAATACAAATAATAAAGAAGTGTGACATTGACCAACATGTTAATAGGATTGATATGATAGTAGTATCAACAACATGCGCGCGAAGCACTTGGAAGTGGGACGGAAAGGAACCCGGAAGTTAAGCGTGCTAGTGTTGGAGTAGTGTGAGGATGGGTGACCGACCGGGAAGTTTGACCAAGGGTAAGTAATTGACTAGAGATTAAGTGTAGTTAGAGACTAACGGAAATATTAGAAATTGTGAAAAAAAGGGAGTGAAAAAAAATGGATAAAAAAATTAAACGAAATAGCATTTTTGTGAAAAAAAAATAAAAAAAAGATCACCAGCCCCGCGGGACTTTAGAACCGGTACTTAAAGGTGGGAGGCGCTTTAGTGCCGGGATAATTAGTCTGGGTTCAAAACCAGTACTAAAGGCCTCTAAGCCAGTACTAAAGGGGTTTTTCTACTAGTGTCTTGATACGGGAGCCTCTAGGAATCGGCTTCCGATATTTTGTTTCCATCGGACCACTGTATGGCCGCGCGATTGGATGCAATCGGGACGTCGGATTTGATTTTAGAGGCCACGCGCGATTCTTTCCGTGAAAGAAGCATCTGATTGCATGCTCCGGCAATAACTGCTCTAGTAATGCTAACCTTCTTTACTAGAAACTGCTAATTATTTGGATACGTACTTAACTGCTCCCCAATCCAATTCTTCAGGATTTTTAGGAAACAAAGCCCTGTTTTGATAGAAACCAACAACTTTAGCAAAATTTCAGGCATGCAAATATGCTTCCGTGCAAAGAAAATATTTTGTGCTTCGTGTGAAACAGAATTTGCTTCCATTACAACTGAAACTTGCTTCAATCTAAATACTATATTATTTTTATAAGCATATAAAAATATGTTTCTATGGACAACAGAATATTGCTTATGTCCGCCTATGGAAATTCTTGGATGTAGTCTACAGAATTTCTGTCATGTACATAACATGATACATATTTCACAAAACATTGGGCTGTAACAAAGAAAATTGGAACGGTTCAACATAATGTACTGGAAGCACATAGTTGATTAAGGTGCCAGAAGCTTCATTCATATGCCTAGGAAGCATAGTGCACTACTATTAGAAGCACGATTAGCATGTTAACAATACATTGTTTGGATGGCTATATATGAAGCGCATATGTACTTTCGCAATATTTCTTTTTTATTTACTACAGAAGCTTCATTCCTATACTTGGAGTACATGTTAGTGCTTCATACATTTACTTGAAATATTTCGGACAAACTACATATTTGCTTCCTTTAGGTCATCAAAATAAGCAGCTACACACCTCCATATCACATGTTTCGTGGATGTTACAAGTTTGCTCCATTCTACAAGTTGACATCATATGTTAACTAACAATGTGTTACAAACACTCGGTTCGTTTCCTTTGGCTCATGAAAACATCAGTCTAGAAGGCTTTAGCCATTGAATGACGCGATGTATGCTGAGGGTTGCCCTTGCTTCTGCTATTGGTTCTCCTCGACTCCTCGTCGACCATCAGCCATGCCGTCAGGATGGAATTCATTGATGACTTGGCTAGGATTTGTAGGCAGAGTGTAGTCTCAATCCCGTTGATAGCATCCACCTGATTTTCAATAGAAAATCCGCACAAAACAGTCATCCAATACCCAAAAAATCATGTAAAAAAAGCACACAGCAACAAATATTTTCTACAATGGTTGGTGCGGATATGTCTACAAATCCTGCGAGTTACAACATAAAATAGGACTAGTGCCCACACTGCCATACAGAGAAATCAGATCTGTCTTCATGGTTAGATCAGAGAAGCTCCAAGATGACAGCGAGATCAGATAGAAAGAAGTATCAATTTTATGGTGATTCGGCATAAGCAATGATAAGTTCAGTTTGAATTACCTACTCCCAGTCTGTGTAGGCGTTCAAGAAAGCAGTCTCTGACAAGCTTCTTTGCGCCGAGTGTAGCCTGGTTGGCCCGACTATGCCGCCTCCGAGCGATCAGTGAGTCCCCGATGATGACTACACACGGCGGAGCAGCATGAGTGCCGGCACAGTGCCTGAACGAGGTGAAGGCGCAAGTATTGGAAAGGGTGGGAGGCGGGATGGGGAGAGGAGCGGCGGCGACATGTGATTGTTTTGTGGAGGAGAAAACAGAGCGGGGTTTCGGGGATTGATTAGGGAGGAGCTGACCGGAAACTTTGGCTGGAGGGCAACGTTTTAGGGTCCATATTTTTTCCGTGCGAAACCTTGATGAATGCATGCCGTTTGATGGATAGGAATCGGACGGCGCCGGGTCAGTCCGATGTTTTGCTTTGCATCGGACTACGATAGGTAGTGTTTACCTCTTGATACATCTGAAGATTCTTCCAAGTTAAGTTGTGTTATATAGTGTACAGTAATTAGGTTTCTCCGATGACTCTTATTGTAATCAATAGACCTTGGACTGTGCGAGTACTACCCCGCAGTGGCAACGCCAAGTGGGGGTGAGGGAGCGTATAAAATTGGTGATCGATGCCTGCAGTTATCAAGTGGTTTAATTTAAACGCTGGTGGACTGTTTATGTTGAATTCTTGTGCTTACCACCAGAGACTGCACGTTAGCGTGGTCGCGTCGGAGGAATACGACGTTCTTGGACGATTGGATTTTCAATTGGTAGTTGACGTACGTTCACACTAGGGATGGAAATTGAGTGGAAGGTTTCCGAATTTTCCGCGAAAACACATAATGGGGTCGAAAATATGGAAACGGAAACGGTAACCAAATCATTTTGGCGGGCGGCTTGTGGTTCCATAGATCTCTAAATTTCAAAACAGTGTAAACAGCTGAAACGGTATCATGATATCGTTTAATCTCAGTCATCATACCCCTAATCCCGAACATGTATCATATAATCTCAGCCACCCGTGTATTTTACCGAGGAAAACATTTCAGCTATGGAAGCACAAGTCCGGGCGGAAACCGAAAAGAAGGACAAAAAAGGGCTTTATCTAATAGAACCGGCGATGGAAAGGGATTATGGACTATGTTTCCACCTATATGAAATTTCCATTTTAGAGTATGATGTGCATGACTCATTTCAGGAGGCCCACTCAACCAAAACGGCAAAGCGGGCAATTACAAAATAGACGGCCATGTAATCCCTTCGTGAGTTTGACAAAACTATTTTCTGGTGTGTGTGTGTGTGTGTGTGTGTGTGTGTGTGTGGGGGGGGGGGGGTTCATGAAAACGGTCTCTTTGTTCCAACATACATCTATTTTCTGGTATGTGTTTGTACCGTATTTGGTTCGCATGTGCTTCCGATAGTGTATGCATGTATATATTTGTTTTCACTTGCACAAGAAATATGAAAATAAATGTGCCGCAACTTACTTTGGTTCGTTTCCGATCCATTTTCATCCATAACTTTACACTATTATGTGTGATGGGCAGCCACGTTAGCACCTTTTGCGAATCGATGACGCGAGCATTTCTCGTAAACAAACTAGTGTATAAATTAGGGTATCTATATCTATCACACAAAAAAATTGAAGTTTATAAAGAGTAAATAATCGTGTTGAGCTATGACAAAGGTCGGTATGTACTTAATTGTGTGGTCATGCATTAAGATGAGCAAGAGCATGAATCATATACGCAGGCAGCATGATTGAAGAATAATTCAGCTATTGGACTAGTGAGCGGTGAAGTTTCACATCTTGGAGGGGAACATAGTGTGATGCATTTGATTGGTACGTAGGGTGTTTTCTAATGAACCTTTTTTCATGTGTGCATATCAAGTGAAGCATCGTTATTACTTGTCCGAAAGCGGATAATCCTAGTATTTACTCTACGTACATGCAGGAGGGGCCTTTTGCTTGCGATCTACACTGTGCTGCATGCTATCATTCGACGGAACATTTCGGATGGGCTGGCCTCTCCCCACACAGTCCTATGTGATGGTTGTAGCAGAAGCGAAGCGCGAGACACGTGATCGTGTCACGTTGAAGGGTGGTGGGTGCGGCTCACCGATCGGCACAACACGTGGTGGTACAGCTAACATGAAGTATTGGTCTGTTGGCGTTTCTCTAGTCCCTGGTTGTCGGGAAGGCGAGTGACTTATCTCTTCTCGTCCTTATCTTATGATGAAGGAACAATTCGTGGTACCCGGCTAGCCTCCCGTGGAGTGGAGTGGAGGGTCCTTAGAGCATCTCCAGTCGCGTCCCCCAAACCGTCCCCCAAAGCGATTTGGGCGCCGGACAAAAAAAGCGTTCCAGCCGCGTTCCCCAAAGCCCTTTTTTGTCCGGCGCGCCCCGATACGGTGTCCGGCGCCCCGAGCCCGTCCCCGTCCCACAGGGGACGCTCCGGGGACGCCGGACACAACGAAAGCGAGGCCAACCGACGCGGGCCCGACCCGTCGGCGGCACAGGGGAAAATTCGTCTCACACTCCCGCCAAATCCCGCCGCTCCCGCCAAATCGCGCCTATACCGCCGCGCATAGGCCTCCCAAAACATATCCTGCCGCCGATTCATTTCTCCTATCCCGCCGATTTCTTTCTCCCTCCCGCCGTGCACCCGCCGCCGCTACCCTCTCCCCATTCCATGGCGCCGCCGACAGCCCCCAAAAAGATTGCGAAGAAAGCGGCCAAGAAGCCGCCGGGCAATGCGACGATAGGGGCGAAAGCGCCGTTCGCGAGCCGCGGAAGGCGCCGGCTGCGAAGAAGAAGCCCGAAGGAATGACCGAAGATGAATGGCAGCAAGATTGCCTCGCGCCGGAAGCTATCGACGGCGGAGCGGAAAGGACGGAGGGCGGCGGAGCCGGAGAAGAAGGCTCGGCGGCGCGCCAGCACTCAGCACATAATCGCCGGGTGTATCGCCGCCACCAACGCGAGCCCATATAGTACGAACGTGCCGGTGTACGTTCCGGAGTCTTCTCTCCGTCGCAAGCCGCCTTCTACAACGACGGCCCCTCCGCCACTCCCGGGTGCGTGACGCCTAACTTGTCGCCGCACTACCGGGATGCGCTGCCGCACGGCGGCTTCAACCCCAACAACCTCTACTCCCCGGCGTACGAGCAACGCGAGCCGGACCCGGTCCGGACGGCGGCCCTTTCACCGGCCGCGGGGGTCCGCTCGAATACGACGGCGCCGGTGCTCGAGGAGGACGACGGGGTTGAGGAGGAGGACGACGAGGAAGAGGACGGGGTGGAGGACGACGAGGAGGACGACGATGAGGACGAAGAGGGCGGCGAGGAAGAGGACGACGAGGGTGCCGGTGACGATGATCTCGTGGAGGTAGACGCGGACGGCGTGAGGACGAAGAAGAAGAAGAAGAAGAAGGCGTCGGGCACACGAGGCCCGAAGTGGACGCCTCCGGAAGATCAATGTCCGTGCGAGTCGTGGGCGACGGTGAGCCATGACTCCATCATCGGCGCCAACCAAAAAGGCGGGAAGTATTGGGCGAGGATCAAGGCCGAGTTCGATGAGCGCAAGCTTATCAACGACGACTACCGGAAAGTGACAATGAAGAGGAGCCGGAAGGCAATGTCGACGCGATGGGCCATCATCCGGGCGTCGGTGAACTCCTTCCATGGGTACCATCACGACTTAGAGACCGGAGGCGACAGCGGCGCCGACGTCGGCCAACCGAGTACGACTCGTTTCTTCCATAATCCGTAGCGCCCACATTGTGTTCGATGAAATGACTCCGCTTCCTTTGGTTAGTTTGATCGGGCCATGGAATTGTACGCCAAGTACTCGGAAGGTCACAAGTCTTTCGCGCTGATGCATTGCTATGGCAAGCTCAAAGGGAACGAGAAATGGCGGCTGACGCGCTTGTCGTTGTCCAAGGGGAAGGACGCCATTGATCTGGACGCGCCGCTGGCAACGTCGGCAGGGCGTCCTACTGGCAACAAGGCTGCCAAGGCCGACGCTGCGTCGTCTGAGAAGACGCAGGCGTCGATCACGAAATGCCTCGCCGACGTCTCCTCGACCTTTATCTCCCGCGACAAGAAGGCCGACGAAAGGTGGGCGGAGCTGCTCAAGAGGCAAGAGGAGAAGGCTGGAGCTCAAGAAACGCGAGGACGACATGTCCCTGCCGAGAACGTCGACGAGAGGAATGTCTCCCCGGACGCGAGCGGCGCACAACTTCTTCAAAGGCCGGATCCTCGACGACATCGAAGCCAAAATGGCGGCGGCGGACGCGGCGGCCCCGGCGGCGGCATCGGCATCGGCGGCAGCGGCAGCGCAGCAGAGAGCAGGGCGACGCGTCTTCTATCGCTACACTGCGTCGGCCTCCGCGTCGGCGACGGAGCGGACGCACCATGCACGGGAACATGCGGATCGCGACGAGGTCGTTGTGCTCGACGGGCCTGCGTCGACTCGGGACACGACGCCGTCGACCAATCCCTTCTTCTAATTTGCATGCACCACCGGTCCGTAATATGATCGCGCGCCCGAGTACTTTGATCGATCGCCGCTACTCGATCGCGACGAACCGGCGGGAACGATCTCTTTTGAATGCATCTATTTGAATTTCTGATTGGGGGCGGCGTTTGGGGGACGCGGCTGGGGAGCGACGTCCCCCAAACGCGGCACGAACAAAACACGTCCCCCAAACGCTCGATCCGGCGCGGTTTGGAGGACGGTTTGGGAGACGCGACTGGAGATGCTCTTATCTTTGACACCATGATTGTGCCAATATAATTGAGCTAGAGTACAATTTGAGGTACCTACGTACCTGGCTAGCTAGCCTTTCTGGGAGTGGAGGGACTCTGTATGCACGTTCGTGGTGGAGATGCATCTATTGCCACTCACACGATATTGGGAAGACAAAGAGTGCAAACTGAACAGTACGGTAACATACCGTTGGTGGCATGCGCGTCACCTGGCAACCTTTTCGTCTCGTGGTCTCCACAATTTAAGCTGCAAAACACACGGGAAATTCAGCATCGGGATCCATGCATTTTGATGTGCAACCAATGTAACTAGTGATGCAAGTAGTTCATCATTAGTGTACCCTCTACCCTTTTTAATCTAAAAAATAAAATAACTTTTATTCATGACATCACCAAGTAAGTTATTTTTTTGGACCAAAGAGGGTAAAGGGTACTCTAATAGTGGTCCACGTGCATCTATAGATGTGACTGATTCATCTACCGTGACATTTTGATGGTTAACTTACTAAAACCGTAGAGCGAAAAAATGGGAATACATTTTTCTATATAAATACATTTAAATCTGTGATAACTAATATGGAACGAAGGGTGTACATAGTAACAAAGCGGCTTGATATGCATACATCCAGAGATCCAGGTGGGCCCAAGCTTGCCGGCAAAAATTTGTTTCACTCACTGCATGCAGGGCCCACACGTGTGCGCATAACGCTGATCAACCAGATCGCGATATTTCTTTTGCCGCAACTGATTTTGAAGATATCCACTGCAGATATCTAATACTCTAGATGTTTCCATCTGTTATATTAGCAACATTCTGTTATATTTACTAGTAACATCTAAAATTGTGCACTCTTCAGGACTTTCACTACCTAAGAGCTCCCTACCATAATACTTAGGATATAGAAAGACACATACACGCAACTGAAGTTCATCTAAATGGCAAAAAAATAAGCTGCAAGGACATATGATTTTGTACTTTTTGTCTAAGAACTACAAGACTTCGGTTCAACCAAAATAATTAAGACACAATATATCAAAAAGGAAACAAAATGCCACCTTCCTTCCATTAATACTAAAATGTAGATCAAGTGTTCTAATTTAATTACACTATTATGTTTTTCTAATATATAAGAAAATTGTACTATTTTAGATTGTGTGTGAAGAGAATGGGCAAAATAAAGAAGTAAAAGAATTTGGTATAATATAATTGATGGCCGTGAGACGAAGACGAATCAAGATGGGAAGTCACGGGTTGACCCATTTAAGAGAATTTAGCAACCTCGTAACCCAATGGGTATCTAGATCGGTCTAACTTTTAGCTTTATTTTACATACATTTTGTTCTGTTTAAACTAGAACACCATATATAATAATATACTGACTAGTAAGTGTACATAGCTTAGCTAGCTGATCGTTATGCTGGTCTTTTGCATGGCATCGACCAATACCTAAACATGTCAATTATACGATCAGACTATAGTGCTGCAGTCAAGAAACTCCTCTGATCCAACCCTAAAACCTGGAGCATGTACACAGAGATCACACATGTCAATTCACAGAGTCATGTTGTGTTGTTTCGCACACAAGCAGAAACCTTAATGTTGTTGCGCATGAACTTGCTGGTATGGCTCGATCGCCGTAATGGGTTGTGTAACCTTTGGGTAGGCTCATATCCAGCTCCTATGACTATCATTCAACACTTGAATTAGCACAAAAGGATTATTGTAACCTTATTTTGGAGTAATATACGAGTCTTCCCCTATTTTTTTTATATATAAGTTAGCTGATAGCGTAGTTATATACTTAGCTAGCTAAATGGACCTGGTGGGCCACAAATCCAGTTTTCATACTTGTACAACAAAAGCAAGATCAATCTTATGCTGCTCACCGAATCAAGCTAGGCAAGGAAAATGATGAGTTATAGCTAGTATAAGAGTCCAAATCCTCATAGGTGGGTTGGCACTGTCGACACAATGGATCACACGGTCCCGACTCTAATGACTCAATTCTCCTATGAGGCCAACCCGATCACCCCAATGTCCCTGTATTTTTCGGTCAGACCAGGGAACCGATGGGTCGATCCAGCCCATTCCCATCGTACGATCCGGAGTATGATATGGTTGCTCTAGAGTGTAGTGGGCTACATGTGAAGAGCAGGTCAAACCGACAGACCGCTGTTGCTTAATCATCCTTGGAGCCTAACATGGTGGAGCAGGTTCTCGGTTGGATGCCAACATATGTACATAGTTATTACTTGCTTGTTGTCTCCGGGTAAACCATGGTTCCCCGGATCCATTAAGTTTGTGGGCTGCAACACTCCATTCCCTT
The DNA here is from genome assembly GCF_022539505.1 of Lolium rigidum. NCBI lineage: Eukaryota > Viridiplantae > Streptophyta > Magnoliopsida > Poales > Poaceae > Lolium > Lolium rigidum. Next base: position 167,338,283 of record NC_061509.1, on the reverse strand, counting down.
CCAAGAGATGCAACAAGATCTCTTTAGAGATTTATAGGAACCAAAAGGACAAAAGCAAGATCGACCGCCACCCGCGATGAAGCCCTGGAGGATCCCTGGGGATCCCTCGCCAAGCTCCCCTTTTTCTGGGAGGGAAGCGTCAAGAATGACACATTCCTCCAAGCCCCGGGGAGGGCCGCGTCAGAAGTGACTCCGCCTTGACTGCTTTATGATTGGACCAATAATGATGGGATGGAACAAATCGGCAACACATCCGTGCCATCAGGCTCTTGGTTATCCCCACCGAGGCGCTCGCGTGAGCACGATGTGTTTAAGGCATGCCAGCAACAGGGAGGCGACATAATTGTATCCTAGCAACAAAGGGAAGGACCCTATGTCTAGGCGGTGCAAAGGGATCCCTATGGCCCTGCCACGGCGGGGAAGGACAAACCTGTAAACAAAAGGTGTTTAAACTTGGGTATAATGGTCGAAGGGTGTGATATGACACTAGCGCTCATTTGTCGTCCACCGTCTGCCACCATCCTTGGCCCGTATCTCTGTGCCTTACCTCCTCAAGACTGCCCTTTGTGAGTTGCTAGGCATCAGTTGGCCGACCACTGTGGCATCCCTTGATCTATAAAAGGATGGCCATGGCCTCATAGAAGAGATTGGATCCTTCCCACAACATCTATCCATAGAGCTCGAGAGCAATAACCTTCTCTTTGCCTAGGCACCCAAGTAAGAAGAGTTCATCGAGTTCATCCACGTAAATTCTTGTTCATCCACCAAATAATAGATCCAAGTATGATGTAGGTTTGTTAACCTCCAAGTGGATTGAATCTGGGTAAAACCTTTGTGTGTTTGCTTATTGAGAGATCTAGAGCGTACCTGCAACCCCTTCACCAAACAAATAAATGTGGTATCTTTGTCCTTGGTGTCCGTGTTCCCACACACGACATCAGTTTTGAAAATTATATAGATACTCAGTCTAATAATGAAACTTAGGGTAACTCAACTGCGACATCACATTTCATGTCCAGATTTTCTCTGTTTCTGTTCGTTTGAGGGGGAGGGGGCACAGACACGTATTTGGCACAAGTCAGCCAATGCACCCAATGACCCCCTCCCAAATTTTACATGGCCATGTTTGCTTTGCATTTTTTAAATAAATTTTTAGTTAAATTAATTATACAAATCAGGACCAAAGTAGTACATAAATTTAAATCTAAATTGAGAAGTAGATAAATTATCATCAAACCCTAATATTCTAGGGTTTGTTCTACCACTCTGAGTATGAAGAATTGACCTCCAAGATGACTGGTGACTGCCTCTGGTAGCCATGCGGGTGACTGCCGCACGTCTGGCCACGTTGACCATCGGCGTAGCCTCATCCATCTTGCATGCCTCGAGCACCGCATGCAGGTCTGACCACTCGCCTACCTCGACCACAGACGCAGGGGGATCCTTTAGCGTCAGCAGAAGGTACCCCTCGTTGCTTGACTGGTGCACATACAAGTATGCATCACACATGGCATTGTACTTGTGGTCAGAGTTGGGGCCGAGTTCATCATCATAGTCGAACCACATGTCCAATGGCTTGGTGGCGAAGAATGAGAAGCATTAGAGGTCGCGCTCCGTCTCGAACCAATTATCCCACTTAGTTCTTTCGATGACATAGGTCGGGTCCACACGGAGGTCCCATGGCGGTGTATCTCCTCGAGGCGCGCAACGGCGGTGGTTGGCCCGTTGGGCACTGGAACCCTATTAGGGTTGATTCTGTGGTGGAATGTTTTCGAAATTTTCAAAGAAATACAAAAACATAATTAAAATAAGGAAACGGAAATAGAATTATGCGAAACGAAAACGACAACAAAATTATTTTGGCGGAAACAAGAAAAATGGAACACTTCATCCAGCGGAACTAACAATGGAAAAGGGTTATGTTTTTACCTAATCCAAAAAATTCGTTTTAGGGTTTGATGTGCATACTCAATCTAGAAGGCCATACATGTAATCATATCTAGCCAAACCGCCAAAGCAGCCCATCACAAAATATATGGCCATGTGATCCCTTTGTGTGTTTGATCGAAGCTATTACCCGATATATTGATTAGCGGTCATGCTAGGCTTAGGGATCACTCTTGTCACGTTCTTATGTTGCTTCAGTTTTTATTTCCATGATTCAGGCGGTCCCTTTGTTCAAGCAATCATCTATTTTCTACTTCATGTATGCACCATGTTCGATCCGCGCCTGCTTTCGACAATATTTGTTTTTGTATTTATTTTCGCTTCAGCCAAAAATATGAAAACAAATGTGGCATGACTTTTAATTACGTCTGTTTCTGCTCCGTTTTCATTCATAAGTCTACACTGTTATGTATCTTGGGCAGCAACATTAGCACCTTTTGCGAATTAACAACGCGAGCTTTCTCGTAAACAAACTCGCGTATAAACGAGGGCATCCATCTCTATCACAAGTGGCAATGATCGGTATGAGGTATGTATTTAATTGTGTGTAATTCAGCTACTGTACTAGTGAGTGGTGAAATTTCGGGTACGTTTGGTTTACAACCAATGGCTACCATGCCAAAAAGTTGGCGAGCCAACAAGAATTGGCTGTGGTTTGGATGGACATCAAATATTTGGTTCACCCGGTCTGCCACGCCCGCGCCTTTGCTATTCTTGCCAAATCGCTGGCAACTTGAGGGCGGCGACACGCCCGCGTTTCCTTCAATAGTGCACCAAAATTTTGGTCGTGCCCTTGCTTTGGTCATGCCAAAATTTTGGTTGGGCTAGTATGGGCTTAAACCAAACACACCGGTTCATATCTTGGAGGAGAAGCTAGGTGATGCATTTTCCATTTGATTGACCGGTCATGTGTGCCCTATCACGTGAAGCATCCATAATTACTTGGCCTCTGCCATTTATTCGTTGTAGCAGAAGCGCAGGGCACGTAGGTGAGCGTGTCACGTCGAGGGCGGTGCGGGGTGCGGCTCACCCACCGGCACAGCACGTGGAGGCCGACACGGATGCAAAGCCCGCTCAGGTACATCTAACATGTATGATATGTTTGTCTTTACTTGGATCCGTTTCTGTTAGGACTCAGCAACTTGAGTGATTTAGAGCATCCCTATTTGGATCCCAGCACCCTGTTTCCAGACCAAAAATTACCCTTGGACGAACGAAAAATTTCCAGCCGCACCCTCGGGAGCTCAATTTTCGTTGGATTGGGCCTATTTTTATCTGGTGATCGCAGGTCAAACCCAACACCCTAGAGAGCGCCTGTGAGCACCGGATGGAGAGAAAAAGCGCATGGGCTAGGTCTATCAGCGTCACACCCACAAATATTCCCCCCACCCCACTCGCGCTGCCCAAACCACCTCGTCGCCGTCACCTCGCCATCGGCACCACCCCCACCCTCTACCGTCGCGTATACGTCGGTAGAAAGGCCACACCTACTCCCTAGCTACTGCCGAGCTCGCCGCCGTTCATCACCCCACCGATGTTCCGTTGCCAATCCCTGTGCCAACCTCTACACCACGCCCCTGAGGTGTTCGGTGTTTTGATTGCTCGGCCATGCACTCCGACGATGAGGATGAGCAAATATTTGTTTCACATTTGGAGGAGGAGAACGCAGCTGCCGCCGTGATGAAGACCACATGATGATCCTAGCTTCTCTTGCTAGCCTACACGCCGAGCGGAACTCAAAGCCGCAGCGTGGCGGCTCTGCGCCGGGTCGCTGGAAGGCCAAGGCAAGGCAACGCCTGGAGTGGTACATCATGTTGTACGCCGATTACTTCGCCGATAAACCGCTGCTCCCTGAGGCAGTATTCCGGCGCCGGTTCTCGATGAGCCGAGATCTCTTTCTGAAGATTGTGTATGCCGTCCGAGACTTGGACCCCTACTTCCGATGCAAACCGGATTGCACCAGCATCATTGGGTTTTTCTCACTACATAAATTAATGCATGGTCGCTATGAGATTGCTTGCATATGGAACTCCGCGTGACAGTGCCGATGACTATCTGTGCCTGGCCGAGAGAACCGCCATTTATTGCTTATACAAGTTTTGCAGGGCAGACATAACAGTGATCGGGAAACTATACTTGAGATCACCCACTGCTCAACTGAGCAGATACTTGCAATTAATGCAGTAAGAGGATTTCTTGTGATGCTTGGAAGCATCGACTGCATGCATTGAAAGTGGAAGAACTGTCCAATGGCTTGGTAGGGCATGTACAAGGGCCAGAAAGGAGGATGTAGTGTGGTACTTAAGGCAGTGGTCACATATGATACCTGGATGTGACACTCCTTTCGAATGGCAAGCTCAAACAATGACATCAACATCTTGCAGTTCTCGCCTGTAATTGCCAAGTTTGTTGAGGGTCATGCTCTCCCGATAAACTATGAGGTCAATGGGCGCCACTATAACAAGGGATACTACCTTACAGATGGCATATATCCTATATATTCAACATTTGCGAAGACGATCTGAAGCCCAAAGCTATCAAAAAAGCGTGGTTTGCCAAGGAGCAAGAAACTATCAGGAAGGATGTCGAGCGAGCATTTGGTATCCTCTAGCAGAGATTTGTAGTTTTTTGGTTCCCAACTATGACTTGGTCGAATGATCAGATGTAGGGGAGGTGATAAACTGTTGTGTGACATTGCACAACATGATCATAGAGAATGAGAAGAGATATCCAGTTCATGAGGTCGAGTTGCTACAGCCATATGACCGACAGGGTCCTCTTGCAGAGCTTGATGATCAGGTGTTGGCATCATGGCTTCCTTCCTAGCTATGCGCCAGGAGATCCGAAACTCACGTGTGCATTGATGTTGTGCAAAGCACACAATTGGGAAACCCCAAGAGGAAGGTATGATGAGCACACTAGCAAGTTTTCCCTCAGTATGAAACCAAGGTTGGGCGTACTACCGGTATCAGCAATAACGTGGAACCTGCACACAACATAACCAAAATAGTTTGCCCCAACTTACAGGGAGGTTGTCAATCTCACTGGTTTTGCTAAAAACAAAGGATTACACGTATAGTGTGGAAAGAGATGTTTGTTTGCAGTGAAATAAAGAGAATAGTAAAAGAGTTGTTGCCGTGGGAATTGGCAATAAAAACAACAGGTATTTGCAGTGTAAAAGAAAGGACCGGGGTCCACAGTTCACTAGATGTGTCTCTCCATAAAGATAAATAACATGATGGGTAAAAAAATTACAGCTGTGTAATTGACAGAATAAAGACCATACATGACAATATGATTACTATGAGATTCATTTGAGTATTACAATAAGATACATAGACTGTAATCCAACTGCGTTTATGACTAATAATCCACCTTCCGGTTCGCATCCGCACCCCTTTCAGTATTAAGTTATAAGCAACAGATTATTGCATTAAGTAAAGTGTGTAAATTAAATAATAGAATTATCCTTTGATAAAGCATTGTTGTTTTCTAACACGGGCGGGAGGGTGAGCAACAAAATCAATGAGACCAGTTTTGATCTGTTTACCTCCGTTCATCGCGTTGCTTGCCACCGAAGATGTCGACGATGTTGAACTTGCCATCGAGATCAGCTCCTTGTCGCCTCTAATCCCCACAGACGGCGCCAATTGACAAGGTATTAACTTGCCAATGCCTACAAATTGTAGACTAGGGTTTCGTGGAAAGTAGAGGGCAAGTAGATCTCGAAGGTTTCAGCCAAAAAGGTGCTTGATTGCTAAAAAGTAGGGTTGTGTTGACAATGAATCGATCCTCTCTTTCTCCCTTGACTCCCCCTTATATAGGAGGCGGAGCCCAGGGTTTCGTGATGTACAAGTTACAAAAAGAAGGAGACTCTTTGAGTTCGTCCCGTATAATTACAAGTCTCTATTCCTGATATATCTCTAACTTCCCTATCGACGCTTTATTGGGCTTCCGGGCTTCGTAATCTTCGGGTCGTGGGCCTTCAGTAAACCCCGGGAACCTTCTTCGGCAGGCCCATTGGGGATGCCTATGTCACCCTAGTAGCAACAACACATCTACAACCTTAGAAGTTATTGTCACTCTCCTAGATTACTAGAGGCATGAACCCACTATCGAGCATTAATACTCCCTCTTGGAGTCACAAGCACATACTTGGCCAGAGCATCTACTAGCAACGGAGAGCATGCAACATCACAAATTACATATGACAAGTATATAATCAATCTTAACCATAGTATTCAATATTCGTCGGATCCTAGCAAACTGAACATGTAGCATCACATAAAGATGATCTTGATCATGATAGGCAGCTCACAAGACCTAAACATGAAGCATAAAGTGGAGAAGGCAACCATCTAGCTACTGCTATGGACCCGTAGTCCACAGATGAACTATTCACTCATCACTTAATTCGGAGGCGGGAATGGCGATGTAGAGGCCTCCGGTGATGATCTCCCTTCCGGCAGGGTGCCGAGAAGAGCTTCAGAACCCTCCCGAGCTAGGGTCGATGATGGTGGCGGCGATGGAACTTTTCGTGGATGGAGGCTCGGGTCTTTAGGTTTGTCCCGGACAGATGAATTTATAGGCGGAAGGGCGAGGTCGGTGGGCACCCGAGGGGCCCACACTACCACTAGGCGCGGCCAGGGGTGGCCTGCGCCTAGGGATGGTGTGGCCGCCTCCTGGCTCGGCTCCGTCTCTCCTCTGGACTCCGTCTTCGTTACAGTAAAATAGGAACTTCGGATTTTGTTTCGTCCAATTCCGAGAATATTCCCTGTATAATTTTTCTGAAATAAAAAACAACAGAAAACAGGAACTGACATTGTGGCATCTTGTCAATAGGTTAGTTCCAGAAAATGCATAAAAGTACCACGAAGTGTAAACAAAACATATAGAAATTGGTGTAAAACAAGCATGAAGCATCAAAAATTATAGATACGTTTGCAACGTATCAGCATCCCCAAGCTTAACTCCTGCTCGTCCTCGAGTAGGTAAGTGATAACAAAAATATTTTTTGAGGTGACATGAAGCCAACACAATCTTGATCAAGTTATTGTAAAAGCATTGTGAGCTGGAATCAAAGTATTCTAAACATAGGCATGATAGATATAATTCTAGCAATAGAACTTAGCAACTATGTTACAACATGAGAAGTAACTCATACAAAAGATCATAAATAATAATGCATTGAAAGCAAATGTTTGTTTTTGAGCATAGAGAAAACATAGCAAAGTGGTACTCAACTTGTCCTTTATGGAATAGCAAAACATAAATGCCATGGCACCTTTAAAGCTCAAAGGGCGACTAGATACAAATAATTTGAGAACAAGCAATAACATAATCATGAATCAATCAATAATAAATTTTGGAACTATGCACATTATACTCAGAATAACAACTATCCTCTCTTAATTGGTGCATAAAGTAAGAAGATGAAGACTCGAAATAAAAGTAAAAGAAAGGCCCTGCGTAGAGGGAAGCAAGATTACTCATGTGCTAGAGATTTTTATTTTGAATACCAATATAGGTGTTGAAAATATATTTTGAGAGGTATGTATGTCTATATCAATGAATGGCATCAAATGATCTATCATCCTTTCATATTTAATGGCTTAAAGAGCGGATCCCATAGAGAGAACAATAAAGTTCCTCTTCTCCTTTGTTTGAACAAGCTAAAGTACATAGTGTTAGGAGATTTTGATTATTGTGGTTCATTTTATATTTTAGTGGGATGGGCACCCGCTTGCCTGCTCTTTTTGCAATATTAAGGACTAGCATATTATGCAGGCTAGTCAAAGTGCGAAGCCAAAATAAACATGAAAGAGACAATACATCATTCAACACTTCCTCATGAGCTAAAATGGGAACACAAAACATGTAATAAGTTTTGAAGGTTTAAAGGTAGCACACAAGCAATTCACTTTGGAGTGGCGGTGAAATACCACATATACGTAGGTATGGTGGACACAATTGGAAAATTTGATTTGTGGGAGTTAGATGCACGAGTAGAGCTCATACTCAGTAGGCGAAGGCTAGCAAAAGACTGGGAGCGACCAACTAAGAGAGCAATAATGGTTATAACCATGTATAGCGACAAAACATTATTAATCAAAGCATAAAGTGATATTACAAGTCAAAAACTAAATGATCATAGAGGCTTTAGGTGACTATTTTGTAGTCATAACATGGTGTAGGCATGTGCCAAGTCAACCCAATAAAGCATCAAAGGAGAATACCACAATATTATGCTTTTGTATGATGGAAACAACACATGATTCTCTCAATGGCACATTAAGCACTCTCAGATATTTGAGACAAGTCATGCTACAAAAATAACTACTAAGCATATAATTAAAATAACATCTAACATGACATGCTAAAGTCTAAGCCACGGTCTAAACAAGCTTCGTTTTGCATCACTAAGTATGAACCATTTCACTCGTCTCCAATACCAATCAATTTATTTGAAACAACTCTCATAGTTAATAATCAATAAAGACCAGATAACTAATCATACCTAACTAAAGAAAACTAACAACCTCTAAACAAAATATGAGTGGAAAACCAAAGCTAAACGCAGTACTAGCAAAAGAGAACACTCGTAGAACAATAAGAGTAAAAATTAGAGTGTTCTATGCAATGAAAACGGAGTGTGTCATTCTCCAAAACAAATATGCTGGGATCCAACCATATGCTACAGCAAACAAAACAAAACAAAAAAAACAAAAATAAAGACGCTCCAAGAACAACACATAGCATATGAAGCAATAAAAATATAGCGTCTTGAAAGATGACCTGATACTTCGTTGATGAAGAAGGGGATGCATTGGGCATCCCCAATCTTCAACGCTTGTACCTATTGGATATTTCTTGGGGTGACATGGGCATCCCAAGCTTGAGCTTTTGTCCATCCTTCATCTCATCACATCATTCTTCTCTCCCTACACTTGAAAACTTCCTTCATATAGAACTTCACACAATTTTAATTAGCAGCATTAGTGCAATCAAAATAATAAATCAACTTTGGTTAAGTTCTAACATAAGTCAAACATCCATTAAAACATTAGCTACTGTAGCAACTTCTTCAAAAATATCTTTCTCCCAAAAGAACTCAAAAAGAAAAATATTAAGAGGCAAATGAAAATAGTGGTAGAAATCTGTCAAAACAGAACAGTAGGTAAAGATTGATTTTTTCAAACATCCTCTGTTGCTCAGATCGAAAAGTGAAAAACTATCGAAAGTTAGATAATAACCTGGGGCATATTCTCAAAAAGTATCAGATCAATAAGACGTTCTGGTTGGGAATAAGAATTTTTTTGGTGACAGCACAAAATCTGTTTTAGGACAGCAACTTCCCCAAATCTTACTTTCTTTCTATTAGAGGCTATTCGTGGCACTAAAACGAAATAAAAAGGATAAGAAGAGGTTATTACAGAGGTAAAACCTTCCAAGACTCAACAAGAGAAAAATTAAAAAGATAAACATGGGTGATCTCCCAAGAGTGCTTTTCTTTAACGCCTTTCAGCTAGGCGCCAGAAAAAGAGCTTGAATCAAGTATTTTAAAGTCAAGAAGGATCGACATCATAACTTGTCCTAATAATAGAATCAAAAGGTAACTTAATTATCTTTCTAGGGAAGTGTTCCATACCTTTTTCAATGGGAATTGATATTTAATAATCATATCTCTCATATCAATAGCAGCACCAACAGTTCTAAGAAAAGGTCTTCCCAAAACAATAGGACAAGAAGCATTGCATTCAATATCCAAAACAACAAAATAAACGGGGACAAATTTATTATTAGCCATAATAAGAACATTATTAACTCTACCCAAAGGTTTCTTCTTAGCAATATCAGCAAGATGAACATCCAAATAACATTGTTCCAAAGGTGGTAGATCAAACATATCATAAATTTTTCTAGCCATAATAGAGATGTTTGCACCAATATCACATAAAGCATTGCAATCAAAGTCATCCACTTTCATCTTAATGATGGGCTCCCAATCATCTTCTAACTTCCTAGGAATAGAAGCTTCATGTTTTAATTTCTCTTCTCTAATTTGCATGAGATCATTTGTAATATGTTTTGTAAAAGCCATATTTATAGCACTAGCATTAGGACTTCTAGCAAGATTTTGTAAGAACTTAATTACTTCAGTGATATTGCAACTATCAAAATCAAAGTCATTATTATCAAAGGTAAAAGGACTATTGTCTCCCATACTTCGAAAAATTTCAGCACTCTTATCAGAATCAGTTTCAGTGGTTCTAGGCAATTTTGAAGGAGTGGGGACTTTTCCTACACCAATTATTTTACCATTAATAGTAGGAGGTTTGCTAGCATTTGAGACTTCAGCACTACTAGTGGTGGTAATGGTACAAACTTTAGTCATACTATTATTTCTAGCAATTTCATCTTCTCTTTGCCACCTAGCATGCAATTCAGCCAACATCCTAACATTGTCATCAATTCTAACTTGAATGGCATTTGTAGCAGCAAAGGGATTATCGTCCATAGTTACAGGTTTAGCAGCCATTTTATTAATCAAAGAAGTTTGTGCTTGAGACACGGATGAAATACAAGTTTCAGCATTTGAAATTTTGACTTGCAAACCAGAAATTTTGCTATTTAAATTCTCAAGTTGATGACTAATATTTTTCAACATAGCAGATTGTTCCTACATGGTTTTATTGAATAATTTATTCTGCTCATATTGCATTTGCATAAAGTTCTTAGTGGCTTTTTCAACTTCTAAAATCTTTTTCTCTCTAGGCATTCTAGACCTACCATAATAACCATTGCCACTATTAGAAGGATATGGCATGTAATTGTTATTACCAAAATTATTCCTATAAGAGTTGTTGTTAAAATTATTGCTTTTATTGAAGTTCACATCAACATTCTCTTCTTGAGCAACCAAAGAGGCTAAACGAATATTATTTGGATCAACATGATATTTACCATTAACAATCATACACATAAAGGTATCAATCTTATCACTCAAGGAGGAGGTTTCTTCAACAGAATTTACATTCTTACCTAGTGGAGCTCTCTCAGTGTGCCATTCAGATTAATTTATCATCATATTATCAATCTTATCACTCAAGGAGGATGTTTCTTCAACAAAAAACCCTTCTTACCTTGCAACCCCCAAAGTAATGGACATAAAGGTACCTCCAGTAGCTGAATCCAGAAGGTTTCTTGAAAAAAAATTCAGTCATGCATAAAAAGTTTGGATGATCATCCAAGTATTCAGTCCATGAGTGGGATAACTCCTTACCAAAAATTTCATTCTTTCCCAAGCTTGAGCAACATGTTCATTATCAAATTGTCTAAATTTCATTATGTCACTTCTCAAAGATATAATTTTTAGCAGCGGGATAATATTTTACAATGAAAACATCTTCGCATTTAACCCAAGAATCAATATTATTTTTAGGCAAAGATAGCAACCAATCTTTAGATCTCCCTCTCAAAGAGAAAGGAAAAAACTTCAGTTTAATAATTTCACCATCTACATCCTTATACTTTTGCATCTCACAAACTTCAACAAAATTGTTAAGGTGAGAAGCAGCATCATCAGTACTAATACCAGAAAATTGCTCTTTCATAACATGATTTAACAAAGCAGGTTTAATTTCATAGAAGGCTGCTTCAGGAGCAGGTGGAGCAATAGGTGTACAAATAAAATCATTGTTGTTTGTGCTACTAAAGTTACACAACTCAGTGTTCTCAGGAGTACTCATTTTAGCAAGATTAAAAAAGAGCAACAAAAATAAAAACTATAATAGAAATTAACTTTTTGTGTTTTTGATAAAAAGGAACAAACAAGACAAAGTAAAATAAACTAAGCAAAACAATAATAAAGTAAAGAGTTGGAGATGAGAGACTCCTCTTGCAGAAAACCTCTTTCTCCCCGGCAACGGCGCCAGAAATAGAGCTTGATGTTGTGCAAATTTCTAGGATAAAATATTTGTTTTCATCATCCTCAACTTCATGGAGTTTAAGAAACATTTGCTGCATTATGGGATTAAGGCTAACAAATCTAGCCTCCAGCATTTGAACTAAATAAGCTACAGCAGTTTCATAATTAGGAGAAAGTTCTACAAGGGATTTATCCTCAATATATTTATGCTTACTAACATGATTGAAGGGAATTTTTCAATGTTATCTCTCCCAATTATAGAACCACTACCTACTGATAGGTCCTTTAGATCGTACTTAGGGAATAACATAATGAAGTAGAAACAAGATAACAACTACAAAAGAAACTAAATTTTTTTGTGTTTTTGATATAATGAAGCAAACAAAACAAAATAAAATAAACTAAGCAAAACTGTAACAAAGTCAAGAGATTGGAGATGAGAGACTCCCCTTACAGAAATCATCTTTCTCCCCAAAGAACGGTGCCAGAAAATTTTGATGGTGTGTGATACGCGTACAGCACGCGTCCATTGGGAACCCCAAGAGGAAGGTGTGATGCGTACAGCGGCAAGTTTTCCCTCGGAAAGAAACCAAGGTTTATCGAACCAGGAGGAGCCAAGAAGCACGTTGAAGGTTGATGGCGGCGAGATGTATTGCGGCGCAACACCAGGGATTCCGTCGCCAACGTGGAACCTGCACAACACAACCAAAGTACTTTGCCCCAACGAAACAGTGAGGTTGTCAATCTCACCGGCTTGCTGTAACAAAGGATTAGATGTATAGTGTGGATGATGATTGTTTGCAGAAAACAAGTAGAACAAGTATTGCAAGTAGATTGCATTCGATGTAAAAGAATGGACCGGGGTCCACAGTTCACTAGAGGTGTCTCTCCCATAAGATAAATAGCATGTTGGGTGAACAAATTACAGTCGAGCAATTGACAAATAGAGAGGGCATGACAATGCACATACATGATATAATGAGTATTGTGAGATTTAATTGGGCAAAAGTACATAGACCGCTATCCAGCATGCATCTATGCCTAAAAAGTCCACCTTCAGGTTATCATCCGAACCCCTTCCAGTATTAAGTTGCAAAACAACAGACAATTGCATTAAGTATGGTGCGTAATGTAATCAATAACTACATCCTCGGACATAGCATCAATGTTTTATCCCTAGTGGCAACAACACATCCACAACCTTAGAACTTTCCGTCACTCGTCCCGCATTTAATGGAGGCATGAACCCACTATCGAGCATAAATACTCCCTCTTGAAGTTAAGAGTAAAAACTTGGCAAGAGCCTCTACTAATAACGGAGAGCATGCAAGATCATAAACAACACATAGGTAATAGATTGATAATCAATATAACATAGTATTCTCTATCCATCGGATCCCGACAAACACAACATATAGAATTACAGATAGATGATCTTGATCATGTTAGGCAGCTCACAAGATCCGACAATGAAGCACATGAGGAGAAGACAACCATCTAGCTACTGCTATGGACCCATAGTCCAGGGGTGAACTACTCACTCATCACTCCGGAGGCGACCATGGCGGTGAAGAGTCCTCCGGGAGATGATTCCCCTCTCCGGCAGGGTGCCGGAGGCGATCTCCTGAATCCCCCGAGATGGGATTGGCGGCGGCGGCGTCTCAGTAAGGTTTTCCGTATCGTGGCTCTCGATACTGGGGGTTTCGCGACGAAGGCTTTAAGTAGGCGGAAGGGCAACGCGGGGGGCCACACGAGGGCCCCACACGCTAGGGCCGCGCGGCCTAGGGCTGGGCCGCGCCGCCCTGTTGTGGCGGCGCCTCATCGCCCCACTTCCTTTCCCCCTCGGTCTTCTGGAAGCTTCGTGCAAAAATAGGACCCTGAGCGTTGATTTCGTCCAATTCCGAGAATATTTCCTTTGTAGGATTTCTGAAACCAAAAACAGCAGAAAACAAGAATCGGCTCTTCGGCATCTCGTTAATAGGTTAGTGCCGGAAAATGCATAAATACGACATATAATGTGTATAAAACATGTAGATATCATCAATAATGTGGCATGGAACATAAGAAATTATCGATACGTCGGAGACGTATCAGCATCCCCAAGCTTAGTTCCTGCTCGTCCCGAGCAGGTAAACGATAACAAAGATAATTTCTGGAGTGACATGCATGCCATCATAACCTTGATCATACTATTGTAAGCATATGTAATGAATGCAGCGATCAAAACAATAGTAATGACATGAGTAAACAAATGAATCATAAAGCAAAGACTTTTCATGAATAGTACTTTCGAGACAAGCATCAATAAGTCTTGCATAAGAGTTAACTCATAAAGCAATAAATTAAAGTAAAGGTATTGAAGCAACACAAAGGAAGATTAAGTTTCAGCGGTTGCTTTCAACTTATAACATGTATATCTCATGGATATTGTCAACATAGAGTAATATAACAAGTGCAATATGCAAGTATATAGGAATCAATGCACAGTTCACACAAGTGTTTGCTTCTTGAGGTGGAGAGAGATAGGTGAACTGACTCAACAATAAAAGTAAAAGAAAGGTCATTCAAAGAGGAAAGCATCGATTGCTATATTTGTGCTAGATCTTTGGTTTTGAAAACAAGAAACAATTTTGTCAACGGTAGTAATAAAGCATATGTATCATGTAAATTATATCTTACAAGTTGCAAGCCTCATGCATAGTATACTAATAGTGCCCGCACCTTGTCCTAATTAGCTCGGATTACCGGGATCATCGCAATACACATGTTTTAACCAAGTGTCACAAAGGGGTACCTCCATGCCGCCCGTACAAAGGTCTAAGGAGAAAGCTCGCATTTTGGATTTCTCGCTTTTGATTATTCTCAACTTAGACATCCATACCGGGACAACATAGACAACCAGATAATGGACTCCTCTTTAATGCATAAGCATGTAGCAACAATTAGTGTTCTCATATGAGATTGAGGATATATGTCCTAAACTGAAACTTCCACCATGATTCATGGCTTTAGTTAGCGGCCCAATGTTCTTCTCTAACAATATGCATGCTCTAACCATTAAAGTGGTAACTCTCCCTTACTTCAGACAGGACGTACATGCATAGCAACTCACATGATATTCAACAAAGAGTAGTTGATGGCGTCCCCAAGAACATGGTTATCGCACAACAAGCAACTTAATAAGAGATAAAGTGCATAAGTACATATTCAATACCACAATAGTTTTTAAGCTATTTTTCCCATGAGCTATATATTGCAAAGGTAAAGAGTGGAAATTTTAAAGGTAGCACTCAAGCAATTTACTTTGGAATGGCGGAGAAATACCATGTAGTAGGTAGGTATGGTGGACACAAATGGCATAGTGGTTGGCTCAAGGATTTTGGATGCATGAGAAGTATTCCCTCTCGATACAAGGTTTAGGCTAGCAAGGTTATTTGAAACAAACACAAGGATGAACCGGTGCAGCAAAACTCACATAAAAGACATATTGTAAACATTATAAGACTCTACACCGTCTTCCTTGTTGTTCAAAACTCAATACTAGAAATTATCTAGACTTTAGAGAGACCAAATATGCAAACTAAATTTAACAAGCTCTAAGTGTTTCTTCATTAATGGGTGCAAAGTATATGATGCAAGAGCTTAAACATGAGCACAAAAATTGCCAAGTATCAAATTATTCAAGACATTTTAGAATTACTACATGTAGCATTTCCCGATTCCAACCATATAACAATTTAACGAAGAAGATTCAACATTCGCCATGAATACTATGAGTAAAGCCTAAGGACATATTTGTCCATATGCAACAGCGGAGCGTGTCTCTCTCCCACACAATGAATGCTAGGATCCATTTTATTCAAACAAAAAACAAAAACAAACCGACGCTCCAAGCAAAGCGCATAAGATGTGATGGAATAAAAATATAGTTTCAGGGGAGGAACCTGATAATGTTGTCGATGAAGAAGGGGATGCCTTGGGCATCCCCAAGCTTAGACACTTGAGTCTTCTTAGAATATGCAGGGATGAACCACCGGGGCATCCCCACGCTTAGAGCTTTCACTCTTCTTGATCATGGTGTATCATCCTCCTCTCTTGATCTTTGAAAACTTCCTCCACACCAAACTCGAAACAACTCATTAGAGGGTTAGTGCACAATAAAAATTCACATGTTCAGAGGTGACATAATCATTCTTAACACTTCTGAACATTGCATAAATCTACTGGACATTAATGGAACAAAGAAATTCATCCACCATAGCAAAAGAGGCAATGCGAAATAAAAGGCAGAATCTGTCAAAACAGAACGATCCGTAAAGATGGATTTTATTGAGGCACCAGACTTGCTCAAATGAAAATTCCCAAATTTAATGAAAGTTGCGTACATATCCGAGGATCACGCACGTAAATTGGCATATTTTTCCGAGCTACCTACAGAGAGGCAGGTCGAAATTCGTGACAGAAAAGAAATCTGTTTCTGCGCAGTAATCCAAATCTAGTATGAACCTTACTATCAAAGACTTTACTTGGCACAAAAATGCACAAAACTAAGATAAGGAGAGGTTGCTACAGTAGTAAACAACTTCCATGACTCAAATATAAAATAAAAGTACTTGTAGTAAAAACATGGGTTGTCTCCCATAAGCGCTTTTCTTTAACGCCTTTCAGCTAGGCGCAGAAAGTGTATATCAAGTATTATCAAGAGACGAAGTATCAACATCATAACTTGTTCTAATAATATAATCAAAAGGTAACTTCATTCTCTTTCTAGGGAAGTGTTCCATACCTTTCTTGAGAGGAAATTGATATTTAATATTACCTTCCTTCATATCAATGATAGCTCCAACAGTTCGAAGAAAAGGTCTTCCCAATATAATGGGACAAGATGCATTGCATTCAATATACAAGACAACAAAATCAACGGGGACAAGGTTATGGTTAACGGTAATGCGAACATTATCAACTCTCCCCAAAGGTTTCTTTATAGCATTATCAACAAGATTAACATCCAAATAACAATTCTTCAATGGTGGCAAGTCAAGCATATCATAAATTTTCTTAGGCATAACGGAAATACTTGCACCAAGATCACATAAAGCATTACAATCAAAGTTATTGAGATGGGCAGCAGCATCATCAGAACTAACACCAGAAAATTGCTCTCGCATAACAAGATTCAGTAAAGCAGGTTTAATTTCAAAGAATTCTTTTGTAGTAGCAGGTGGAGCAATATGTGTGCATAAGAAATCATTATTATTTATGGTTGTGAAGTCACACAACTTAGTATTTTCAGGAGTGGCCATTTTAGCAATAGTAAATAAAGCAAACTAGATAAAGTAAATGCAAGTAACTAATTTTTTTGTGTTTTTGATATAGAGTGCAAGACAAGAAATAAAGTAAAGCTAGCAACTAATTTTTTTGTGTTTTGATATAATGCAGCGAACAAGAAAGTAAATAAAGTAAAGCAAGACAAAAACAAAGTAAAGAGATTGGATTGTGGAGACTCCCTTGCAGCGTGTCTTGATCTCCCCGACAACGGCGCCGTAAAAAGAGCTTGATACGCGTACGCAGCACGCGTCCGTTGGGAACCCCAAGAGGAAGGTGTGATGCGTACAGCGGCAAGTTTTCCCTCAGAAAGAAACCAAGGTTTATCGAACCATGAGGAGCCAAGAAGCACGTTGAAGGTTGATGGCGGCGAGATGTAGTGCGGCGCAACACCGGGGATTCCGGCGCCAACGTGGAACCCGCACAACACAACCAAAGTACTTTGCCCCAACGAAACAGAGTGAGGTTGTCAATCTCACCGGCTTGCTGTAACAAAGGATTAGATGTATAGTGTGGATGATGATTGTTTGCAGAAAACAGTAGAACAAGTATTGCAGTAGATTGTATTCGATGTAAAAGAATGGACCGGGGTCCACAGTTCACTAGAGGTGTCTCTCCCATAAGATAAATAGCATGTTGGGTGAACAAATTACAGTCGAGCAATTGACAAATAGAGAGGGCATGACAATGCACATACATGATATAATGAGTATTGTGAGATTTAATTGGGCATTACGACAAAGTACATAGACCGCTATCCAGCATGCATCTATGCCTAAAAAGTCCACCTTCAGGTTATCATCCGAACCCCTTCCAAGTATTAAGTTGCAAAACAACGAGACAATTGCATTAAGTATGGTGCGTAATGTAATCAATAACTACATCCTCGGACATAGCATCAATGTTTTATCCCTAGTGGCAACAAGCACATTCACAACCTTAGAAATTTCTGTCACTCGTCCCGCATTTAATGGAGGCATGAACCCACTATCGAGCATAAATACTCCCTCTTGGAGTTAAGAGTAAAAACTTGGCCAGAGCCTCTACTAATAACGGAGAGCATGCAAGATCATAAACAACACATAGGTAATAGATTGATAATCAACATAACATAGTATTCTCTATCCATCGGATCCCGACAAACACAACATATAGAATTACGGATAGATGATCTTGATCATGTTAGGCAGCTCACAAGATCCGACAATGAAGCACATGAGGAGAAGACAACCATCTAGCTACTGCTATGGACCCATAGTCCAGGGGTGAACTACTCACTCATCACTCCGGAGGCGACCATGGCGGTGAAGAGTCCTCCGGGAGATGATTCCCCTCTCCGGCAGGGTGCCGGAGGCGATCTCCCGAATCCCCCGAGATGGGATTGGCGGCGGCGGCGTCTCGCATAGGTTTTCCGTATCGTGGCTCTCGGTACTGGGGGTTTCGCGACGAAGGCTTTAAGTAGGCGGAAGGACAACGCGGGGGGCCACACGAGGGCCCCACACGCCAGGGCCGCGCGGCCTAGGGCTGGGCCGCACCGCCCTATTGTGGCGGCGCCTCGTGGCCCCACTTCCTTTCCCCCTCGGTCTTATGGAAGCTTCGTGCAAAAATAGGACCCTGGGCGTTGATTTCGTCCAATTCCGAGAATATTTCCTTTGTACGATTTCTGAAACCAAAAACAAGCGTAAAACAACAACCGGCTCTTCGGCATCTCGTTAATAGGTTAGTGCCGGAAAATGCATAAATACGACATATAATGTGTATAAAACATGTAGATATCATCAATAATGTGGCATGGAACATAAGAAATTATCGATACGTCGGAGACGTATCAGTGTGCAGTTGCCATGGGAGTTGGCAAGCTCTGTAGTGTAACTTTTCTTTGATTCTCCGGCAACGTCGCCAGAAAAAGAGCTTGATGAGTGCAGATTGCACACCGCTAGGGAACCCCAAGAGGAAGGTATGATGAGCACAGCATCAAGTTTTCTCTCAGTAAGAAACCAAGGTTTAGTCGACCAGTAGGAGAAAGGCGTGACTTCTGAAGGTGTTGCTAGCTGACTATTGGCAGGGCGCACTACCGGCGTTAGCAGCAACGTGCACCTGCACACAACAGAACCAAAATACTTTGCCTTAACTTACAATAAGGTTGTAAATCTCACCGGTTTTGCTGAACACAAAGAATTAAATGTATCGAGTGGAAGAAGATGTTTGCAGTAATTAAAGAGAACAATGTTTACAGAAATTAAACATAACAGGATTGCGGTTGATGAATTTATCAGTGTAAAGGAAAGGACCGGGGTCCACAGTCCACTAGAGGTGTCTCTCCATAAAAATAAATAACATGCTGGGTGAACAAATTACAGCTGGGCAATTGACAGAATACCGACCAGACATGACAAGATGATTACTATGAGATTCGTTTGGGTATTACAACATAATACATAGACCGTAATCCAACTGCGTCTATGACTAACAATCCACCTTCCGGTTATCGTCCGAACCCCTTCCAGTATTAAGTTGCAAGCAAGAGATTATTGCATTAAGCAATGTGTGTAAAGTAAACAATAAAATTACCCTTGGATAAAATATTGTTGTTTTCTCCCTAGTAGCAACGGTCACACTACAATCTTAGAAGTTACTATCGCTCTTCCAAAAAATTTGAGGCATGAACCTACTATCGAGCATAAATATTCCCTCTTGGAGTCACAAGCATCTACTTGGCCAGAGTATCTACTAGCAACGGAGAGCATGCAAGATCACAAATAACATATGACAAGAATATATAATCGATCTCAACATAGTATTCAATATTCATCGGATCCCAGCAAACACAATATCTAGCATTACATAAGGATGATCTCGATCATGTAGGGCAGCTCACAAGATCTAAACCTCAGGCATAAATTGAAGAAGACAACCATCTAGCTACTGCTATGTACCCATAGTCTAGGGATGAACTACTCACGCATCACTTTGAAGGCGGGCATGGCGATGTAGATGCCTCCGGCGATGATTTCCCCCTCCAGCAGGGTGCCGGGAAGAGCTTCAGAACCCTCCCGAGCTAGGGTCTGCAATGGCAGCCGCGATGGAACTTTTCGTGGATGGAGGCTTGGGTGTTCAGGGTTTTCCCGAGATCGTGAATAAATAGGCGGATGGGCGATGTCGGTGGAGGCCAGGGTGATGGGTTCGTAACATGGAAAACAAAAACTTTCCACCGTGAACAAGAACAAAACCAAGATCCAATCAAGAAAGAGCCAAGATCTAATCTATGAAGATCGAAGCAACGAGAGAGATTGGAGACTAACCCTCGAAGATCCAAAGCCTTCCGAGATCTAATCTCGTTGTTGATGTAGTCGATCGTCCCGGTGCTGCAATCCGGCAGCACTTCCATACTCTGTCGTGTGTACGGTGTCGATGAAGTCCTTCCTCTCCCTGTTCTAGCGAGCAGCGGATGTGTGGTAGATCCCCTCGGGATCCCAGCAGCACGATGGCGTTGGTGGAGGAGGAGGAGAAACTCTGCAGGGCTTCGCCTAAGCCGGAGCAGAAGGTATGGTGGAGGAGAGGGGGCGGCCAGGGTTAAGGGATGAGGGAGGGTTGCGCCCCTGCCCCTCCCCTCTTTATATATGGGCGAGGGTTGGTTGGGGTGCCCCCCCACGCCCCAATCCCATCTACGGCCGGCGGCGAAAGAGGGGGGAGATTTCTTCCCCCCCCCCCGAAGTTTCCCCCCTAGGGTTTGGGGAAACCCTAAAGGGTGGCCGGCCTGGGCCTTGAGGGCTTGGTGCGCCTGGCCCATTAGGGCAAGGCAGCACCCCCTCGGCCCATGTGGCCCTGATGCGTGCAGTCGACACGTCCGTTGGGAACCCCAAGAGGAAGGTGTGATGCGTACAGTAGCAAGTTTTCCCTCAGAAAGAAACCAAGGTTTATCGAATCAGTAGGAGCCAAGAAGCACGTTGAAGGTTGATGGCGGCGGAGTGTAGTGCGGAGCAACACCAGGGATTCCGGCGCCAACGTGGAACCCGCACAACACAATCACGTAACTTTGCCCCAACGTGACGGTGAGGTTGTCAATCTCACCGGCTTGCTCGTAAACAAAGGATTAGATGTATAGTGTGGATGATGATGGTTGTTTGCGAAGAACAGTAAAGAACAATTGCAGTAGATTGTATTTCAGATGTAAAGAATAGGACCGGGGTCCACAGTTCACTAGTGGTGTCTCTCCCATAAGATCAGCAGGTGATGGGTGAACAAATTACAGTTGGGCAATTGACAAATAAAGAAGGCATAACAATGCACATACATATATCATGATGAGTACTATGAGATTTAATCAGGGCATTACGACAAAGTACATAGACCGCTATCCAGCATGCATATATGCCTAAAAAGTCCACATTCAGGTTATCATCCGAACCCCCTCCAGTATTAAGTTGTAAACAACAGACAATTGCATTAAGTATGGTGCATAATGTAATCAACACAAATATCCTTAGACAAAGCATCGATGTTTTATCCCTAGTGGCAACAGCACATTGATGGCGTGTATTTCACACGTTCGTTGGGCAACCCCAAGAGGAAGGTATGATGCGCACAGCAGCAAGTTTTCCCTCAGAAAGAAACCAAGGTTTATCGAACCAGGAGGAGCCAAGAAGCACGTTGAAGGTTGATGGCGGCGGGATGTACTGCGGCGCAACACCAGGGATTCCGGCGCCAACGTGGAACCTGCACAACACAACCAAAGTACTTTGCCCCAACGAAACAGTCAGGTTGTCAATCTCACCGGCTTGTCGTAACAAAGGATTAACCGTATTGTGTGGAAGATGATTGTTTGCAGAGAAAATAGTAAAAACAAGTATTGCAGCAGATTTGTATTTCAGTATTAAAAGAATGGACCGGGGTCCACAGTTCACTAGAGGTGTCTCTCCCATAAGATAAAAGCATGTTGGGTGAACAAATTACAGTCGGGCAATTGACAAATAGAGAGAGCATAACAATGCACATACATGTCATGATAAGTATAGTGAGATTTAATTGGGCATTACGACAAAGTACATAGACCGCCATCCAACTGCATCTATGCCTAAAAAGTCCACCTTCAGGTTATCGTCCGAACCCCTTCCAGTATTAAGTTGCAAAGCAACAGTCAATTGCATTAAGTATGGTGCGTAATGTAATCAATAACTACATCCTCGGACATAGCATCAATGTTTTATCCCTAGTGGCAACAGCACAACACAACCTTAGAACTTTCCGTCACCGTCCCGGTGTCAATGCAGGCATGAACCCACTATCGAGCATAAATACTCCCTCTTGGAGTTACTAGCATCAACTTGGCCAGAGCCTCTACTAATAACGGAGAGCATGCAAGATCATAAACAACACATATGCAATAACTTGATAATTAACATAACATGGTATTCTCTATCCATCGGATCCCGACAAACACAACATAGAGTATTACGGATAGATGATCTTGATCATGTTAGGCAGCTCACAAGATCCAACAATGAAGCACAATGAGGAGAAGACAACCATCTAGCTACTCGCTATGGACCCGTAGTCCAGGGGTGAACTACTCACTCATCACTCCGGAGGCGACCATGGCGGTGTAGAGTCCTCCGGGAGATGAATCCCCTCTCCGGCAGGGTGCCGGAGGAGATCTCCGGAATCCCCGAGATGGGATCGGCGGCGGCGGCGTCTCAGTAAGGTTTTTCGTATCGTGGTTTTTCGCATCAGGGGTTTCGCGACGGAGGCTTTAAGTATGCGGAAGGGCAGAGTCGGGGGGCTGACGAGGGGCCCACACCACAGGGCGGCGTGGGCCCCCCATTGGCCGCGCCGCCTTGTGGTTTGGCCACCTCGTGGCCCCACTTCGTATGCTCTTCGGTCTTCTGGAAGGTTCGTGGCGAAATAGGCCCCTGGGTCTTGATTTCGTCCAATTCCGAGAATATTTCGTTACTAGGATTTCTGAAACCAAAAACAGCAGAAAACAAAGAATCGGCACTTCGGCATCTTGTTAATAGGTTAGTTCCGTAAAATGCACGAATATGACATAAAGTGTGCATAAAACATGTAGGTATCATCAATAATATGGCATAGAACATAAGAAATTATCGATACGTCGGAGACGTATCAAGCATCCCCAAGCTTAGTTCTCGCTCGTCCCGAGCGGGTAAAACGATAACAAAGATAATTTCTGAAGTGACATGCCATCATAACCTTGATCATACTATTTGTAAATATATGTAGTGAATGCAGCGATCAAAACAATGGTAATGACATGAGTAAACAAGTGAATCATAAAGCAAAGACTTTTCATGAATAGTACTTCAAGACAAGCATCAATAAGTCTTGCATAAGAGTTAACTCATAAAGCAATAAATCAAAGTAAAGGTATTGAAGCAACACAAAGGAAGATTAAGTTTCAGCGGTTGCTTTCAACTTGTAACATGTATATCTCATGGATAATTGTCAACATAGAGTAATATAACAAGTACAATATGCAAGTATGTAGGAATCAATGCACAGTTCACACAAGTGTTTGCTTCTTGAGGTGGAGAGAGATAGGTGAACTGACTCAACATAAAAGTAAAAAGAATGATCCTTCAAAGAGGAAAGCATCGATTGCTATATTTGTGCTAGAGCTTTTATTTTGAAAACATGAAACAATTTTGTCAACGGTAGTAATAAAGCATATGAGTTATGAAAGTTATATCTTACAAGTTGCAAGTCTCATGCATAGTATACTAATAGTGTCCGCACCTTGTCCTAATTAGCTTGGACTACCGGATCTTTGCAATGCACATGTTTTAACCAAGTGTCACAATGGGGTACCTCCATGCCGCCTGTACAAAGGTCTAAGGAGAAAGCTCGCATTTTGGATTTCTCGCTTTTGATTATTCTCAACTTAGACATCCATACCGGGACAACATGGACAACGAGATAATGGACTCCTCTTTAATGCATAAGCATGTGGCAACAATTATTATTCTCATATGAGATTGAGGATATATGTCCAAAACTGAAACTTCCACCATGGATCATGGCTTTAGTTAGAGGCCCAATGTTCTTCTCTAACAATATGCATGCTCCAACCATGAAGGTGGTAGATCTCTCTTACTTCAGACAAGACGGACATGCATAGCAACTCACATGATATTCAACAAAGAATAGTTGATGGCGTCCCCGAAGCATGGTTATCGCACAACAAGCAACTTAATAAGAGATAAAGTGCATAAGTACATATTCAATACCACAATAGTTTTTAAGCTATTTGTCCCATGAGCTATATATTGCAAAGGTGAATGATGGAATTTTAAAGGTAGCACTCAAGCAATTTACTTTGGAATGGCGGATAAATACCATGTAGTAGGTAGGTATGGTGGACACAAATGGCATAGTGGTTGGCTCAAGGATTTTGGATGCATGAGAAGTATTCCCTCTCGATACAAGGTTTAGGCTAGCAAGGTTATTTGAAACAAACACAAGGATGAACGGTACAGCAAAACTCACATAAAAGACATATTGTAAACATTATAAGACTCCATACCGTCTTCCTTGTTGTTCAAAACTCAATACTACATGTTATCTAGACTCTAGAGAAACTAAATATGCAAACCAAATTAGCAAGCTCTAAGTGCTTCTTCATTAATGGGTGCAAAGTATATGATGCAAGAGCTTAAACATGAGCACAACAATTGCCAAGTATCAAATTATCCAAGACATTTTTAGAGTTATTACATGTAGCATTTTCCAATTCCAACCATATAACAATTTAACGAAGAAGAAACTTCGCCATGAATACTATGAGTAGAGCCTAAGGACATACTTGTCCATATGCTACAGCGGAGCGTGTCTCTCTCCCATAAAGTGAATGCTAGGATCCATTTTATTCAAACAAAACAAAAAACAAAAACAAACCGACGCTCCAAGCAAAGTGCATAAGATGTGACGGAATAAAAATATAGTTTCGGGGGAGGAACCCGATAATGTTGTCGATGAAGAAGGGGATGCCTTGGGCATCCCAAAGCTTAGACGCTTGAGTCTTCTTAGAATATGCAGGGGTGAACCACCGGGCATCCCCAAGCTTAGAGCTTTCACTCTCCTTGATCATATTGCATCATACTCCTCTCTTGATCCTTGAAAACTTCCTCCACACCAAACTCGAAACAACTCATTAGAGGGTTAGTGCATAATAAAAATTCACATGTTCAGAGGTGACACAATCATTCTTAACACTTCTGGACATTGCATAAAGCTACTGGACATTAATGGATCAAACAAATTCATCCAACATAGCAAAAGAGGCAATGCGAAATAAAAGGCAGAATCTGTCAAAACAGAACAGTCCGTAAAGATGAATTTTATTAGGCCACCAGACTTGCTCAAATGAAAATGCTCAAATTGAATGAAAGTTGCGTACATATCTGAGGATCATGCACATAAATTGGCTTAATTTTCTGAGCTACCTACAGGGAGGTAGACCCAGATTCGTGACAGCAAAGAAATCTGGAACTGCGCAGTAATCCAAATCTAGTACTTACTTTACTATCAAAGACTTTACTTGGCACAACAAAACTCAAAACTAAGATAAGGAGAGGTTGCTACAGTAGTAAACAACTTCCAAGACACAAATATAAAACAAAAATACTGTAGTAAAAACATGGGTTGTCTCCCATAAGCGCTTTTCTTTAACGCCTTTCAGCTAGGCGCAGAAAGTGTAACTCAAGTAACATCGAGAGACGAAGCATCAACATCATAATTTGTTCTAATAATAGAATCATAAGGTAACTTCTGTCAACACCCGGATTTTTAAGTCCAGATGCCTATTATGCCATTCCTCGCAATCCCAGGAATATTGTTTTTGCGAGACATAATAGATTGATATCACAACACATCATTCATTACAACACATAGTCGTCTTACAAATAAAGGATCACATGATCCAGTCTCATTACAATAATAGAAGTTCTATTTATTCATTACATAACACATAGCGGAAGCGAAATAGCGTAGTCGTAGTCCATCTATTCCACAGGCAACTGTTGACGTCAGGAGTGATCCTAGTTGTCGTAGACGTCTTGCTGTCCTTCTTCCGGGTTCTGGTACTCCTCTTCATAGTCTGGCCATTTGAATAGCCAGGGACACAGCCATGAGTACTTTTAAAGTACTCGCAAACTAATACTAATGTAAAATACCAACAACTATAGTAAGGGGGTTCTAAGCTCTAGTTTCATTTGCATAAAGCCAGTTTTATTTCATAAAGCTTTAATAATCAAAAACTCCTCATTTGCCTAACTTAACTCAGGTGGGAACATTAGTGTCATTCCCACAACTCAGTTGTGATTCAAAGTCAAAGTCACCTTTCAATTCAAATCACAAGTCACCATTCATATTTTTAGAAAAGTTCTGATGACGGAACAGTATGGCCTTTCCAACTGTCCATGACCGCGGACGCGGCTATTCAAATAGGTTTACTCTGCAGAGGTTGTACACTTGTGCCACAACAATTGCAATAGTTCGTCAGGGGTAACTGGCCCTGATTTATCGTACGCAGTACGCGAACTACCAATCATAACCTTTCATTTACATATTCTAGTATAGGTACCTCTCCCCATGAGCTTGGCCTCCCAGTGAAGACAGACAGTCAGCCTGGGAACTGCACAGGGCTTGGGCCGGACATTCACCTCATTTCAAGTCATTTCACATCATTCCTTTTGTTGTAGAGGCAGCCTCCAGCATAACCCCGATGACGCTTGTTTCAGAGGGAACCCATACTAAGACACATAAATTTCCAGCTAAGCCTTACCCAGATTCAGGTATTGTGGGGGTACTTGTAAAATTGGAATGGTATCGCATCCGAACCCAACCATCAGTTTTGGTAAAATTCACCAAGTCATTCACAAGTCATATTCACCTTCAAAATCTTTCAATAGAATGACTCATCATTCCAAGGTTTTCAAAGTCATTTCATTTCACAACTTCCCAACTAGAGTAGTCACTTTTAATTTAGCACTAGCATCTAGGTATGAGGGGTGCTAAGTACTTTGCTTTGCTTCTAGGCTAACCTTGATACTCTTGTACTAACCCAGTACTAACCAAGTGAATCATAAATCAAAAAGTACTTTGATAAAACAAAAGTAAATAAAGCTTGTAAAGTAAAACTGGGAAATAGGATCATAAGCATAAAGTAAATGGGGTAATGCCTTGCTCATGGTGAGCTTTGCACTTTGCAAGAGTATTATCTTGCCTTGGTTGAGGTGGTGGTCAAAGTTTTCTTCTCCTTCCTCTTGTTAGAAGACCTCCTCCTCCTGATAGTCTCCGGTACTAGCGTCTAAAATACGAATACGGGGTACACAATCATCATACCAAACTTATTTACTAAACTAAGCACAAACATGATTCACACCACTTAAACTAGCATCACACATTACTATTAAGTTGGTGGGTGTGTTTTTCTTATTTAAGAAAAATAATTTCCTCTCATACTAACTTAGGTGTTACTTTTAATTATTTAGAGAAATAATTTCCTCTCATTATTTTATTAAGATTTAATTTCTCTTATGAATAATATATGACCTAGGTTGACCAAAGTCAACCTCTTCATACTTATCATTTGAGAAAATGAGTTAAGTGAGGTTCCATACCTCATGCATTTTAATGCTAATATGGTAGTGATTTAATGTCACCAAGTAACTCAATATGAGATTATATAGACCCTGGTCACTACCTCATGTTGAATTACTTGAGAACAAGATTTAAATGAGAGGGATACCTCTCATATGATTTAACACATAGTTGTAACTAATTTAAAAACTACTATTGAGGTGATTTAATATTCTCAAATAACCAGGGATGATCCCATGTTGACCAAGGTCAACACTTCACACTTAGTATTTGAGAAAAGTGATTTTATATGAGATTCATCATCTCATGTGATTTAAGTAACTAGTGCAATTTAAATACTATGTTGATTTAAATTCTACAAGTGAGCAAGTATGAGCCTAAGCATTTAAAGTTCAACACATTACTTCATATCACTTGTGATAATGATTTAAATGAGGTGCTACACCTCATAGATTTAAATCCCTAAAATTTGAAATAGTTTAAATGGGCTAGTATTGACTACATAGCCAATATTCTGCTTCTAGCCCATGATCATATACAGAACATATATCATATTTTTACATAATAAATTAGAGTTTGTTAAATGTGAATTAATGCAATTGGATTCACTTCCAAATTCATAATGGTTGATTTTTAAGATTTATTTGAATACTGAAAAGTATCAGTTTTGTTATTTTTGCTATTCAAAAACTACCCAACAAATGGGGTTGAAACCAGTGGCAAACTGTAGGTAAACTCATAAGCTTTCTGTAACAATTTGAATTATTCAATTTGGGTTTGTGGATTTTGAAATATTCAATTTATAGCATAGACCGGATTGAAATAAAAGATGAAATGGATTAAATCATATTTGAATTATTGGGCCACGCGGGAAACAGAATGGGCCAGGACGAGGGGAGACGAGCTGGGCTGGCCCAACTAGCGCTGCCCACGCCACGGGCCGTCTGACGGAGTGGGGCCTGCGCGTCAGCGACTTATAACCGTCGAAGCGGTACTCGGCAATCTCGACCGTGCGATTAGAGCCGGATCGGACGATGGGGGATCGTCGTCAACGTCGGGGAGGAGGCTTGCTGCGCCGGCGAGGTAGGGGGTCGGCGGCGTGACGGAGGTTCCCGCGGGGCTCCGCGGGGTGCGCGGCGAGGTTGTCGAGGACGAGGAGTCGAATGGTGGTCGCGGCGTCGCTTGGGGTGGCCTAATTCGAAGGGGGGTTCTGCGGCGGACTCCGGCGATCGACGCCTCAATTGGAGCGGTGTAGGGCTTAATCAGTGTGGAGCAGAGGTCGGGGAGGTCGAGGAGAAGGAGGGGAACAGATTTGGTGTGAAGAGTGAAGGCGGAGAGGGCCTCTATTTATAGATGCGCTGGGTGGCCGTGGGGGTGCGGCGAGGTCGACGGTGGCGCCGGCGATTCAGGACGCGAAGGGGCAAGGCGATGGGGGCGTCGTGTAGGCGTCGGCTAGGAGAAGCTAGCGCGCGTGAATGGGCAGCAGAGGGAAGGACGATGGCAGGCTGGCGTCGTTCGAGTGCTCGCGGTACGGGCGCGGCAGTTCGGTGATCATGGCGACGGCTAGGGCGTTCCCGCGTGCTAGCGAGGTTGTCTAGCGGGTAGCGGGCGCAGAGGGCCGTGCGCGTGCGAGAGGAGAGAGCTAGGGAAGGACGGGGCTAAACGGGCGACGAGGTGTTCTGGCGGGTCCAGAGCGGCGTCTGGGCGCGCTCACCGCGTGCGCTGGCACGTTCTGGGCGTGTTTGGGCACACGTGTTCCGGCCAATGCCGTGGCTCGGCGAGCTCAGGCCGTGCTACGTGATGATCATCAGGTACCAGGCGTACTCCAGGACATGATCAGCATGAGAGAGGAGTGCCAGAGAGGAGGGTTGCGTGTGTGTGTGCATGCTCACGGCATGAGCAAAGTTTTGGCATTTCTCCACTTTAAACACCCGATGCAAGTACTGGGCTTGGTGTAGGGGTGATAGGGGAGCAATGATCATCCAGAAATAAAAGTAGTTTAGGCTAAAATCCAGAGGATATTAGGGTGTAGGGCATTTCCAGATTTGTGTCTGCAAGGTGTTCGACACAATGGCCGCATGAAATGTTTATTGGAAATTTGCAATTCTTTTTGGTGGAGCTCTCTTATATAATTAAAGAGAAAGAAAGGTGGTGGTGGTGGTCATTTTGGTGGAGATGTGCAAGATTTCAAATTTGGTATGATCTTCCCATAATTTCAAAGTCTCCACTTGTCAAATCTCTACTCGGTCAACCTGGTCAACATCAGCACTAATGGTCAACATGAGAGTTGTTCACTTTCATATGGTCTTGGATGACATGGCAATAGTTGACCAAGTTTGGTTGAAGAAAAGTCAAAGCCAGAGGGGTAAAGTGAGGAACATTTTATAAAACTCAATTTTGACCATTATCACATGTATGTTGAGTTTGAGATTTGCTTTGATTTTATTTTGATTTCTTTGATGCAATTGTGTTTGTTTATCATATATAAGTATTCTACAAGCATTAGATCAAGCAATGGTGGCTTTGGTTGAAGATTTGCAAATTTGGCTAAGTGTATGTGAGTGAATTTTGGGGATTTTCTCCCTATTTAAATTCTCTTCATTTGATTTGATATTTCTTGACTCTAATGTGGTTCTTATTAGTTTAGAAACATTTTAAGATCATTGAAACCTTTTCAAAAGGTCTTGTTCAAAGATTTGCAAATTTGGCCTTAATACATAAGGGATGAGGTGTCAAATTTTACTAAACTTGTAAATGGTTGATCTTGCTTTACTTGGACATGGGTTAGGGTCAATTTAGTGTTATATTAGGTTGAGAGATGGTTTCACATCATTTGGTCAAGGTTTAGAGTCATAGGGTAAAATTTGGTAAAATGGCTATGTGTCACATATGCCTCTATGCATATGTTGCATTTGAGTTTGAAAATTGACTTGGCTTGACTTATTTGGTGTTGTTGAGTGTTGAAATGATATATAGGGGTGATCCAACCATTCACCACATGTATTAGGGTCAAGATTCTTAAATTCACATATTTGCTATTTTACTCTCATATGCCTCTATGGCATTTTTAGTTTCTTTTTAATTTCTTTGGAAACCACTTGGATTTGGTTTGATAAGCCTTAGTTAAGGTGTGTGAAGGTTTTCCAAACCTTTAAACAAGTGGGAAGGTCTAGGGTAAAGATTTATAATTATAGCCTTAGGCACATATGCCTTTTTCTTATTTAATTTCCTTTTATTTTATTTTAACTAGGATGGTGAAAAGAGGGGTGAGGTTTAGGGTTTAAGATTATTTCAAATACTAATAACAGGCAATCATGGCAATAGAACAATAATTAAGCAAGATCACTATGTATCACACCTAATTTAATAAAAGTTTTTGTTGGTTCCAGAATTTGGAACTAGGGAAATTCATTTATTTTGTTTTGAATTTTTGGGATGTTACAAACCCTTCCCCCTTAAACAAATCTCGTCCCGAGATTTTAAGAAAAGTTAGGTTCCTAAGAGAGATTGAGCATTTTATTTAACAGGAAGACATACTTGGCATGGTCTGGGGTGCTTCCTGAGCTTCAGTGGCAGTCATGTGGTAGAGACGGCCGTTGTTGTTGTTTTGGTTCCTTCTACCTGCGAAGCGACGCTGTTGCTGAGTAGGTGCTGCGTTATTGGCGGCAATCCTGGCAAGCTTCTTGGGGCACTCATTGGAGAAGTGACCCACAACTCCACATTCATAGCAGTTCACAGTTGACTTGTCTTTGGGAATGACGGGGGTAGCATTGCTTCCAGTCCTTGGGGCAGTATTGGTGTTGTTGTTGTTTCCATTGTTGTTGCTGTTGTTGGGGTGGTTGTGGTGGTTGTTGTTGTTGTTGCCTCCGGGCTTCGGGGGTCCTCCGTTGTTGTTGGTGTAGTTGGGGCGATTATTCTGGGCAGGGGGCTTGTTGTATCTTGGGGCGAATCCCCCAGAGGAGTTGTTGCGGTACTTCTGGGTATGGTGGGGTTCATTCTGGTTCATCATTCTGCGCTTGCGGTTCTCGTTGGCTTGATGCAGTTTTCCTTCCATCTGTATGGCTGAGTCTACGAGGGCTTCCAAGTCAGCGAACGGAATGTTCACTAACACAGTCTGCATCTCGTCGTGTAGTCCGTTCAAAAATCTTTCCTTTCTCTTCTCATTGGTATCGGTCTCATCCGGGGCGTACCTTGACAGAGTGAGGAATCTGTCGCGGTATTCTACCACGGACATTCTTCCTTGCTTGAGTTCGCGGAACTCGTCTCTAATTTTCTTGATCAGTCCTTGGGGCACATGATATTTGCTAAACTTCAGCTTGAAGTTTTCCCAGGTCATCATCTGTCCCGCATTCATTGCACGGGAACTTGTCCACCAGGCTCTGGCAGGTCCTGACAGGTAGTGGGTGGCGAACAGTACTTTTTCTGCGGCTTCAACTCCCGCAACTTCAAGGTTGTTCTCCATGGTCTGGAGCCAGTCATCAGCATCAAGGGGCTCTTCAGTCTTGTTGAATATCGGAGGGTTGGTGTGCTGAAAGTTCTTCAGCTTTGACCCAGGGTGATCGTGGTTTCCATGGCCTTGGTTGTTCTGAGCTATCTGTTGCAGTGCAGCAATGTTTGCTTGGCGTTCAGCTCTTTCGGCTTCTCGGTCTGCCATCATTGTCTGCAGCAGTTGCATCATGGCATCCTGGGTGGCGTTGCGGGTTGGTGGGGCCATCTGAACATTGAGGTAGATGATAAGATAAGAGGGAAATTTCTAGGGTTTGTTTTGTTAAAATTTAAAAAGTTCATAAATTGAAAACTTGAGTAGTGTTGCGGGGGTAAAAACCAACAACACTTTTTTATTCATTCCAAACATCACATATTACAAAGCTAACACACCGTTGGTTTGAAGAACCATTCATTCGCTCTACGATACAAGGGGATCCTGATACAACTCACACCTACTTAAGTGCTGGGGTGATACTACTCTTCAGGGTGGAATTCTTCGTCTTCACGGGTAATGTGCTTGGCGAGAGGCGAGGGCGTTGTCCAAATCCCTGAGGGTTTTGTACATCTTGAAGTCCTGGTGTGCTACATAGGGGTTCATCTCCACACGTGAGGGCATGGTCATTGGTCTTCCCATGGGGTCATGTCTTGGGTAGTAGATGAAGCGAGTGTTCTTGATCTTGTTCTCATTTTGTCCACACAGACGGAAAATTGCTTCTTGCATAGCTCTGACTAGTCCTTCCTTCCAAGTGTTTCCCGTTACGTGAAAACCAGTATGGTTTCCCATACCGGGGCTCCAAGCTTTCTTCGTAGATCAAGTAGAAACTTCCCACCGAGGTGGTTCTCCTGAGTGGTTTTTGAGGGGTATTCCGAAGAACTCGGGATACGGGTGGCCTAGGTATTCCACTAGTTGCTTCAAATCTTTTTCGAACGTTAGGTCTCCTCCGCGACCAAGCTGATAGAACTCCCATTGGTACTCCATCTGTGAGCAATTAGGATAAGTAAGTTAAAGAAATAGTCAAGTGTGCACAATTTTATGTAGGCTTGCAAAGAAAGTAGAGTATAGATTTCTCATTTTTTTGAAAAAGATCTCAGGGATAAGAGTAAGAACAAGTTTTCACAAATATTCACTTCATTGGTTTTTGAAACTAAGTTTTTCAGACGTCCATTCTAACTAGGGTCTCCTAAGGTCCAACAATGGCTCTGATACCAACTTGTCAACACCCGGATTTTTAAGTCCAGATGCCTATTATGCCATTCCTCGCAATCCCAGGAATATTGTTTTTGCGAGACATAATAGATTGATATCACAACACATCATTCATTACAACACATAGTCGTCTTACAAATAAAGGATCACATGATCCAGCCTCATTACAATAATAGAAGTTCTATTTATTCATTACATAACACATAGCGGAAGCGAAATAGCGTAGTAGTAGTCCATCTATTCCACAGTGCAACCGTTGACGTCGGAGTGATCCTAGTTGTCGTAGACGTCCCGCTGTCCTTCTTCCGGGTTCTCGGTACTCCTCTTCATAGTCTCGGCCATTTGAATAGCCAGGGACACAGCCATGAGTACTTTTAAAGTACTCGCAAACTAATACTAATGTAAAATACTATCAACTATAGTAAGGGGGTTCTAAGCTCTAGTTTCATTTGCATAAAGCCGCTTTTATTTCATAAACGCTTTAATAATCAAAAACTCTTCATTTGCCTAACTTAACTCAAGTGGGAACATTAGTGTCATTCCCACAACTCAGCTTGTGATTCAAAGTCAAAGTCACCTTTCAATTCAAATCACAAGTCACCATTCATATTTTTAGA
>NC_061509.1:167261602-167304054 GCF_022539505.1 Lolium rigidum | reverse complement strand
CATGTATATCTCATGGATATTGTCAACATAGAGTAATATAATAAGTGCAATAAGCAAGTATGTAAGAATCAATGCACAGTTCACACAAGTGTTTGCTTCTTGAGGTGGATAGAAATAGGTGAACTGACTCAACATTGAAAGTAAAAGAATGGTCCTCATAGAGGAAAAGCATCGATTGCTATATTTGTGCTAGAGCTTTGATTTTGAAAACATGAAACAATTTTGTCAACGGTAGTAATAAAGCATATGCATCATGTAAATTATATCTTATAAGTTGCAAGCCTCATGCATAGTGTACTAATAGTGCTCGCACCTTGTCCTAATTAGCTTGGACTACCCGGATTATCACCGCAATACATATGCTTTAACCAAGTATCACAAAGGGGTACCTCTATGCCGCTTCGTACAAAGGTCTAAGGAGAAAGCTCGCATTTGGATTTCTCGCTTTTGATTATTCTCAACTTAGACATCCATACCGGGACAACATAGACAACGAGATAATGGACTCCTCTTTTAATGCTTTAAGCATTCAACAACAATTAATTCTTTTCTCATTAGAGATTTGAGGATGTTTGTCCAAAGCTGAAACTTCCACCATGGAACATGGCTTTAGTTAGCGGCCCAATGTTCTTCTCTCACAATATGCATGCTCAAACCATTCAACTCGGTGTAGATCGCCCTTACTTCGAGACAAGACGAACATGCATAGCAACTCACATGAAATTCAACAACGAGTTGATGGCGTTCCCCGGTAAACATGGTTATCGCACAACAAGCAACTTAATAAGAGATAAAGTGCATAATTACATATTCAATACCACAATAGTTTTTAAGCTATTTGTCCCATGAGCTATATATTGCAAAGGTGAATGATGGAATTTTAAAGGTAGCACTCAAGCAATTTACTTTGGAATGGCTGGAAAATACCATGTAGTAGGTAGGTATGGTGGACACAAATGGCATAGTGGTTGGCTCAAGTATTTTGGATGCATGAGAAGTATTCCCTCTCGATACAAGGTTTAGGCTAGCAAGGCTTATTTGAAACAAACACAAGGATGAACCGGTGCAGCAAAACTCACATAAAAGACATATTGTAAACATTATAAGACTCTACACCGTCTTCCTTGTTGTTCAAACTCAATACTAGAAATTATCTAGACTTTAGAGAAACCAAATATGCAAACCAAATTTTAGCATGCTCTATGTATTTCTTCATTAATGGGTGCAAAGCATATGATGCAAGAGCTTAAACATGAGCACAACAATTGCCAAGTATCACATTACCCAAGACATTTATAGCAATTACTACATGTATCATTTTCCAATTCCAACCATATAACAATTTAACGAAGGAGAAACTTCGCCATGAATACTATGAGTAGAAACCAAGGACATATTTGTCCATATGCTACAGCGGAGTGTGTATCTCTCCCATAAAGTGAATGCTAGGATCCATTTTATTCAAACAAAACAAAAACAAAAACAAACCGACGCTCCAAGAAAAAGCACATAAGATGTGGCCGAATAAAAATGTAGTTTCAGGGGAGGAACCTGATAATTTGTTGATGAAGAAGGGGATGCCTTGGGCATCCCCAAGCTTAGACGCTTGAGTCTTCTTGATATATGCAGGGGTGAACCACCGGGTGCATCCCCAAGCTTAGAGCTTTCACTCTCCTTGATCATGTTGCATCATACTCCTCTCTTGATCCTTGAAAACTTCCTCCACACCAAACTCGAAACAACTCATTAGAGGGTTAGTGCACAATATAAATTGACATATTCAGAGGTGACACAATCATTCTTAACACTTCTGGACATTGCATAATGCTACTGGACATTAGTGGATCAAAGAAATTCATCCAACATAGCGAAAGAGGCAATGCGAAATAAAAGGCAGAATCTGTCAAAACAGAACAGTTCGTATTGACGAATTTTAAAATGGCACCAGACTTGCTCAAATGAAAATGCTCAAATTGAATGAAAGTTGCGTACATATCTGAGGATCATGCACGTAAATTGGCATAATTTTCTGAGCTTCCTGCAGGGCAGTGGG
The DNA here is from genome assembly GCF_022539505.1 of Lolium rigidum. NCBI lineage: Eukaryota > Viridiplantae > Streptophyta > Magnoliopsida > Poales > Poaceae > Lolium > Lolium rigidum. The sequence goes on along the minus strand of NC_061509.1, from coordinate 167,302,001 downwards.
CTCAGATTCGTGACAGCAAAGAAATCTGGAACTGCGCAGTAATCCAAATCTAGTACTTACTTTTCTATCAACGGCTTAACTTGGCACAACAAAACTCAAAACTAAGATAAGGAGAGGTTGCTACAGTAGTAAACAACTTCCAAGACACAAAATAAAAACAAAGTACTGTAGGTAAAAACATGGGTTGTCTCCCATAAGCGCTTTTCTTTAACGCCTTTCAGCTAGGCGCAGAAAGTGTGTATCAAGTATTATCAAAGGGTGGTACTTCTACAGCGGGGTGTGGGCTCTTCTCAACCAGGCATATTATATTAGATACATAAGTTTTAGCATCTCCCTTTTCATTAGTCTTAGGCGTGCTACTCTCATCAAACAAATTTTCAGGAACAAGCCAAGCATAATTATTTTCTAGTGCATCATTCATAGCTAGGAGCTTACATGGTATTGGTGTTTTGATCTCCCCTCCATCATCAATATTATTAGTGTATCTTATTCTATCCATATCCATCTTTTCAAGGAGACTAACAAAATGAGTAGGAGAACCAAGCATATTAAATTTAGCAAACACCTTTCTAGCTTCTCTTGCTAGACCACCAAATTCTCTAAGAAGGGTTTCTAATATAAAATCTTTCTTTTCCCCTTCTTCCATATGACCAAGTGTGAAAAACATGTGTTGGATTATAGGATTAAGATTAACAAATTTAGTTTCCAACAAGCGAACTAAATGCGCAGCAGCAATTTCATAAGTAGGCGCAAGATCTACCACGTGTCTATCTTCAAAATTTTCAATGGTACTAACATGGTTGAAGAATTCTTCTATATTATTTCTCCCAACTATAGACCCACGTCCTACCGGTATGCTCTTTGTGGTAAAATCAAAAGGAAACATGATGAAATAAGTAAAGTAAATGCAAGTAAACTAATTTTTTTTGTGTTTTCGATATAGCAAACAAGATAGCAAATAAAGTAAAACTAGCAACTAATTTTTTTGTATTTTGATATAATGCAGCAAACAAAGTAGTAAATAAAATAAAGCAAGACAAAAACAAAGTAAAGAGATTGAGAAGTGGAGACTCCCCTTGCAGCGTGTCTTGATCTCCCCGGCAACGGCGCCGAGAAAATATGCTTGATGGCGTGTATTTCACACGTTCGTTGGGCAACCCCAAGAGGAAGGTATGATGAGCACAGCAGCAAGTTTTCCCTCGAAAAGAAACCAAGGTTTATCGAACCGGGAGGAGCCAAGAAGCACGTTGAAGGTTGATGGCGGCGGGATGTAGTGCGGCGCAACACCGGAGATTCGGCGCCAACGTGGAACTCTGCACAACACAACCAAACTACTTTGCCCCAACGAAACGGTGAGGTTGTCAATCTCACCGACTTGCTGTAACAAAGGATTAACCGTATTGTGTGGAAGATGATTGTTTGCAGAGAAAACGATGAGAACAAGTATTGCGATAGATTGTATTTCGAGTAAAGAGAATTGGACCGGGGTCCACGAGTTCACTAGAGGTGTCTCTCCCATAAGACGAACAGCATGTTGGGTGAACAAATTACAGTTGGGCAATTGACAAATAAAGAGAGCATGACAATGCACATACATATCATGATGAGTATAGTGAGATTTAATTGGGCATTACGACAAAGTACATAGACCGCCATCCAACCGCATCTATGCCTAAAAAGTCCACCTTCGGGTTATCATCCGAACCCCTCCGAGTATTAAGTTGCAAACAACGGACAATTGCATTAAGTATGGTGCGTAATGTAATCAACAACTACATCCTTAGACATAGCATCAATGTTTTATCCCTAGTGGCAACGAGCACAACACAACCTTAGAACTTTCATCCATCGTCCCGGTGTCAATGCGGGCATGAACCCACTATCGAGCATAAGTACTCCCTCTTGGAGTTAAAAGCATCTACTTGGCCGGAGCATCTACTAATAACGGAGAGCATGCAAGATCATAAACAACACATGTATAACTTTGATAATCAACATAACAAGTATTCTCTATTCATCGGATCCCAACAAACGCAACATATAGAATTACATATAGATGATCTTGATCATGATAGGCAGCTCACAAGATCCGACAATGATAGCACAATGGGGAGAAGACAACCATCTAGCTACTGCTATGGACCCATAGTCCAGGGGTAGACTACTCACACATCACACCGGGGGCGACCATGGCGGCGTAGAGTCCTCCGGAGATGAATCCCCTCTCCGGCAGGGGTGCCGGAGGCGATCTCCGAGGATCCCCCGAGATGGGATCGGCGGCGACGGCGTCTCGGTAATGTTTTCCGTATCGTGGCTCTCGGTGCTGGGGTTTCGTCACGGAGGCTATTTGTAGGCGGAAGGGCAAGTCAAGAGGCGGCACGGGGGGCCCACACCACGGGCCGGCGCGGCCAGGGGGGGCCGCGCCGCCCTAGGGTTTGGCTCCCCGTGGCCCCTCTTCGTCTCGTCTTCGGTCTTCCGGAAGCTTCGTGAGAAAATAGGCCTCCGGGCTTTTATTTCGTCCAATTCCGAGAATATTTCTTTACTAGGATTTACGAAACCAAAAACGACGAGAAAACGACGAATCGGCACTTCGGCATCTTGTTAATAGGTTAGTTCCAGAAAATGCACGAATATGATATAAAGTGTGCATAAAGCATGTAGATAACATCAATAATGTGGCATGGAACACAAGAAATTATCGATACGTTGGAGACGTATCAGCGGCACGGGGGGCCCACACCACAGGGCCACGCGGCCAAGGGGGGGGCCGCGCCGCCCTAGGGTTTGGCTCCCCCGTGGCCCCTCTTCGTCTCGTCTTCGGTCTTCTGGAAGCTTCGTGAGAAAATAGGCCTCTGGGCTTTTATTTCGTCCAATTCCGAGAATATTTCTTTACTAGGATTTCTGAAACCAAAAACAGTAGAAAACAGCAACTGGCACTTCGGCATCTTGTTAATAGGTTAGTTCCAGAAAATGCACGAATATGATATAAAGTGTGCATAAAACATGTAGATAACATCAATAATGTGGCATGGAACACAAGAAATTATCGATACGTGGAGACGTATCAGGAACATAAGAAAACCTTAGAGTAAAACTCCATACTTTATATGGTGAGAAACCATACATCCATATGACCAAAGTTAACTATAAAAAGAACTATAATCAATATAGTTACCTTAATGATAAGTTGTGGATAATAATAGAAGTTAATTGGTAGAAGATAAAACCAATTCTCAAATCCTTAGTAATTAGGGAAGCACATGAAATATTAAGCAAGTAACCACCTTATCATGGTTAGGGAGAGTAAACCCTAGCACATGCAATATGGTGTCATCTCATATCTACAACCTAGCATTATATCTCAACCCTAGTTTGTGCATCACATGGGGATTGCTAGTATAATCCTAAAACCATGCTAAAGCTCGAGATATGAGCAAGGGAACTATTTAACCAACTCCGAAATGAAACAAGATAGCAAATTAACATATCTCACAAGCCATGCCCATGTGGGTGCAACTAACTAGTGTTTCCATATAAATAGAAGTCTCATGAGAGAAATGAGATCCACTGAACCATATTAAACTAAGGGTTTAAAAGATGACAATAATACTTTAAAATAACCTTAAACAATTCTCCAAATCAATAACCACCATGAGCACATGAAATAATGTTGTGAGATCATATGCTCAAATAATAAACTTGATATTAAGCTATGCCTTGTAAATTGTCTAATGCAATGTAACAAAAGATAAATATAAAAACTTAACTATCAATAGGTACTTAGAAGAACCTCTTGAGAAATAGTTTGGATTACCTAAATTGATATTGGCAATTAGGACTATATAAGTGCCTATTTTCAATCTCTATTAACATTAAATAAACAAGGGTGTCACTACACATATGAAATATTTTAAAGCTCTTATATTTACAATAGTATCTTTGTAAACTCCAAAGGGATTCATACATTTAAAATCCTGCAAAACAAAAGGGAAATTGCAAATCAGAATTAAATAGAAAATACAAACCAAAAAAAATAAAATAAGAGCAAAGAAAAAGAGAGAAGAGAGGCTTACCGGATGGGCCACCGTAGCCCAGCACCATAGCCCACCAGGCAGCCCACGAACCAGCCCACCCCGCAGCCCAGCTAGCCCAACTTACCTGTTCGTTACAAAATATCGGAGGGGCGTCGTCCTCATCCCCTTCTCCAGCATGGACGACAGCACGAAGCCGTGTTCGGCTTCGTCGCGTCGCTGGCGTCCTCTCCTCGACCGAAGGCGTGACGAGGCGCGTCCTGGCGTAGTATAAATCCCCACGGCGAACCCTAGCCCAAATTCTTTTCTCTCTGGCTCAAATTTCGTTCCCAAGCCGGAACCCTGCCGCACCACTTCACCATTATCGCCGGCGAAGGAAGCTTCCCCGAGCCTCGGCGTGGTCACCATCGTCACCACCACCCTCGATATACCCAGCCTACGGAAGGAATCGAGCTGAGAAGCTCCAGAGTGGCGACGTCGAGCTCGTTCCTCCGATGGCCGGAGCGGTCGATTCGGCGAACTAGAGCTCCTCCGACCATGTCGTCGCCTCCACTCGGCTCGCGGTGAGCCACCGAGTCTCCCGAGCACCTTAGCTCCCCCTAATTTCCGTTGCATCGTCGTAGCACCGATCGATCGTGAGCGCCGCCGTCGGGCATCACCGCCGCCGTCGCTCCGGCGACCATTGGGGGGCGGCGCCACCACCAGTCTGCTCGTCTTGAAGCCCTCGTTCGATTGAGCCTAAGCACAACCCCACGCGAACCCAGACTCGCCGGCGGCGACCACCACTGGCCGCCGGTGATGCACATGGTTGCCACATCAGCACCATGTGGCAGCCAGCGTGGCTTAGCCCCACCAGTCAATGACTGTGTGGGTAGAGTCACCGGGTGTGTTTAGTTATTTCCTTTTAAATTTAAATCCAGAAAATTGCTGCAACTTCAAACAAATCTAGAAAATTCAAATTAAGTCAGAAAAATGTAAATAAGATATTAAAATTCTTAGAAAAGAAAACTCCATCTAATAAAAATATAAAATGGAATATTTATTTTTAATCAAAATTCAATTATTTAATACTTGTTATTTAAGCCTTTAATTTTAATTCTAAATTCAATTAAAATTCAATAATTAGGAAAAATTCATAAAATAAATAAAAACCAGTAAGTAAATAAGGAAAACATTAAAATTAATTTTCCTTTTCTATTAACTTATTAAATCCTTATTAGGAGGATTTAAAACCCTAAATAATAATTACCTAATTATTAATTATCTAAAATAATAAAATGCCAAATTCAATATTATTTTTATTCTCAAATTATTAATAACTTCAACTTTAAATTGAAGTTATTAATCATAGAACTATATGGTGATTAAGAAACCCTAGTTCCATATGGTAGAAAACTAGGAACTCATCATTTCATGTGTAACCCTAAAACCCTAATACAATTAGGAACCTTAGCTCCCCTACTTCATATGAACCCTAAATTATTCCCTAACATAAACCCTAGGTAACATGTGATCATGTTACTTCATTAGTAGTTATAGATCCATAATTAGCAGCTAAATGCTTACCATGTTCACATAAAATATAGGAACCCTATTACTAGGAGATTAGCATTCCATGTGTTCATCTTAATCAAACCTAGCTGATCAAATAGGACCAACCCTAGTTCCTATCTTCCGAGATACCAACCTTTAATTAACCTTAACTAGCATCACACCATTGTGATGAGTTCCTATATCATCTATACCCAATATTTATTATTATATACCATGCCCACTAAACCCTATTAGTGTAAGATAATTATTAAACATCCTACTTAGGAAACCACCATTCCTTACTTAGTGAATCCAATAACAAAACCTAGACAACCTCAACCTTAATTGTTATACTTCTTATTATATAAGAAGTATGTTCTTCAAAAGTTATTCTTTTGAAGAAAATAAGAAATCATCTTCAACCCTGCTTATAAGAACCTATAAACCCTAGCCAGCTATCACTAGCTAGATAAACCAATCTTAATAGCACCCATGTGTAATTAATTACTTAGGATGCCTAGGCATAACTCCATCTGGTATTGATGAATCCAACCTTGTTTGGATCCATCTAATATCTACTCCAAAACCAATTGGAACCATAGTTAACCATAGAACCCCACAAACCTAATTATCATACTTGTTCTTTATCAAAGTACATGTTCTTTAAAAGTTATTCTTTTAAAGTATATGATAATCAATCATTAACCATGCCATTTAGTACTAAACTCGACCACTGTTCTTTACTTGATAACATCATGCCAATTGTCATTCTTTGTGTGCTCAATTGATTATTATGCTTTATCATCTACCCGTTGATAATACCAAGTAAATCACACCTGAATAAGAACCTTGTATGTGAATCACTCTAAAAGTGCAACACACCCTAAACCAATCATTACAACTCACTGATCCTAAATCATCGGGGTTAGGTCACGCTTAGAGCGATTGCATCTCATAATTATGCATTATTGCATTCTTGCCAATCTTTTAAACATCGTCCTTACCGGACGATGATGCTATTTCAGAATTTGGAGTTACTACGTATCGGAGACCTTGCCTGCATAGTCTTGCAGTCAAGAAAGGCAAGTTCATCACTTGCTCATGTCATTTGAGTATTTTTATCAAATTACTTGCAAAGTATTATGGTTATCACTATTGCACAAAAATCAAAACCACTACTTTCATAACTATGAATATGACTATGTGGTGGGCAATGGAACCATGGATTGTGTTGATATGGTGGAGGTTCCATTGCACGGGTTTATATCCATCTAGGATTAAACAACAAATGTCGCCGATGATTCTTGTGCCGTAATACCCGTGTTAACCATAAGATCCGGAGTGGGACGGAGTAGTCAAAAGTGTTTCCACCTCTCGTTCATCAACGGATGCGCTTACCGTAGACGGTTGTATCTTGCGGAGCAATTGGTGGGTGGGGAGCCCCTTCTAATTCCCCACGGTATAGCTGTTGCTTACCGTAGACGGTTCTTGCCGCTATGAACAATTGGTGGGTGGGGATCCCTTCTAATTCCCCACGGTAATGTGGTCTATGATGGGTTGCAGCTACCGGCGAAGGAGTTTGGTTCAATCCCGGACCGTCCGTCGTGGTCGGGGTCCACCCTGAAATTACGGGAATAATGGGACCGGCGAGGACCCAGGGTCGGGGCATGCAACAAAGGGTGGGTGTTCGAGGTAGCGGATGAACATGATTGGCTAGACCTTATACCGGGCCTCACACCATAGCAAGTGTGGACGGGTCATTCCCGGTTGGCACCAAGGTTAAGATCTCTTATGGGTAAAGCAACACACCTCTGCAGAGTGTAATGAACCGTGACCTGTCACTCCCTGTTCCGGGATAAGGAACTGCAACGCGGCCGGAAAGGAGCTCCATGAAGTTCTAGTAAACCGGTGAAGGCTGACGGACATAGTTCTTCCGAATAAAAGCAACCTCTTGAAGAAATGATTATGAAAACCTGCATTGGTATTAGACTTTTGGTCTAATGCCGTAGCTAGTGCATTAAACACCTCTTTCCTATAATGAACTTGTTGAGTACGCTCGTACTCATCCCACTCTTAAATCCCCTGCTTAGATATGGAGGCATCGAAGGAGGATCTACAGTGCAACTCGAAGAACGAGGAGTCAACAACTACTTCAAGAGATAGGACCCTGTCAGAGGAGTCAGATACCACATTCAACAAGTATAAAACTTAGCTTAGCAATAGAAAGGAACTAGTCTCCTAAACTTAGCTCCTATTTAGCTAGAATCTATTCATAGCCTCTGTAGCTAGTTAAATACTCTACAAATAGAGTTCGTGTTAGGATTAGACTACGAGTCGTTCTCCTGGAGTTTATTTGCAGATTTACCTCATTGTAAAGTAGGAGGCTGTGCTGATCTTATGTAACAGAGTCTGTATGTAATTCTATAGACATGCCTTGGACCCGCATATGTTTCTGTTGTACCACTCTGAGCGATATAATACTAGTGGAACGGTGTTTCATTGGTGTTATATCAGACTTGCATACTACACCATGCAGTGGTATGCCGGGTCACCACACCTTTCCCCTTCGGACTTCTGGAAGCTTCGTGCAAAAATAGGACCCTAGGCGTTGATTTCGTCCAATTCTGAGAATATTTCTTTACTAGGATTTCTGAAACCAAAAACAGCAGAAAACATCAACTGGCTCTTCGGCATCTCGTTAATAGGTTAGTGCCGGAAAATGCATAAATACGACATATAAAGTGTATAAAACATGTAGATATCATCAATAATGTGGCATGGAACATAAGAAATTATCGATACGTCGGAGACGTATCACTGACCCGTCCGGAAGACACTATGGGTCTCCTGGCTTGGCGGTGGAGCCACGCTCAAAAGGAGGTGAGCTGCCACAGTGCCGGGGAAGTACATACTCCATAGGGTAGGACCTCGTGTTAAGGCGAATGGGCGAAAGGTTATGTCCGGGTATCCATCGTGGCATATGTCGTTATGCGGGGATGATGCCCACACGATAGGTATCCGGATAGTTGTGGGGAAAGTGTGCAAACTCTGCATAGTTAAATCTATTCGAATAGCCGCGTCCGCGGTCATGGGCGGTTGGAATGGCTGTTGCTTAGCCTGATGTGTTTTGGTTTTACGAAAATGTTTTGAGCAAAGAAAGAAAAGGACTTTGTTTTGGAGTACCGGGATGGTATTGGAAAGTTGTGGTGACCATATGGAGATGGTCGGAAAGGAAACAAAATGGGTTTACCTTTCCTAGTGTTTTATGTTGTAGTTCCTCTTTTGAAGAATCTTCTTCAATAAAGATATAGAGATGTCTTAGATAAACTCTTGAAGTGTCCCTCTTCGATTGAGAAGTTGGATGCTATCTCCACCAAAAACATCTCTTCTCTTCTACATGCTATATCCACAAGAGAAACTATTCTCTTCTTCATGCTAGTTCCACAAGAGAAATTAGCTCTTCCTCTTGTCTTCTCTAGTTAGAATTGTTATCACCTTCTTGATGGTTTGCGAGTACAATTCCAATGTACTCACGGCTTTGTCCCTGGCTATTTACTTGGCCAGACTTGGAGGATTTCGACCAGAAGAAGAAGGAGTTGACGACGTCTATACGAGCTAGGAACGCCTTCCCAGTCAGTTGCCTGTAGGGTTATAGCAGATGACTTGGGCTCTACGCTTATTGAAGTGATTCCGCGACTCTGATGATTAGATTAGGCCCTTCAAGGCTATTATGTAAAGATTGCTCATGTAACCTCATTGTAATTTTCTTATTCCGTTTTGTAATGGATGATGTAATTTGATATCAGTTCGGTTATGTGTTCACGGCGCACTGATCATGGGATCGTGAACTGTATACATAACAGGGTATTTCGGACAGTTAGTCTGGGGTCCCCACAGATATGCACTATTCGATCTCGATCGGTGTCTGCTCGACTGCTCCCCTCGTCAGAGTCAGTGAGTCACACACAAGACCAACATCAACGACAAGGCGTGTGTGGCGCCGATCGGGACCTTGCACTGACTGACGCCCTGTCATTTGGGTGTGCATCGCCCTATGGCGTGTACTATGTACGTGTGGTTGTGGTGGGGGTCGCGTGTATCGCCACCCACACCATTTTAGATACGAAGATGAAGAGGGCAAACGGGAACGGGATAGCAAGTCACAATAACGGGTGAGAGTCAGTGAAGTGTTTTCGGCTGCACATCGTTATCACACAGATACATGTATATATGCTTATGAGGAGGTTCTCTTGCTTGTTAACCAAGTTGAGAGTACTCTTTTAGGTAATATTCGGTCTTCAACATAGAAATGTTCACCAATCTAATAGCACCCTCCTCCCCCCCCCCCCGCCACCCCAATTTGATTTCTACAACTAAGATGCTTAGCTAGACAAGACAAGACAAAGTTTGTGTTCGGTACAAGTCACTACAAAAAAAGTTGTTATTATCCATGGCCCAATCCGTGGTTAAAGGGTTTTATTTTCCTGCTTAAAGAATCATTCGGGACGAAATGCCACTCATGACTGCTATTGCATCCCGTAAAAATCTACTACAGATCTTTCTGTCCATGGTGGATGAGTGGTCATTAACCACATTTTTTTTGGTCTGTGGTAGATTGATTTCTGACGCCATGCCACCTGCCACGTGACAACAGCTGTTAGCTGGCCGGCAACGCCATCATCTGGTTGAGATTTTTTGTGATAGATGACCCAAGGCCTACTACATATTAAATGGGCCGTCACATCTAAGGCATAGTAAGCTTAAATGGGCCAGACCATCTAAAGAAATTAGGTCTTTGTTGGAGCCACTTACATTCAAGTTTGGTGCATTATATCTCATGATGTATTTCTCTGGCCTACCTTTTATAACCTAATCCCATGCCTTTTGATGTGTACCTGATGTGATTGATCTATCATACACATTCTAAGGGTCATTATTGAGGAAGAAAATTATTGGGTAACCTTATCACGTATGACTGGTTGATGATTTTGATGGTTATTACTAAAGAGAAAAAAAGAGAATTTGGTAGTAACAGTGTAGTTCAATACGCGGACACCACTGTTAGGTTTTGAAGTAACACGCTAGGGGCTGCTAGTGCCAGTTAAGCTTTTTCGGTTGCACATCGTTACCACAGGCCCGTGAGGAGGTTTTCTTACTTGCTAACCAAGTTTCCAAAAGGAAAGGTATTGTTTTGGGTAATATCTGGTCTTTAATATAAAAGAAATGTTCACTTGTGTATTAAAACCTTGCTGAAAATATCATTCTTCTCACCAGTCAATTAGCAGTTGGAGAAAAAACTTAGGTATTCACGACTAACACTTAGAATGTGCAGTGTGGAGTCACCTAGGTAGCGATTATGACAGCGCATGCTCCATCTGCGTCACCATATTAAGCTCCACAAGCTCATTAACTATCACATGGTGGAGTGAACTACATACGGCCAAGAACAAAGATTATGTAAGACTAGCTGAATGCCCGTGTGTTGCCACAGAATAACTAAAAAGTGGAGATATCGATCAAACAATTGTCCTAATTTAGTAAAGTTGTAAAATATAAGGGTGTGTGGTTTCTATTCATGCAAGAAAAGAAAAGAAATCAATTCTCGCTCACCCCTCTTTCGTCCTTGACACAATGTTTAAACTTTGGCAGATCAAAGAAACTCTTCCATAGAACAACAAGCCTAGCTATCCCCTCAAAAGAAAAATATAGAGTTGTCACAAGCACGCTTGATCAGATGCAATTTAGGAGCATGTAAAGGTTGCAGAACAGACAATCAATTTAGACGGAATTCTACTATGTTTATTTGGCAGGTCAACAAAATATGTCCATGCATGGCATCATTAAGCATACGCACAGCAGAAAATGCACCAACAAAATGACCTACCCATAAAATATCTAGACCTTCAACATATCCAGAAACAACATTTCATCTGCTGGGAAATAGTGTATCTAGCTATGTTTCCTGAGCATAACGTTTGACAATTGAAATGCGGCTGATATTAGTATTTTCTCGCATATCAGATCTCAACAATATCCTCTATAGAAATTTTTTGTTCATGGTATTCTTGTTCAACGCTGGAAAAGGCACTGCGGTATCAAAGTGAAAAGCAAAGTAATAGAGTTTTGGCATGGAAAAGCAGGGCTAGCTGCAAATTAATAGTAGGGACACTACTATAATATTCAAATGGTTAAACTTAACATGATTCTGTTGAATTGATTAAAAAGTGTTGCCACTAATACTATGTTGGTTTGATCATAGTTGGCCAGCAGATAATAACCATACCGACCTGGCTTCGGTATTGCAGCATGGATGTCTTCTTTCCGTTGTACGCGATCAGTAAGAGGTTTGATTAAGGTAGAAGGACAGTAATCGCCCAACACCAGGAGCCAGCAGCATCAAATTCCACACATGGTCATCATCAGCAGCCCAACACGCACCAACCAAGTCACCAGCGTATTGAGGAGAAAGTTTGGGTACTAGACTGAGCAGTCAAGCTTTGCCTCACCAACTAAGTAGCGTTCTGATACGTCGTGACCTACGTGGTAGAAGTGCAGCATTTTCCCGCACAGGTAAAATCTGAGCTCGTACTTTTGGGAAGACTACGTAGGATCATGTCAAGGGTTGCAACCCTTGAGACTTTTGGTTTAGAAGTACCCAAATTACATCGTCGAACCTAGACAAGAGTTGTCCTGGGTTGCTTGATGCAACTCTCGATGTGTATGTAATGTGGAGTATTTGGCGCAGCTGGAACAACTTGTACATGTGGAGCAAACATACCTGCTGGCAAGATCGATGAAGATTGTTGAAGAACATATGTAAGCCCTGGAGCTTCCGATCGTTGCGGTGAAATAGAAACCTCCAGCATAAGGCTTTATTTACTTCTAGTGTATTTAGGGGATGGGAGGGGATTATTTTGTATCTAGGAAAATTCCCACTAGTTCGTTTACTTCTCCAGTTTTGGACGAAATAATCCCAAGATATCTCCTCCCATCCCCTTTTATCCTCACATTTTTTGCTTAAATTGAAAACTCTCCATCATACTAGTGTATTTTTGGGGAAGGGTATTTGAGAGGATTGTGTGAACACCAAATCCCCTTTCATCCTCATACCCATTGGAAAGAAAAATACGAGAGAAATAAACAAGGTATAAGCGTGGAAACCGCTGAAGTCGGGGGCTGGGTTAAATGTGAACACTCACGGCCCGCTGAATGTTGCTAGTTGCTACCATAGAAGCGTGTTTAGGTTTCAAGTTTCATTATTTGAGATAAACTACGATCTTTGACCGCTGCGGGTTCTGATCTGCAACATAGATTGGTTGATGCTTTTATCAACAAATTGTTAGCCTATATGGAGGGTTTGAAGAAGACAAACAACGAGGTTTCACAATGGTTGAGATGCAAGTAAACTTTCAACAAATTGAATCCTTTTGAAAAACGTGAGGAGACTTAAACTTGCAGAGATTTATATTGACACAAGATTCTGGGAGATTCCTATCATGCTACCTTTGGATGTAAAAAAAAATTAGCCTTGGGATTTCCCATCTGGATTTTAAAGGCCTGAATTCCTTTGTTTGGTTGTCCATGGTATTTTGGCCTAGAAAAACTGAGAAATTCCAAAATTTCTTCCGCTCGTGTCTGCTCTTCTCGCAAGATTCTCGGCTTCCACCGAAAATCCTATTTGCCGCCCTAAAGTGAGCTGCATTCCGCTCACGACGGCGTTTGTGTTGGGCCGGCCCATTTATCAGTTTCCGTTTTCATGTTTTGCTGGTTTCCTTCGGTTTTGTTGTTTCCTTTTTTTTCCTTTCTTTAATTGCTGATTTTTTTGTGAGATTTAAAAGTTTTGAAAATGTTTATATCTTAAAGATGTTGATGTTCAGGATTTTCAAAAATGTTTACAATTTTAAAAACGTTCAGTTTTTAAAAATATTCATTTTTTAAAACTGCTCTCTTTGTTACTAATGTAAGAAATTCTAGCTTTTTGTAGATTCATTTTTTGGTCCGTATATACAGTAGTTCACTTTTAGTTCGTGGATTCGGATATTTTAGTTCGATCCAGGTCTATTTTGATATTTTTTATGGTACTTGAAAATATTAAACGGTACATAAGTATTTTTTAGTTTAAAACGGTACATTAGTGGGAGTAACGAGTTTCTGTTATTGGGCCGTATTGGGAGCTACCCGTGAAGAAATTGCTCCAGGCCGTCAAACCCGAACAGAAGAGGTCGAGCGAAGGAGGAGCTTCGCCGACGACGTCAGCGACGAAGACCCAGGCGGCGGCGCCGCTGGTAAGCCGCCTTCCCGCCCTCCCTCTCCCCTGGACCTCCTCCTCGACGTCCTCCTCTCGCCCTCCTTCCTCGATCGTCCCTTCTCCAGGCCGTCCTCCCCCCGTTTTCCTTCGTCGCTCGCCCCGTACCCTAGATCGACGGGTGGAGGGGAACGGCGACGGGAGGGTGAACGGCGGCCTCTCCCTGGCCCTTCCTCGGCCGGGATCCCACTTGCCATTCGAATCCTTCCCTTCCCTTCCAGCAGCTCAAATCAGATTTTTTTGCCTAATTTTTTTTATCTGTTTGAACTGCAGATTCCTTGGAGATTTAGTAGCAGCTGAGTCCAATTGGAGGTATGGAAATCATAATCTCTACTCCTAGTTTGATTTATGCCTAGTGTTACATGGCTTTGTGATACATATATTGATATTTCAACATTTATGCACAGGACAGTTAACATTCACCTCTGAACACACTAATACAGTACATGATTAGCACAAATTAAGGAAACATAACCTCCACTGCTCACAACCTACGAGGACATTAATACACAATTTAAGTGCACATAACCTCCACTGGTCGCACAAGAGATCAATAACATCAATTTATATAAAAAAGGCAAGACTTGCAGGATTAAGCGCTCGTTATCAACACAGAGAAAACAGAAATAACATTTATCATGAAATCACACAGACCTCTCAAATTAAGCATTAACCGTCACTGCAGTGATCCATGTTGGTCATAACAAAGGTTTAATCTCTCTTTTGTAAAGAGGGGAGTGAGCTGGGTCGCACATCTGTGTGCTAAACATGTTCTTAGTAGTAGAATTTCTTCTCGGTTTGATGTAGTTCCAGATTTTTTGACAAGGGCTATCCAGTCAGATGTAGACTCCATTCCCGATTAATAAAGTAATGGATTGATATTAAAAGAAAATTTGGGCACATGGAGCAAGAGGCAGATGAGCAACAAGCGGTGACTCTCGAGAATGGAAAAGAAAACCGACCCCCCATATCTTCTAGAGTTTCTCTAATGGCCCACTGTAGCCACAAAACAGACCGACCCACTAATGTCTCGGGCCAACCAAAGGGTGGTACCCGTAGATCAGCCCAACAGAGCCATGGCAGCAGCACAGTCATCCGGAACTCAGAAGGGCATATACATCCAGTCATCGAAGGGCGAATCCTCGAATCAGCATCGCTTCAAACGATGCTGCGACCAGCCGATGGCGCTACGGACTGCCATTAGCCTGTCGCCACGGTGCCAAGTCGTGACATCTACGCCGACTTTTCTGAGCTTCGATCCGGCCAACGACCTCTCCTTTTCATTAAAAAAATCTCTATGAATTATGTGGGTGCGTGAATCATCTGATCCAAGCTAGGGTACCATTTTTTATTTTACGTTTTTTATTGTTTGCTCATAAACTATTTGTTGAAATGATTAGTTTAGGTTACCGATACATTTGTTATTTTACGTTTTTTGATTGTTTGCTCATGAACTATTTGTCGAAATGATTAGTTTAGTTACTGATATCTTTTAGTCACAGTTATTGTGTTTCCTGTAATAAAGCTCTATGTTTTTATGTTTCCTTGTCGTTCTTGCATGCTCAAGATAACAACTAACAGTTTCCTTAAACTGTGTATTGGTGTCCTCTGAGGTTGTGAGCAGTGGATGTTATGTTTCCTTAATTTTTGCTAATCATGTATTACTGCATTCAGAACTGAAGGTTAACTATCCTGCCCATAAATGTTGAAACATAAATAAAGTTTCTTGCAATCTTAATCCCGAGTTCACAACAATTCACTATTCAAAATTGAGATGGGCTGACTGAGTGACTCTGTCATCAGTTGTTCAGATAATTGCAGTGCACTTGTATGTCAGATGCTATTTTTTTGAAAAATCAAGAAACTATACAGGACAAATACAGATTGTAAAACGTCCAGTTTCAGCAATATCGAACCACTGCTGCGGTTGAAATAAATAGCTCCCTGGTCTCGAGCTCTCATTCTGGTTATTCTTCACAGGTCTATAAATGGCAGGGAGGAACCGCATAGGTCGACAGTACTATGAGGAACCACGAGGATTTCGTGATGGCCCTCCTCCTCGACTTGCACGAGAAAGGTCTATCTCACCGCGTCGCTTCGAGGGAGAGCTTTCTAGCCGCCGTACTGAGATGCGCAGAATCCGTGATGGCAACCAAAATCTGGTGGATGAAATTGTTGGTCTCAGGCAAGCAATGTCTCGGTTGAAAGAAGATCTCAATTCCTTGAGCCAGGCTATACCTAAGCTCCGTGCAGAGAAAGAACTTGAATCGAGGGAGCTAACTCAAAGGAATCTGAAGCTGGAAGCTGAGCTACGCTCTTTAGAACCTCTTAGGCAAGATGCCTTGCAGCTACGGTCTGAAGCAAGTACACTGCAGTCTTTGAGGCAAGAGTTGACTGCAAAGGTGCAGGGTCTAACAAAGGAGCTTGAGCATCAGAACTCTGAAAGCCAGCGCATACCTGCCATGATAGCTGAACGTGATAGTCTGCGGCAGGAACTAATCCATGCTAGGTATTGAAACATTCTGGTTTGTGTGCGTGCTACGGCTAGATGCAGGATGCTGCTTCTTTTAAATGTGAAGTCTAAGTTGGTGGCTTAGATGAGACGTATATTTTTAGTATTCTGAAGCCATTCCCCCTTTTATTTTAGTGGAAAAAACAGCTAATTATTGATATCACTGTAGGGCGGCTCTTGACTATGAGAAGAATGCAAAGCCAGAGCTGATGGCCCGGGTGCAGGCAGTGGAGAATGATCTTGTAACTATGGCTCAGGAGTCTGAGAAGCTTAGGGCTGAGCTTGAGAAGAGAAGGGCACCTAGTATGTCTCGTTTCCTCAGTTAGTGAATCAGTTGTGGTTTTATACCCATATAACATGAATTAATTTTAGGTTTCAGCGGCCATGGAGCTTATGGACTACCTATGGCAACTCCTGGGATGGGCTTGCAAGGCAACTATGATGGTGGCTATACCTACACGGAGAACCGCTATGGTGCTGGACCATGGGACCCCCCTGGTTATCCACACCCATGAGTTGGGTTTCCGATCCTCGCCCCCTGCAGTGTCCATCGCTATTAGCTCTTGAAATGCGACGAAGTTCTATCTTAGCACTAAAACTTGCTGTGTTGGTGATTTCAAGGCACATTTATAGTGTTTCTAGCTTTCCTGGCAACTTATACCAGCTCTGCTTGTATTGACACTTTCAAAAGCCGTGGACACCCACTGGCTACGTTAGGAGGCAGTTTCTCACAGCGAACAAACGAGACTTACAATTTAAGCTTCAGAAAATTGTATCAGCACCCGGAGCTTCTGAGGCAGATTTCCTCACAGCCAGTTGCTTTTTTTTTCTACCTTCTTGGAGGTCGAGCTCCTTGTAAGCTTCATATCGTCAAATGCTATTGTGAAGGAGAAGTGAACCTCCCTGACATGTTTAGGGAGCTGGATGTACAATCCAGCCGCGTAGTTTCAAGTCCTCACGGATCTAGATTTGGATTTTAATTATTTAAAAATAAAAATGACATTATCATGTTGCATAACATTATGGCACTATTTAGTTTACAACACAAAAGAGTTATCATCGTGTATTGGAAGAACAAGCAGGATCCATAGCACAAACCACAGAAAGCGTGGAAACTTTTTACTCTTCTCTGCTTTCCATTTGAGATTTGCTATGTTGTGCCATGTGCGAGCCGCACATGCATGAACTAAGAAGTGTGGTTGATGTGCTTTGTTTTTGGCAGAGCTTACCGCTCCTTTTTTTTCTCCTATAATTGTGATGGCCATCTTCTTAACTGGCGTGAGGTTTTCTTGTTTTGTGAGTAGTTCACTTTGGTCCGTTTGTAAAGGTTTTTGTGCTGTTTTTCGTATATTAACTAGATAGCTCTTCTCTTTTTAACTAACTAGGAAAATGGCAGTTTCTTGCACTGGTAGAAATAAATCTTGAAATGCTACAGCGAATCATTCGTGCTTACATTTCTTATCTTTGCCACAGTTGCTGATGGTGGTCATGATAAGAACTCCCATCAAATTCGAATCGACTTTGGTTGGGGAAGAGGGCTATAGGCGGAAAAAAGAGAGGAATGAATCTTCCTCCCACCTACTTGTACGGACCATTGTGTCTTCGCCGGTGAATCCCATCAAATTCAACTGACGCCGACATGCATCATGGGTTGAGTGAGAGGGCGTCGATCGAAAAAAGAGAGGGATGAAGCTTCATCTCTCCCACCCGCTTGTATGGACCATCGTGGTGCTCTACACCGGGTTAACATGCTTCTGCCTTTCACTGTTTTGCCACATAAAAAGAATCAGGACTCGTTTCTATATCCTCTTACATGCCTCTTTCTAGCTGTTTCTTCAAACTTGTATTGCAAATTATAGTGCTAGACAGAGAAATGCTTGTCTTAATTGGCAGTCACGTATTTCAAATACGATTGAGATGAATACTATCGGTGGGACAAATGTTGTTCTGCTTCTGCTTTTGATAGTCCTGTATCCGGCACCTTAATTTGCAGCGCAATGAGAGTCTTTTTTGGTTGTGCCTAATTTTTTTAAAATAGAGAGTCTGCTAGAGATCGGTTTTTGGCCTGCAGTACTGGAAAATTCAGTTTTTTTAGTGGCCGAGCTGTTTGAAAGGAAGACAGATTTTGGGCAAATTATTTTTTTAGATGAAAGGGCCTCGCATCGGTTCCATTTCCATTAAACCATCCCACAATATTCCAGGTTTTTACAAATACTCACACCATACCCGGGGGGAAGAAGTATCATTACAGCACCAGGAAACACCCCCACAACACCTCCAAAACACAGATGTTTCAGATCACAAGACAAGCTACCCTGGCACCTAAAATTTCAACCACTTGCAGAAGATGAATTACACTCTATTCACGATCTTGAACTGCTCACCATCACCAACCATCATCAAGTCATTGGCTGACAGGGTCCTTGCTAGATCCAGGGCTGCAATCTTGAGAGCCTCACCCTCAGCACAACACATGTTTATCGGCTTCACCTCATCAGTTATCAACAGCTTCTTTATAGGCATCAACCAGGATCCGCCACAACAGGAGTGGTGGAGCATGAGCTAAGACCTCCAGCGAAATCACGTTCATTCTCAAATTTTCTTTTTATGTTCCCTACAGCAAAACATTTCACTGAGCAAAGAAGTAAGCCGTTTTTCGCCAGCCCAACCATGGGAAACGATTAAAACACATGTCATTCCTGGTGAGACATATACTCCATAAGACAACAACATTAATCATATTAAGCATCATAAGTTTTGTTATGCTCCCACAAACTAGCCAAAGCTTCTAATGAAACCTGGGGTGAACCTAGCCTAGTCACATGTAAAATCTCTTTTCAAATAGCTTTAGCAACTACACAGTTAAAGAACGAATTAATGTGTACTAGTTTCATTTTCATTGCAGAAGACACAAGTCAGATCATCCATATTTTGTCCCTTAAGGACTTGTTTGGCTGTCCG
This sequence comes from Lolium rigidum, assembly GCF_022539505.1. Taxonomy (NCBI): domain Eukaryota; kingdom Viridiplantae; phylum Streptophyta; class Magnoliopsida; order Poales; family Poaceae; genus Lolium; species Lolium rigidum. The sequence continues at coordinate 167,282,659 of NC_061509.1, read as the reverse complement.
GGCCAAATTTCCCCGGGTAAATATTCCCGGTCGGGATTAAGCAGAAACAGGAGCAAACCCCCGGGATTATTTTCCCCACCTCCGGACTAGGGGCAAAATTTCCCCGGAAAAAAAGCCGGGAACCCGCCGGGATTTCTGTAACCAAACAAGCCCTAACTAGGCAAATTATCAGACGGCCGACGCGGCACGTCCCACTCTTCCTGGGCATTTCTCGGGCCGGGCCGGGCTTCGGGCTGGCCCGAAAAAAGCCCGACGGGAAATCCTTGGCCCGAGCCCGGCCCGGCCCGACCGACTTTCAGCAAATTTCGGCCCGAGCCCGGCCCGCGGCCCGAAAAGCCCGATTTTATTCGGGCTGGCCCGGCGGCCCGGCCCGATCTAGTGGTAATTTGCTTTTTCTGTGGCCCGAGCCCGGCCCGATTTAGTTACGGGCTGAAGAATGTTGGCCCGAGCCCGGCCCGATAGAGAGAAAAAGCCCGGCCCGGCCCGGGATTTTCGGGCCGGGTCGGGTCGGGCCGTTCGGGCCGGGCTTCCCATGCCCAGGTATACGTCCCACTCAAATCTGGGTTGGTCAACATTTGTAAGCATAAGATTCTAGGCACGCAAAAATGCAACTTAATTAGTCGAATCCAATCGAATCCAATCGGATCCAATCGAATCAAATCGACCCAATCGAATCACAAATGATACATAGCTCCTGAGACAGCTGAGTAAAATACTTTGATCAGTCTGTTTATCTGTCCTCCCCACTCCTCAGCTCTGAGTAGCTACTCATCGTCTCCGAGGACCGAGAAGACCACAGATCCCACAGTCCAACAACGCCATGGCTTTTCCCTGCCTCCGCATCCTCGACACCACCACCGTCACGCCTTCCGGCCCCGCGCTGCCGCAGTCCTCCATCCCTCTCACCTTCTACGACGTGTGGTGGCTCGGCTTCCCGCCCGTCGAGCGCGTCTTCTTCTACCGCCTCGCTCCAGACGCCGACCTCCCCAGGCTCCTCTCCAACCTGAAGGGCTCGCTTTCCACAGCTCTCCGCGCCTTCTTCCCACTGGCCGGCAACGTCCGCCTCACCCCCGGAGCCGCCTCCACCCGCCATGACATCTTCTACGCTCCTGGAGATGGCGTCCCCTTCACGGTCGCGGAATACGACGGCGCCGACCTGGCGTCGCACGAGCCTAGGCAGGTCGCTGATATCGCACAGCTCGTCCCGCGCCTGCCTGGCGGCGGGGCGCTTCTCGCCGTGCAGGCCACCGTGCTGCGTCAACGCCGGGGCCTCGCTCTCGGCGTCACATTGCAGCACGCCGCCTGCGACGGCGCGGGATCCACCAACTTCCTACACACCTGGGCGGCCACCTGCGCCGGAGCGGAGCTTCCAGCGCCTCCTGTCATCGACCGGGCGCTCATCGGGGACCACCAGGGCCTCTACGACCACTACGCGAAAAACATGATAAGCAGCAAAGAACTGGAGTCCGTCGTCAAGCTGCCCACGGACCAGCTCATGGCCACGTTCACGCTCTCTGGGGGCCAACTGCAGAGCATCAAAGACGCGGTCGCCGGCCAGGCCGTGGGGCGAGGTCAGCCGCCACCGAGGTGCTCATCTCTTGTCGCCGCCTTGGGGTTCATATGGTGCTGCCACTTTCGTGCCAAAGCGGGGAGCGCGCTCAAAGCAGGTGGCTTCGGGGCCGAGGAGACCTACTTCTCACTGGCCGTCGACCACCGGCGGTGGTCGAAGCCGCCCGTCCCAACGGCGTACTTGGGCAACTGCATTGGCCCAGCCATCTGCACAGCGCCCAAGAAGGAACTCGCCTTGGCTGGCGCGAGCAGCCTCTTGACGGCGTGCGCGGTGATAGCAGCGGGCATCGAGAAAGCAGTGGCGGCGCCGGAGTGGGAAACGCTGATGGAGCGCATAAAAGAGGTGGCACCTACCGGGGTTCTATCGGTGGCGGGATCGCCAAGATTTCTAGTGTACAGCCTCGACTTCGGGTTCGGCCGGCCGGTGAAGGTGGAGATTGTGTCCGTGGCGAGAACCGGGGCGGTGGCGGTGGCGGAGTGCGGCGCCTTGGGCACCGGTTTAGAAATGGGCATCAGTTTGCCGCCGGCTGGCATGAAGGCGTTCCAGAGGTGCTTTACCGATGCCCTCGCGTGCCTATCGTCCGATCAATGCAACTAAGAGGTACAAGTCGTTAATTTGCCATCGAAACTCGATTCATGGGCGCATGCTCCCTACTCCTTGCAGAATTTTGAATAATCTCGTCAATTTGTTTTGAGAATAATATGTTGACAGTTAAATGTACTACAACAAGCTTAGAAAGTTCATCAGAGTATCAATATTTATGCATCAGGTTAATTCATTTGGGTAAGTGTTCAGTAAAGATTGGTCAGGCTTGACCGGATGAAACTCAATAGTGTTTAAGTGTATAAGAGCATCCCCACTCGTTTGGGCTCCCCACGCCCAAATCCGGCGAAATTTTCGTCCGGATTGGAGGAAGATTTGGCGTGGGGAGGCCCATTTTCCCAGCCGCGAGCCCAGGATGGATGCAACGTAATACGACGAATTCAGACAAAATAGGCGGATTCGTTCAAACATAAGCAAAATTTAATGATATTTAACATATAGAGGCGAGTTCGTACATAAATAGGCCGAATTCGTACATATATTTGAATTCGGCGATTGGCAAACTAATACTAAAACTAAAAGCGGCCTCCTACATGCCGAAATGGTGGTAGAAGGTCGTGTAGTCGCCGCCGTCGTCGTCGTCGTCGCTGGAGCCGGCGTCGTCCTGGGGCAGCGGCGCCTCGTACCAGCGGCTCGTGCCCTGGCCAGCGTCGCCGGCGCGTGGAGGCGACGGCCGGTAGATGTCGTCGTCGCTGCTCTCCTCGAGCTTGATCACCTCCCTGGGCGCGGCGTTCCGCGAGGACGGCGGTGCGGCGGCGCGGGCGGCGAGTTGTCGCGCGGCGGCCAGATCCAACATCCGCCGCTGCTGCTCCGCCTCCTAGCGCTCCCAGTCGCGCCTGGACCACTCCAGCGCGGCGTCGATGGGGAGGCTGTTGTCGGCGGGCACCAGGTCCTTCAGCGACCCGGCGATCGCCTCCGCCACCGCAGCGTCCTCCGCGCGATTCGCCTCCTCCTCGGCGAGCTGGTTGGCGGCGGCCGCGGCGGCCTCATTCTTCGCCGTCTTCCTCTTCCGCCCGCGCGGCGAGGAGGGCTGGTCGCGGATGACGAGCGCGGCTGGCTGCTGCGCCTCTCGGTCGGCGGTGGAGACGTCGGCTCCTTCTTCACGGTGGCCGGAGACGGCCACTCCTTCTTGACGGTGGCCGGCGTCGACCCGCCGGACCTAGACGCCGATCTCGAGCCCGACGACAAAGAGGACGGCGCCATCCTCCTCGGTATCCGGGAACTACCGTGCCGGCGCGACACGGTAGCCGCCACCGGCGGCGGCATCCCCCAGGACAGGGGAGTTCCCGTCCTCGATGTGCGCGAGCACATTCTCGAGGGTGCGGTTGGGCGCGCTCCACCATCGGCGGCGGCCGGCGGCGTTGTTCCTTGCCGGAGGAGGAGGAGGGCCGTCGTAAGCGGCGAGTTCGCGTTCGTACCTTCGCCGGAAGAACGCGATCCACGCTTCGTGGTTGTCAGGGAAGAAGCGCGGATCCGTGCGCTGCTCGTCACTGAGAGTGACGCGCACCTCCTCGATCGCCGCTTCGAGTGCGCCGCCACCCGTTGGCGGCGGCGGGATCGGCACGCCGCTCGCGCTCGGCCTCCAGCCTCCCGGCGCGCGGAAGTCCGGCGGCGCAGGGTAGCCCGCCGCGTGCAGGAGTCTCCCCTCCCATTGGTGGATAGAGCGGCGGCCGAAGCCGTTGTTGGCCGCACCGTCGTTCGCCATTGCTGGTTCCTTCGAGTTCGGGGATGATTTGGGGGAAGACGAGCGAGGAGGTGAATGCGGGGCAGCCGGGGTAGTTCGGCGATAAATAGCGGTAGGCGCGCATGAAACCGAGGCGACGGCATTAACTCGCCGCGTGGAAGCTACGCGTCCGGCGAATGCCGACCGGCGGCGGGTTTTACAGCGCGCGGAAGACGATGCGATGAGGACGACGATCGGTGTCTCTCGCCGACAAGTTGGGGCCACCAGACGCGCGGGAACGTTTCGCGCGCTTTCGTTTCGTCCGGAGTCCCCGAGCGCTCCCCGGGGGGCCGGGGGTGGCGTGGGCTCGCCGGATGGATGAAGGGCCAAATCCGGACGAAAACGAGGAACCGGGGGCGCGACTGGGCCGAATTACGCCGTCCGGATGGAAAAAACGCTCGCCGGGGGGCTCGACGGGGGTACGAGTGGAGATGCTCTAACGACGCAATATTTTTGAAGGGCTGCGTTAGCCGTCGGTCGCCGGATTTTGGGTCAAAAATCGGTTGATCTCCGAACCGTTGGATGTGATGTAACGGTTGGTTGGATCTTCACTGTAGCATCATTGGCGGGAACCGTCGCTATCAACACTCAGAAAATTCATTCACACCGCGTCATGTTTCCATGCATGCATGGGATCCTCGTGTGTGGAACCCACTCTATGCCTACTTCTGCGCTACTGTCTTGCATGCATGTAGATGTTTGAAGCCCAGCTAGCCTCGCTATTTGACTTTCTTGGACGTGCATCTAGCTTGAGCTAGCTAATCTCACGGTCATAGGGGACACACCGATGGCTTAAAAAAAGAATATTGAATAAAAATGTCTATTACAACAAAATTTCTCACCTCGGCATACAAAAAAAATATACTATTACAACAAATCGCCATCACAATTTTTAAGAAAATAATCTTACAAAAAGTGGTTTAACAACAAATTTTTTCCATTAAATTCATTTACGACAAAAACTACCCACATCTCCAATGAAACTCACAGACGATTACAACAAAAAAAATGTGTTTGCAACAAGGTAAAATGGTCATCACGAACCACATTTTTTGCTGCAAATTCATTTACAACAAATTTTGTCCACTATTTCTACAAAATTCACAAACTAATACAACAAAATGCACATGTTTTTGAATGCAACAATAATAAAGTGGTTACACACCATATTTTGTGTAGATTGGTTTGCAACAAAAAATGCCAACAATTTTAGTAGACAACACGACATATTACAACAAAAAAGATCGTCAATATATTTAGAACAATCATTAACAAAGAAACCAACAAATTACAATAATGGTAAAAAACATTAACAATTTCTGGTGCCCAAAATATTCACAACAAATAGTGATTTACAACAAATATTTCATCACTATCATAATAACTCAATTAACTAATACAACATTAGACAAAAATCTTTTTAGATATCTATTTGCACAAAGATTCATAAGTTGTTTTCAACAAATATTTCGTGGCAAAAAATGATGTCCACGACAACCCTATACTCACCAACTCGGCACGGCTACCATGAATACAACTCGCTAGAGTTGCCGGCGGCAATAGAGCTGGCGACCTTGGGCCAATTTCTATTGGTTTGACCCATTTGGTGCCGATAACATTGTGGCAATGATCTGGACGCTTCATGAGAGTCCATACATCATTCCTCTTGAAATTACGATACAAGGTTCCTTAAGTGGACACCCAAAGTTTATCGAACTCAGTGAGGTAGAGGTCAAAGATATCCCTCTCAAGCAACCCTGCAATTACGATACAAGAAGTCTCTTGTGTTCCCAACACACCCAATACACTTTTCAGGTGTATAGGTGCACTAGTTTGGTGAAGAGATAGTGAAATACAAGTAATATGGATGATTATGAGTTATAATTGCAATCTGAAATAAAAATGGCAGCAAGCAAACATGTAGTAAAACTGGTTGTAAACGGTGTTTTAATGCTGGGAAACAAGGCCTAGGGATCATACTTTCACTAGTGGACACTCTCAACAATGATACCATAATTGAATACATAGATATTAGCACTTCACTATGCTACTCTAAACCACTCTCCGGTTTGATAATAAACACAAATTTACTGCATAGGTCTGTATAAGCATTCCTTAAAGTTCGCATTCCCAATCTATGGACACCCCACGCTGTCACTTTGAGCATACAAAGATGGTACTAACTAGACACCACAATTCATAAGTATTTCTGTAAATTAAGCTTAAGAAGCAAACACGGTGTGCACACTGTCACCTTCACACCGTTGGACAAGGTGTCCCCGGAGATCACATAATAAAACCACTTGAGTAGCACAATAGTTGAAGCATAACATATACTTATTTAACTAGATTACAATGCTCATGATCACATACAGATCATACATGGAGAGATAGATAGTACCACATAGCTACCGGTAAAGCCCTTAGCCTCGGGGGAGAACTACTCACTCCTCATCATGGGAGTCAGCAATGGCGATCAAGATGGCGGTGGAGTCGATGGAGATGGCTCCCGGGGGCAATTCCCTCTCCTGGCAGGGTGCCGGAACAGAGACTTCTGTCCCCCGAATCTTGTCTACGACGGCGCCGGAGCTACGAAACTTTTCGTGGGCGGAGGCTTATTAATTTAGGGTTCACGCGTCAGGAGGCTTCTTATAGGCGGAAGGGCGAGGTCGATGGAGGCTAGGGGGGCCCACACCACCCCTAGGCGCGGGCCCAGGCCAGGCCACGCCTACTGGTATTATGTGAACGTCGACTACATGATACTTCACCTTTATGAGCCTAGGGAAATGCATCGTGTATTTGGGTACTAATTGTGGGGTTGCGGGAGCGACAGAAACCCAAACCCCCGTTAGGAAACCGGTGCACGAGAGAGTGTAGGATCTCAAAGTTTAAGGCTGTGATTAGATTTATCTTAATTACTTTCTTGTAGTTGCAGATGCTTGCAAGAGGTATAATCACAAGTATGTATTACTCCAAGTATGGGTAGTTGATACGTCTCAAACGTATCTATAATTTCTTATGTTCCATGCTACTTTTATGATGATACTCACATGTTTTATACACACTTTATGTCATTATTATGCATTTTCCGGCACTAACCTATTGACGAGATGCCGAAGAGCCGATTCTTGTTTTCTGCTGTTTTTGGTTTCAGAAATCCTACAAAGGAAATATTCTCGGAATTGGACGAAATCAACGCCCAGGGTCTTATTTTTCCACGAAGCTTCCAGAAGACCGAAGGGATTACGAAGTGGGGCGACGAGGCGGCCAGACCATAGGCCGGCGCGGCCTGGGTGGGGCCCGCGCCGCCCTATGGTGTGGGCCCCTCGCCAGCCCTCCGACTCTGCCCTTCCGCCTACTTATAGCCTTTGTCGCGAAAACCCCAGTACCGAGAGCCACGATACGGAAAACCTTCCAGAGACGCCGCCGCCGCCAATCCCATCTCGGGGGATTCAGGAGATCGCCTCCGGCACCCTGCCGGAGAGGGGAATCATCTCTCGGAGGACTCTTCATCACCATGATCGCCTCCGGATTGATGTGTGAGTAGCTCACCCCTGGACTATGGGTCCATAGCAGTAGCTAGATGGTTGTCTTCTCCTCTTGTGCTATCATGTTAGATCTTGTGAGTTGCCTATCATGATCAAGATCATCTATTTGTAATGCTACATGTTGTGTTTGTTGGGATCCGATGAATATGGAATACTATGTCAAGTTGATTATCAATCTATCATATATGTGTTGTTTATGTTCTTGCATGCTCTCCGTTGCTAGTAGATGGAGTTCTTATGTGGAACACAATATTAGCCATGCTCTATCTTAAGTGAGTATGTGAAGATACAAGGTTGAGTTTGGAAAGTTCAAGATGAGCATCTCAAGTGAATCACATGCTTGAAGCTTGCCGTCCATTTGGTGATAATGGACTTGTGAAGATATGCATCAATGAAGCTTTCCCATCATAGTGTATGGGGGAGCATTTGTGAGTCTTCACAAAGCAACAATGATCAAGTGAGGCATTCCGGCTTGTGTAGAGCTTGAAGAGTTATCATCAAGATCAAGCGGGATGCGAAGGCAAAGGTATGGCCTTGCTAGGTTTTCCTTTTACCGGTCTGAAGGTGGTTGTTGGGAGACCGGATTATAGGATAGATAGCCGCACTATCAAGAGGGGCTTTCGGTTGGGTAACTTGATCACATCGTCTTAGGGAGCTCAATCCTTTGCATACTTTGCATATCCTTATTGCTTCTTGGTGTTTCTATGTGTAAGGTTCTTGAGCTTGTTTCTAGCTTTACAACAAGCCCAAGTTCATCGAAAACGGAGTTCGCATGCATCTTCTATTGCGTTTTCGAGGTTGGGTGATTTTACCGGTTATTCATGATATAAGGTTCTACCTTTTATATTCATGATAAAATTCCCTCCTACAGATTCTTGAGTTTGCACTTTCTATAGGATAGCATTTGTTGTTATCTTCCAAACAAAATTGGTTTCATTCGAATCGGAGTTCGGGAGCACTAGTTATTAAAGGAAAAGGAAAAAGGAGAAAAGAAGAAAAAGAAAAGAGGGGCAGCCGGCTGGGCGACCGGTCAGCCGGGCCGCACGCCGGACCACCCGATCCGCACCGGGCGCCAACCGGACCGGATTTTGTCCTGTAACCGGCCTCGGGCCCGGTCTGCCTCCGGCCCGACCGGGTTCCGCCCTGGGCCGTCTTTCCGTCGGCTGGGCCTCACCGCCCCGCGGCCCACCCGCGGCCTGCGCCCCCGCGCGACCAAACTCTCGCCCTATGCGGCGCGCCGCCCTGCCCGGTTGCTGGGCCGGCTCGACCGGGTCCCCTGCTGGGCTCCTCAGCGCCTGGGCCGGTCGGCCGGCCTGGCAGCCGGCTGGGCAGTTTTTTTCTGCCCGTTTTTCCTGCATCTCCTCTGTCTTTTTCTCCCCAACGGTTTTATTTGCTCCCATGCTTTAAATAGCTCTTCTTACACCTTGAGCTAGTTAGTTCTTCCCATTCTCTCTCTTCCATTGTTGCATCTTGAAGAACTTGCTCTCCCCTTTGATTCCTCCCATAACTCTTGCTATTTCTTGAGGGATCTAAGAGAGGAGATCTAGATCTACACTTCCACCAATCCTTTTCTCCTCTAAGTGAGGGAAACTCTTGGGATCTAGATCTTGGAGTCTTTTGTTAATTTCCCCATTGTTCTTCCTCTCCAATCTCATCTTAGCATTTGTTGCTTGGGTGGGATTTGAGAGTGAAGGACTTGAACACCTCTAGTGTTCTTGCTTTGCATCATTGCATAGTGTTGAGCTCTCCACCACGATTAGTTCGAGTGAGAGACCGTGAGCTTGTTACTCTTGGAGGGAGACCTCCTAGTTGGCTTGGTGGTTGGTGCTCCGGTGATCTCTTCAAGAAGATTGTGAAGAGGCCCGGGCTTCTCCTTCGTGGAGCTTGTGAAGTGGTTGTGGAGCTTGCCATCTCCGGAGCGGAGGAAAAGCTAACCATAAGGAAAGGGCCATTATCCTTCGTGGGTGTGGTTCGGAGAATAGGGTGAGCCTTCGTGGTGCGGGGAATCCTTCGTGGGACCTCCACTCCTCCAAACGTGACGTACCTTCTTGCAAAGGAAGGGAACACGGGAATACATCCTCGTCTCCGCGTGCCTCGGTTATTTCTATACCCGAGCTCTCTTTCCTTGTGATAGCCATCGTGCTTGAAGTACATATATCTTGCTATCACTTGTGCTACATATATCTTGTGCCTATCTTGCTTAGCTCTAGTTGCTATTGTTACACTTAGTTGAGCTTAGCATATTTAGGGTTTGTGCTTGTAAACTAAACGATAGTTTAATTCCGCATTATTACAAGACAAATCCGTAAGAGTTTTTAATTGCCTATTCACCCCCCCCTCTAGGCGACATCACGATCTTTCAGAGGCTCTGGCCAAGTTGATACTTGTAACTGCAAGAGGGAGTATTTATGCTCGATAGTGGGTTCATGCCTCCATTGAATCTGGGACAGTGATAGAAAGTTCTAAGGTTGTGGATGTGCTGTTGCCACTAGGGATAAAACATCAATGTTTTGTCTAAGGATATTTGTGTTGATTACATTACGCACCATACTTAATGCAATTGTCTATTGTTTGCAACTTAATATTGGAAGGGGTTCGGATGATAACCTGAAGGTGGACTTTTTAGGCATAGATGCATGCTGGATAGCGGTCTATGTACTTTGTCGTAATGCCCTGATTAAATCTCATAGTAGTCATCGTGATATATGTATGTGCATTGTTATGCCTTCTTGATACGTCTCCGACGTATCGATAATTTCTTATGTTCTATGCCATATTATTGATGATACCTACATGTTTTATGCACACTTTATGTCATATTCTTGCATTTTCTGGAACTAACCTATTAACAAGATGCCGAAGTGCCGATTCTTTGTTCTCGCTGTTTTTGGTTTCGAAATCCTAGTAACGAAATATTCTCGGAATTGGACGAAATCAAGACCCGGGGGCCTATTTTTCCACGAACCTTCCGGAAGACCGAAGAGCATACGAAGTGGGGCCACGAGGTGGCCAGACCACAAGGCGGCGCGGCCAAGGGGGCCCGCGCCGCCCGTGGTGTGGGCCCCTCGTCGACCCTCCGACTCGCCCTTCCGCCTACTTAAAGCCTCCGTCGCGAAACCCCCGATGCGAAAAACCACGATACGGAAAACCTTCCGGAGACGCCGCCGCCAATCCCATCTCGGGGGATTCTGGAGATCTCCTCCGGCACCTCGCCGGAGAGGGGATTCATCTCCCGGAGGACTCTACACCGCCATGGTCGCCCCGGAGTGATGAGTGAGTAGTTCACCCCTGGACTATGGGTCCATAGCAAGTAGCTAGATGGTTGTCTTCTCCTCATTGTGCTTCATTGTTGGATCTTGTGAGCTGCCTAACATGATCAAGATCATCTATCCGTAATACTCTATGTTGTGTTTGTCGGGATCCGATGGATAGAGAATACCATGTTATGTTAATTATCAAGTTATTACATATGTGTTGTTTATGATCTTGCATGCTCTCCGTTATTAGTAGAGGCTCGGCCAAGTTTTTGCTCTTAACTCCAAGAGGGAGTATTTATGCTCGATAGTGGGTTCATGCCCGCATTGACACCGGGATAGTGACAGAAAGTTCTAAGGTTGTGTTGTGCTCGTTGCCACTAGGGATAAAACATTGGCGCTCCGTCCAGAGGATGTAGTTGTTGATTACATTACGCACCATACTTAATGCAATTGTCCGTTGTTTAGCAACTTAATACCGGAGGGGTTCGGACGATAACCTGAAGGTGGACTTTTTAGGCATAGATGCGAGTTGGATGGCGGTCTATGTACTTTGTCGTAATGCCCAATTAAATCTCACTCGTACTTATCATGACATGTATGTGCATTGTTATGCCCTCTCTATTTGTCAATTGCCCGACTATAATTTGTTCACCCAACATGCTTTTATCTTATGGGAGAGACACCTCTAGTGAACTGTGGACCCCGGTCCATTCTTTAATACTGAAATACAAATCTGTTGCAATACTTGTTTTTACTGTTTTCTCTGCAAACAATCATCTTCCACACAATACGGTTAATCCTTTGTTACAGCAAGCCGGTGAGATTGACAACCTCACTGTTTCGTTGGGGCAAAGTACTTTGGTTGTGTTGTGCAGGTTCCACGTTGGCGCCGGAATCTCTGGTGTTGCGCCGCACTACATCCCGCCGCCATCAACCTTCAACGTGCTTCTTGGCTCCTCCTGGTTCGATAAACCTTGGTTTCTTTCTGAGGGAAAACTTGCTGCTGTGTGATGTCTACGGGAGCTTCTATTCTTGTAGACAGTGTTGGGCCTCCAAGAGCAGAGGTTTGTAGAACAGCAGCAAGTTTCCCTTAAGTGGATTACCCAAGGTTTATCGAACTCAGGGAGGAAGAGGTCAAAGATATCCCTCTCATGCAACCCTGCAACCACAAAGCAAGAAGTCTCTTGTGTCCCCAACACACCTAATAGGTGCACTAGTTCGGCGAAGATATAGTGAAATACAGGTGGTATGAAATAGTAGCGGCAACGGCACCAGAAAAGTGCTTTGCCCAGGACAGTAAACAAGCAGTAGTAACGCAGCGAAGTAGTAACGCAAGAAAACGATAAACAAGCAGCGATAGCGATATTTAGGAACAAGGCCTAGGGATTAGACTTTCACTAGTGGACACTCTCAACATTGATCACATAACGAGAATAGATAAATGCATACTCTACACTCTCTTGTTGGATGATGAACACATTGCGTATGATTACACGAACCCTCAATGCCGGAGTTAACAAGCTCCACAATTCAATGTTCATATTTAAATAACCTTAGAGTGCAAGAAAGATCAACACGACTAAACCAAGTACTAACACAGCATGCACACTTGTCACCTTCACGCTATGTAGGAGGAATAGATCACATCAATACTATCATAATGATAATTAACTCCACAATCTACAAGAGATCATGATCATAGCATATGCCAAGTACTAACACGGATGCACACACTGTCACCATTACACCGTGCGGGAGGAATAAACTACTTTAATAACATCACTAGAGTAGCACATAGATAAATTGTGATACAAAACACATTGCAATCATAAAGAGATATAAATAAGCACTTCACTACGCCATTCATAACAAGGTGAGTAAGTATTCGTGAAATATAGCCTAAGAGACCCACACGGTGCACACACTCGTCACCTTTACACACGTGGGACAAGGAGTCTCCTGGAGATCACATAAGTAAAACTCAATTGACTAGCATAGTGACATCTAGATTACAAGCATCATCATATGAATCTCAATCATGTAAGGCAGCTCATGAGATTATTGTATTGAAGCACATGGGAGAGAGATGAACCACATAGCTACCGGTACAGCCCCGAGCCTCGATGGAGAACTACTCCCTCCTCATGGGAGCAGCAGCGGTGATGAAGATGGCGGTGGAGATGGCAGCGGTGTCGATGGAGAAGCCTTCCGGGGCACTTCCCCGCTCCGGCAGGGTGCCGGAACGGAGACTCCTGTCCCCCGGATCTTGGCTTCGCGATGGCGGCGGCTCCGGAAGGTTTTCCGTATCGTGGTTTTTCGCCTCGGGGTTTTCGCGACGGAGGCTTTAAATAGGCGGAAGGGCAGCCTCGGAGGGGCTCGGGGGGCCCACACCATAGGGCGGCGCGGCCCCCCTCTCGGCCGCGCCGGGTATGGTGTGGGGCCCCCGAGGCTTCCCTCCGGCGGCTCTCGGGTGTTCTCGGAAGGCTCCGGGAAAAATAGGGACCCGGGTCTTGATTTCGTCCAATTCCGAGAATATTTCTTTACTAGGATTTCGGAACCAAAAACAGCAGAAAACAGGAACTGGCTCTTCGGCATCTTGTTAATGGGTTAGTTCCAGAAAATGCACGAATATGACATAAAGTGTGCATAAAACATGTAGGTATCATCAATAATATGGCATAGAACATAAGAAATTATCGATACGTCGGAGACGTATCAAGCATCCCCAAGCTTAGTTCTGCTCGTCCCGAGCAGGTAAAACGATAACAAAGATAATTTCTAAAGTGACATGCCATCATAACCTTGATCATACTATTTGTAAACATATGTAGTGGATGCAGCGATCAAAACAATGGTAATGACATGAGTAAAAGAGTGAATCATAAAGCAAAGACTTTTCATGAATAGTACTTCAAGAAAAGCATCAATAAGTCTTGCATAAGAGTTAACTCATAAAGCAATAAATCAAAGTAAAGGTATTGAAGCAACACAAAGGAAGATTAAGTTTCAGCGGTTGCTTTCAACTTATAACATGTATATCTCATGGATAATTGTCAACATAGAGTAATATAACAAGTACAATATGCAAGTATGTAGGAATCAATGCATAGTTCACACAAGTGTTTGCTTCTTGAGGTGGAGAGAGATAGGTGAACTGACTCAACATAAAAGTAAAAAGAATGGTCCTTCAAAGAGGAAAGCATCGATTGCTATATTTGTGCTAGAGCTTTTATTTTGAAAACATGAAACAATTTTGTCAACGGTAGTAATAAAGCATATGAGTTATGTAAATTATATCTTACAAGTTGCAAGTCTCATGCATAGTATACTAATAGTGCCCGCACCTTGTCCTAATTAGCTTGGACTACCGGATCATTGCAATACACATGTTTTAACCAAGTGTCACAATGGGGTACCTCCATGCCGCCTGTACAAAGGTCTAAGGAGAAAGCTCGCATTTTGGATTTCTCGCTTTTGATTATTCTCAACTTAGACATCCATACCGGGACAACATGGACAACGAGATAATGGACTCCTCTTTAATGCATAAGCATGTGGCAACAATTATTATTCTCATATGAGATTGAGGATATATGTCCAAAACTGAAACTTCCACCATGAATCATGGCTTTAGTTAGCGGCCCAATGTTCTTCTCTAACAATATGCATGCTCCAACCATTAAGGTGGTAGATCTCTCTTACTTCAGACAAGACGGACATGCATAGCAACTCACATGATATTCAACAAAGAATAGTTGATGGCGTCCCCAGAAGCATGGTTATCGCACAACAAGCAACTTAATAAGAGATAAAGTGCATAAGTACATATTCAATACCACAATAGTTTTTAAGCTATTTGTCCCATGAGCTATATATTGCAAAGGTGAAATGATGGATTTTTAAAGGTAGCACTCAAGCAATTTACTTTGGAATGGCGGATAAATACCATGTAGTAGGTAGGTATGGTGGACACAAATGGCATAGTGGTTGGCTCAAGGATTTTGGATGCATGAGAAGTATTCCCCCTCGATACAAGGTTTAGGCTAGCAAGGTTATTTGAAACAAACACAAGGATGAACGGTGCAGCAAAACTCACATAAAAGATATATTGTAAACATTATAAGACTCTACACCGTCTTCCTTGTTGTTCAAAACTCAATACTAGATATTATCTAGACTCTAGAGAAACCAATATGCAAACCAAATTAGCAAGCTCTAAGTGTTTCTTCATTAATGGGTGCAAAGTATATGATGCAAGAGCTTAAACATGAGCACAACAATTGCCAAGTATCAAATTATCCAAGACATTTTAGAGTTACTACATGTAGTATTTTCCAATTCCAACCATATAACAATTTAACGAAGATGAAACTTCGCCATGAATACTATGAGTAGAGCCTAAGGACATATTTGTCCATATGCTACAGCGGAGCGTGTCTCTCTCCCATAAAGTGAATGCTAGGATCCATTTTATTCAAACAAAACAAAAACAAAAACAAACCGACGCTCCAAGCAAAGTGCATAAGATGTGACGGAATAAAAATATAGTTTCAGGGGAGGAACCTGATAATGTTGTCGATGAAGGCATCCCCAAGCTTAGACGCTTGAGTCTTCTTAGAATATGCAGGGGTGAACCACCGGAGCATCCCCAAGCTTAGAGCTTTCACTCTTCTTGATCATAGTATATCATCCTCCTCTCTTGACCCTTGAAAACTTCCTCCACACCAAACTCGAAACAACTCATTAGAGGGTTAGTGCACAATAAAAATTCACATGTTCAGAGGTGACACAATCATTCTTAACACTTCTGGACATTGCATAAAGCTACTGGACATTAATGGAACAAAGAAATTCATCCATCATAGCAAAAGAGGCAATGCGAAATAAAAGGCAGAATCTGTCAAAACAGAACAGTCCGTAAAGACGAATTTTAAAAGGGCACCAGACTTGCTCAAATGAAAATGCCCAAATTGAATGAAAGTTGAGTACATATCTGAGGATCACTCACGTAAATTGGCTTAATTTTCTGAGTTACCTGCAGAGAATTAGACCCAGATTCGTGACAGACAAAGAAATCATGTTTCGCATGCGATAATCCAAATCTAGTATTTACTTTACTATCAAAGACTTTACTTGGCACAACAAAGCTAAAAACTAAGATAAGGAGAGGTTGCTACAGTAGTAAACAACTTCCAAGACACAAATATAAAACAAAGTACTCGTAGCAAAATAACACATGAGTTATCTCCCAAGAAGTTCTTTCTTTTTAGCCATTAAGATGGGCTCGAGCAGTTTTAATGATGCACTTGCCAGAAATAGCATTTGAAGCAAAAGAGAGCATCAAGAGGCAAATTCAAAACACATTTAAGTCTAACATGCTTCCTATGCATAGGAATCTTGTAAATAAACAAGTTCATGAAGAGCAAAGTAACAAGCATAGGAAGATAAAACAAGTGTAGCTTCAAAAAATTCAGCACATAGAGAGGCATTTTAGTAACATGAAAATTTCTACAACCATATTTTCCTCTCTCATAATAACTTTCAGTAGCTACATGAGCAAACTCAACAATATAACTATCACATAAAGCATTCTTATCATGAGTCTCATGCATAAAATTATTACTCTCCACATAAGCATAATCAATTTATTAGTTGTAGTGGGAGCAAATTCAACAAAATAGCTATCATTATTATTCTCATCAAGTGTAGGAGGCATAGTATAATCACAACAAAATTTACTCTCCATAGTAGGTGGCACCAAAAGACCACTATCATTATAATCATCATGAATAGGAGGCAAAGTATCATCAAAGAAAATTTTCTCCTCAATGCTTGGGGGACTAAAAAGATCATGAAAACCAGCTTCCCCAAGCTTAGAACTTTCTATATCATTATCAACAATGGTGTTCAAAGTGTTCATACTAATATTACTACCAAGCATGCAAATAAGATTTCATAGGTTTTTTAATTTTCGCATCAAACAATCCATGTCTTAAATCAGGAAATAGAATAAGAAGCTCATTGTTGTCCATTATGCCAAACTAGTGTAAACAAGAAACAAAAAGATGCAATTGCAGGATCTAAAGGAAATAGCTTCGAGCACAAACACAATGGCGCCGGAAAAGTACTTTACCTGGGACCGGAGTATGAGTGCCTTTTACCTTTCCTCCCCGGCAACGGCGCCAGAAAAGTGCTTGATGTCTACGGGAGCTTCTATTCTTGTAGACAGTGTTGGGCCTCCAAGAGCAGAGGTTTGTAGAACAGCAGCAAGTTTCCCTTAAGTGGATTACCCAAGGTTTATCGAACTCAGGGAGGAAGAGGTCAAAGATATCCCTCTCATGCAACCCTGCAACCACAAAGCAAGAAGTCTCTTGTGTCCCCAACACACCTAATAGGTGCACTAGTTCGGCGAAGAGATAGTGAAATACAGGTGGTATGAAATAGTAGCGGCAACGGCACCGCGAATAGTGCTTTGCCCGGGACAAGTAAACAAGCGGTAGTAACGCAGCAGTAGTAACGCAAGTAAAACAAGTAAACAAGCGAGCGATAGCGATATTTAGGAACAAGGCCTAGGGAATAAACTTTCACTAGCGGACACTCTCAACATTGATCACATAACAAAATAGATAAATGCATACTCTACACTCTTGTTGGATGATGAACACATTGCGTAGGATTACACGAACCCTCAATGCCGGAGTTAACAAGCTCCACAATTCAATGTTCATATTTAAATAACCTTAGAGTGCAAGAAAGATCAACACGACTAAACCAAGTACTAACACAGCATGCACACTGTCACCTTCACGCTATATAGGAGGAATAGATCACATCAATACTATCATAATGATAATTAACTCCACAATCTACAAGAGATCATGATCATAGCATACGCCAAGTACTAACACGGATGCACACACTGTCACCATTACGCCGTGCAGGAGGAATAGACTACTTTAATAACATCACTAGAGTAGCACATAGATAAATTGTGATACAAAACACATTGCAATCATAAAGAGATATAAATAAGCACTTCACTACGCCATTCATAACGGTGAGTAAGTATTCCGTGAAATATAGCCTAAGAGACCCACACGGTGCACACACTCGTCACCTTTACACACGTGGGACAAGGAGTCTCCGGAGATCACATAAGTAAAACTCACTTGACTAGCACAATGACATCTAGATTACAAGCATCATCATATGAATCTCAATCATGTAAGGCAGCTCATGAGATTATTGTATTGAAGTACATAGGAGAGAGATGAACCACATAGCTACCGGTACAGCCCCGAGCCTCGATGGAGAACTACTCCCTCCTCATGGGAGCAGCAGCGGTGATGAAGATGGCGGTGGAGATGGCAGCGGTGTTGATGGAGAAGCCTTCCGGGGGCACTTCCCCGCTCCGGCAGGGTGCCGGAACAGATACTCCTGTCCCCCAGATCTTGGCTTCGCGATGGCGGCGGCTCTGGAAGGTTTTCCGTATCGTGGTTTTTCGCCTCAGGATTTTCGCGACGGAGGCTTTAAATAGGCGGAAGGGCAGCCTCGGAGGGGGCCTGGGGGGCCCACACCATAGGGCGGCGCGGCCCCCCCTCTGGCCGTGCCAGGGTATGGTGTGGGGCCCCCAGGGCTTCCCTCTGGCGGCTCTCGGGTGTTCTGGAAGGCTCCGGGAAAAATAGGGACCTGGGTCTTGATTTCGTCCAATTCCGAGAATATTTCTTTACTAGGATTTCGGAACCAAAAACAGCGAGAACAGGAACTGGCTCTTCGGCATCTTGTTAATGGGTTAGTTCCAGAAAATGCACGAATATGACATAAAGTGTGCATAAAACATGTAGGTATCATCAATAATATGGCATATAACATAAGAAATTATCGATACGTCGGAGACGTATCACTGTGCGCATCATACCTTCCTCTTGGGGTTCCCCAACGAACGTGTGAAATACACGCCATCAAGCATATTTTCTGGCGCCGTTGCCGGGGAGATCAAGACACGCTGCAAGGGGAGTCTCCACTTCCCAATCTCTTTACTTTGTTTTTGTCTTGCTTTATTTTATTTACTACTTTGTTTGCTGCATTATATCAAAACAGAAAAAAAATTAGTTGCTAGCTTTACTTTATTTACTGTCTTGCACTCTATATTAAAAACACACAAAAAAATTAGTATACTTTCATTTACTTTATCTAGTTTGTTTTATTTACTACTGCTAAAATGGCCAACCCCGAAAATACTAAGTTGTGTGACTTCACTAGCACAAATAATAATGATTTCTTATGCACACCTATTGCTCCACTCGCTACTACGGCAGAATTCTTTGAAATTAAACCTCGCTTTACTTAATCTTGTTATGCGAGAGCAATTTTCTCGGTGTTAGTTCGATGATGCTGCGCCCATCTCAATAATTTTGTTGAACTATGTGAAATGCAAAAATATAAAGATGTAGATGGTGACATTATAAAATTAAAATTGTTTCCTTTCTCATTAAGAGGAAGAGCTAAAGATTGGTTGCTATCTCTCGCCTAAGAATAGTATTGATTCATGGACTAAATGCAAGGATGCTTTTATTGGTACATATTATCCCCCCGCTAAAATTATATCTTTGAGAAGTAGCATAATGAATTTTAAACAATTGGATAATGAACATGTTGCTCAAGCTTGGGAAAGAATGAAATCTCTCGGTTAAAAATTGCCCAACCCATGGATCGACTACTTGGATGATCATCCAAACCTTCTATGCAGGACTAAATTTTTCTTCGCGGAATTTATTGGATTCAGCTGCTGGAGGTACCTTTATGTCCATCACTCTTGGTGAAGCAACAAAGCTCCTTGATAATATGATGGTTAATTACTCTGAATGGCACACAAAAAGAGCTCCACAAGGTAAGAAGGTAAATTCTGTTGAAGAATCCTCTTCCTTGAATGATAAGGTTGATGCTATTATGTCTATGCTTGCGAATGATAGGACTAATGTTGATCCTAATAATGTTGCATTAGCTTCATTGGTTGCTCAAGAAGAACATGTTGATGTAAACTTCATTAAAAATAATAATTTCAACAACAATGCTTATCGGAACAATTCTAGTAATAACTATAGGCCATATCCTTATAATAATGGTAACGGTTATGCTAATTCTTATGGGAATTCTTAAAACAATAATAGGAATACACCCCCTGTACTTGAAGCTATGCTTAAAGAATTTATTAGTACACAAACTGCCTTTAACAAATCTGTTGAGGAAAAGCTCAATAAAATTGATATTCTTGCTTCTAAGGTTGATAGTCTTGCCTCCGATGTTGATCTTTTGAAATCGAAAGTTATGCCTAATAGGGATATTGAAAATAAAATTGTTACTACAGCAAATGCCATCCAAGTTAGAATTAATGAGAATATAAGATTAATGGCTGAACTGCGTGCTAGGTGGGATAGAGAAGAAAATGAAAAACTAGCTAAAGAGAAAAATGTAGCTAAAGTTTGGACTATTACCACCACTAGCAATGCTAATGATTCACATGTTGCTGCACCTCCTACTATTAATGGTAAAATAATTGGTGTTGGCAATGCTTCTACTCCTAGTGCAAAGCGCGCAAAATTACCCGAAACCGCTAAAACCGCTGAAACCGCTCGTGATAAAACCGCTGAAATTTTTTCCAACCTTGGGGATGATAATCCCATTGCTTTAGATTGTAATGATTTAGATTTTGATGATTTCCACATCTCTGAAGTTATAAAGTTCTTACAAAAACTTGCTAAAAGTCCTAATGCTAGTGCTATAAACTTGGCTTTCACAAAACATATTACAAATGCTCTCATAAAAGCTAGAGAAGAGAAACTAAAACTTGAAACTTCTATTCCTAGAAAGCTAGAGGATGGTTGGGAGCCCATCATTAAAATGAGAGTCAAAGATTTTGATTGTAATGCTTTATGTGATCTCGGTGCAAGTATTTCGTTATGCCTAAGAAAGTCTATGATATGCTTGACTTGCCACCATTGAAAAACTCGTTATCCGGATGTTAATCTCGCTGATAATGCTAAAAAGAAACCTTTGGGGAGAGTTGATAATGTTCATATTATGGTTAACAATAAACTTGTCCCCGTTGATTTTGTTGTCTTGGATATTGAATGCAATGCATCTTGCCCCATTATATTGGGAAGACCTTTTCTTCGAACCGTTGGTGCTACTATTGATATGAAGGAAGGTAATATTAAATATCAATTTCCTCTCAAGAAAGGTATGGAACACTTCCCTAGAAAGAGAATGAAGTTACTTTATGATTCTATTATTAGAACAAATTATGATGTTGATGCTTCGTCTCTTGATGTTACTTGATATACACTTTCGCGCCTA
>NC_061509.1:167002780-167261502 GCF_022539505.1 Lolium rigidum | reverse complement strand
AAATAGGAGCTAATTTTAGGAAGCTAGTTCCTTTCTATTTCTAATCTAGGTTTCTCCTTGTTGGATGTGGTATTCGACTCCTCCGACAGGGTCCTGTCTCTTGAAGTAGTTGTTGACTTCTCGGTCTTCGAGTTGCACTCGTAGGTCCTCCTTCGATGCCTCCATATCTAAGCGGGGATTTAAGAGTGGGATGAGTACGAGCGTACTCAACAAGTTCATTATAGGAAAGAGGTGTTTAATGCACTAGCTACAACATTAGACCGTAAAGTCTAATACCAATGCAAGTTTTCATAACCATTTCTTCAAAAGGTTGCTTTTATTCGGAAGAACTATGTCCGTCGGCCTTCACCGATTTACTAGAACTTCATGGAGCTCCTTTCCGGCCGCGTGTCGCAGTCTCCATATCCCGAACGAGGGAGTGACAGGTCACGATTCATTACACTCTGCAGAGGTCCGTTGCTTTACCCATAAGAGATCTTAACCTTGTTGCCAACCGAGCACGTTACCCGTCCACACTTCCTTTGGTGTGAGGCCCGGTATAAGGTCTAGCCAATCATGTTCCTCCGCTACCTCGAACACCCACCCGTTGTTGCATGCCCCGACCCTGGGTCCACGCCGGTCCCATTATTCCCGTAGATTTCAGGGTGGACCCCGACCACGACGACGTCGTCTGGGCTCTACCATACACTCCTACGCCGGTAGGCCGCAACCCATCATAGACCGCATTACCATGGGGAATTAGAATGGGATCCCCACCCTCCGATTGTTCCGCAAGACACAACTGCTACGGTAAGCATTGCATTACCGTGGGGAATTAGAATGGGATCCCCACCCTCCGGTTGTTCCGCCAGATACAACTGTTACGGTAAGCGCATCCGTTGATGAACGAGAGGTGGAAACACTTTTGACTACTCCGTCCCACTCCGGATCTTATGGTTAACACGGGTATTACGGCACAAGAATCACTCGGCGACATTTGTTGTTTAATCCTAGATGGATATAAACCCTTGCAATGGAACCTCCACCATATCAACACAATCCATGGTTCCATTGCCCACCACATAGTCATATTCATAGTTATGAAAGTAGTGGTTTTGGTTTTTATGCAATAGTGATAACCATAGTACTTTGCAAGTAATTTGATAGAAATACTCAAATGACATGAGCAAGTGATGAACTTGCCTTTCTTGGCTGCAAGATTATGCAGACAAGGTCTTCGATACGCAACAACTCCAAATTCTGAAATAGCATCATCGTCCGGTAAGGACGATGTTTAAAAGATTGGCAAGGATGCAATAATGCATAAGTATGAGATGCAATCGCTCTAAGCGTGACCTAACCCCGATGATTTAGGATTAGTGAGTTGATATGATTGGCTTAGAGTGTGTTGCACTTTCAGAGTAATTCCCAAACAAGGTTCTTATTCAGGTGTGGTTACATGGTATCATAAACAAGTGTTGCAACATATTATAACAATAGCATTAATAGCACACAATAATAACATTTGGTATATTCCTAACATGTAATGAATAGTGGTTGGTTTTAGCACTATATGTCATGGTTAATGATTGATTATTATATACTTTAAAAGAATAACTTTTGAAGAACATGTTCTTTAATAAAGACAAGTATAATATTTAGGTTGATGGGGTTCTATGGTTGACTATGGTTTCATTTAGTTTCTGGAGTAAGTATTAGATGGATCACAACCTAGTTGGATTCATCAGCTACTAGGCTTGTATTGTTGAATTAAGTCTAAACATCTTAATTACCAATAGTTGCTATCAAGGTGGTATATCTTGTTGGTGATACCGGGCTAGGGTTTGTAGGTCCATATAAGCGGGGTTGATGATGATTCTTTATTTATTTCAAAAGAATAACTTTTGAAGAACATACTTCTTAAGTAATAAGAAGTATATCAGTTAGGGTTGAGGTTGTCTAGGTTTTGCTACTTGATCCACTATGTAAGGAATGATTGGCTCCTAAATAGGATGGTTCATAATTATGAAGTATTTGTAGGGTTCAGTGGACTATGGTGATGTAATGATAAATAATAAGCATGATTGCTATTTGGGTTCATCACAATGGTGTGATGCTAAATAGGGATAATTAATAATGATGGCTTTGGTAATAGAATCTAGGGTTTACGCTTGGTTGACCCTAATTGATCATTTAGGTTTGATGAACACATGGGATGCTATTTAGTAGTGATAGGGTTCCCATATTTTATGTGGATTTGAACTAGTATTTAGTTGTTAGATATGGATCTATGATAACTAATGAAGTGACATGATCACATGTTATTTGGGGTTTGGGTTTGGAAACCATTTAGGTTTCACACATAAAATAATGGAGCTAGGTTCTAAATGGTATTAGGGTTTTAGGATCCCTCATGAAATTATGGGGTTGTAATATCAATCAATATGGAACTAGGGTTTGCTATTAACCATATAGTTCTATGGTTAATAACTTCAATTTAAAGTTGAAGTTATTAATAACTTGTAAATTAATTGATATTGAATTTGGCATTTTATTCTTTTTAAACAATTAATAATTTAGGGTAATTATTAATTAGGGTTTAAATCCTCCTAATAAGGATTTAATAAGTTAATAGAAAAGGAAAATTAATTTTGATGTTTTCCTTATTTACTTACCTGGTTTTTATTTATTGTATAAAGTTTCCCTAATTATTGAATTTTAACTGAATTTAGAATTAAAATTAAAGGCTTAAATATCAAGTATTAAGTAATTAAATTTTTATTAAAAATAAAATTTTCATTTTATATTTTTATTGGATAGAGTTTTCTTTTCTAAGAATTTTAATATCTTATTTATATTTGTCTGAGTTTTTATGAATTTTCTATAATTAAATGAAGTTGCAGTAATTGTTGGATTTAAATTAAAACAAAATAACTAAATACACCCAGGCTGCCTACCCATAGGGTCATCGACTCGTGGGCCATCGGCCGGGTCATCTCGCCACGGTGGCTTTGACCGTGGTCAAAATCGCCACGGTGGCCGGGGGCTCCCGCTCGGTGAAATTGGCGACGATCGCCGGCGTTGGGCTACCCCCGCGGTCGAACTACTAGGCCTATTCGACTCAGCGTGATGCGGTGAGCCATATGGTGGCGGCGCCGCTCCGATTGAGTCACCGGAGCAACCCCGGCGAGCATGAACTACGGCGGCGACCACGGTTTCACGACGCGGCGACGCTACGGCGGGCTATCAAGCAAGGCAAGCATGCCACGCAGGTAGAGAAGCTCACCGCGAGTACGCGAGGGCTTGACGGCGTGGTCAATGGTGGTCGGCATCGCCGGTAATCATCGGCGCCGTGTCGGGGAAGACGATGTCGACGGCGACGCTACGGCTCACCCCTTCTCAATTCCTTTGGCCTGATGACCAAGTCGAGCATGGCGATGAGGTTGGTGGTCATGGCGAGGCACGGGGATGCCTCTATCGCCGGCGGCGAGCGGAGGTCTGCGGCTAGGGTTTCGGCCATTGGAGAAAATTGGAGAGGAGGAAGAAATCCCGAGCTGCTGTGCTTCGCTAGGCTTTTATACGGCTCGAGGGCGGTCCTCGTCACGACGTCGGGGAAGGAGAAGGCGACAGCGAGCGAAGAAGAGGAGCACGCCTCTGTGCTGGCGTCCATGCGCGTCGAGAGGATGAGGATGAGCTCCTCATCGGTATTTTTATTTTTACGAAGGGGTATCGGGCTGGTTTGGGCCATGGTTTGGAGATGGACCATGGGCTGCTCCTGGGCTGCCACGGCCAGGCTGCTGCTGGGCTCCTTCGGCTGGCCAGGTCCAGGTAAGCTTCTCTCTTTTCTCTTATTTATTTTCTGTTTTTCTTTTTCTTCTTATTTTCTGTTTTGTATTTGCCCATTTGAATTCATATTTGAATTCTGTTATTTTTGCAGGTGTTTCAATAATGTTAATTCCATTTGGATGTTGTGAAATGACTATTACACCCATAATCCATTTGAAACAAGTATTTTATAAAGCATTATATTACATACTTGTGTTTTGTTCAAAAATAGCAAATGAGCATGAATTTATATCCTCATTTTATTTTTATGTTTTTCTGGTGTATCAATCTGTTTGAAGTATTAGAGTTGATACTTTGAACTCAATTTATTTCAGAGATTGATATTCGGGCTTGGTTTCTATTTGAGGATTTTGTCACTAGCATATGATTTTATGTGAGCACATATTTATTAGGGCTTTATGATTTCTATTACAACCCCCTTGTAAAGTTAACACTATTATTACCTTTGAAGGTACCTAAGGTAGGTTTTGTCTCCCTCAAGGTTGATCTAGGTTACAAAGATAAATAGTTGATCACCATTTGTGGGTTTTAACTATAGGACTTATCATTAGATGTCTCTTATGTTTAGTAATTGAGCATGAGAGTGCATTACTAGGTTTCTAATGATGTTTACCTAATGGCCATGGTTTTGATTCACAATTATGGTCTAGGTTTATATTGCAATCTCCATAGTGGTGTGTAAACTAGGGTTGAGATACAATTCTAATTTATAGAATTGGGATGACATCATATTGCATGTGCTAGGTTTAATCTCCCCAATGCATGGTAAAATGGTTACTTGCTTATTATTTCATGTGCTCCTTTAGTTACTAAGGATATGAGAATTGGTGTTATCTTTTACTAATAGACTTCTATTATTATTATCCTTAATCTATTGTTGAAGTAACTAAAGTGGTTATGGTTCTTTTTATAGTTAACTTTGGTCAAATGGATTGTTGGTTTCCTCACCATATGAATTATAGGCTTTAACTCTAAGCTTTTCTTATGTGCTAAAATCCTCTACTTGAAGTTCTTAGGGTTTATGATTACTACACAATTTATAATGGTCAAGGTTTGGCTTCCTAAAGTATTTCTAATGGAATGGTTTTCACTTCCATGATCAAGTGTTGTCTTGATCAACTAGGATATAACACTTCTATTTCACATTTTAGGATGGCTATTATGGTGGCCTCTATAGTTTATATCCCAGGAGAATGCCTGAGATAATATGTTAGGGTTCTACTTAATAAATGATGATTTAATTATCGGGACATATAGATAGTTCTCTTCCCCAAGACCAAGTGTTGCCTCATTAACTTGAGTGTAACACCATAGCTTGAGCTCTCTCTCTTATAGGAATAGTTATTCTAGGGTTTAGGGTGTATTCACAATATCTCAATAGGTATCTAGTCTAAAACTCCACTTGGGTATCTTGGTTAAATTAATCTCCTCCTTACTTTATCAATTCATGGATATGGTATTATTCCATGTGATATTAGGTTGTCTCACCACTCCAAGATGAAATGGTTAATCTCCTAATTCTTCAGTTCCAAGGTTGTCCTTTATTCTTAAATAGGTAAATCTAATATTGGTATGAATGGTCTCTCTCTTATTTGGGAAGGTCTTTAATTCCATCCTAATATTAAGTTCCGTAGAGAATGATGTGATCATCAATATCTATGTTTAACATAAATGGATTCTCTCTCTAAGGATTGTCTTGAATAATATCCTAGGGTTCTTTCTAAAGATGATGATTTGAATACTTGGATGTATATCCAAGGTTTAGCTCAAGGTTTGTTATTGCTTCTCTAATAAATAATATAGAGCTCTCACCTCTCTCGGTTTTGATGTATAATAATTTGAACTAAAGAAGAATTATATTCCTTAGTTGGATCTCCTTGTCTTGTTTTCAAGATTAAAGTAGAATGAATACCATGAGGTTCATGGTAGGATCAAGGATTAGTTTCAGACATGGAAAAGATAAGTTAGGAATAGTTACTCCTAATTATTGTTACTTGAGTTCCAATTAAATGGATGTTCATATGTTGTGGCAAGGATTATCATATTATAATCTTTTATAAGATCAAGCAATTGATCATTGAGTAAAGTGTTGTTGTGTTGATTATTAGTTCCATTTGATCTAACCCCTTAGATCAAATCATCTCTACCCAAAACAATGTTCTAACCAAAGTCACATTGAGGTTTATAGCGCTTGACTTGATGAGCTACTTCAATTCCACCAAGGTCAAGTGAAACTTCGATTCTTGTGACAGTTTTACTTTAAAGCGCGAAAATTCCCCAGATTTTCTATGCATGAATGCAATGCACACACCTGTTTCCTCTCTCTTTGTAACCCCAACTGCTGGGATATTACGGTCTCTACCCCTTAAACTAAACTTCGTCCTCGAAGTTTGAACTCTCTTACGTTTCGGAGTGTGAATCTGACTTATGCAGACTACATCTTTTCTCGAACTCCATGGTGATCTCAATAGATATAATTGTATATATCCCTTGTCCAGATTCTTCCTGGAGTCCATTAGGGTTTGTCTCTAAGCATTAGTGTCTTACTCCAGTTCTATGATTTTTTCTGTGGAATCTAATAATACTTGTCTCTGAGCCATGGCTTCTAACTTTAATTAATTGATTTCTTTTAATATCATAATCTTCTTTCTTTTCTCATTGAAGATTCAAGGATTGGGACTTCTTCTGTTGTTGCTAGTCTTAACTGAAGACTAATTTGATAACCTACTCCTAATTGGTAGATAGGTCTTTGTTTTCCCTTACTACCAAACTGCAATAATGGTACTTGTAAGGTACTTACCATGGAAATGGTCGTGACGGTTTATTCCTCTAAGAATGGATTAGACTCATTTAGTCCATCCAATCATGGTTTATAATTGATACCTATAACTCTTTAGATTAATTTAGGTTCCATGAAAGGAATCTTTCATGTAATCTCTGATTACGGTATGGTCAAATCCCTTCAGTCTTTGACCTCCTTGAGCTATATTTGATCTCTGATATTTCCTTCGTCCAACTTCTTTATCTTTGACTTACTTGAGCTTAAGTACTTCTAAGTAGATATTACTTACTTGCTCAAGTTATAATCCACTTCTTACGTCCTCGAGGTATGAACCTCGGCTTCTGGTCTGACCTCCTTCTGAAGGTATTGTTCAACAATCTTATGAAAATAAGATCGAACTTCCTCTCAGTTCAGACCTTCTTCTTCTATTATGCTCAAAGTATTGAGTTATTGTATATCCAACTCAATCTTTAATCTACCCCTTAGAGTTTTCTTATGGTCTTCAACTCCTTTTCTGCCAACCATTGGATTGATGGTTGGAATATTGGTCTAAGTATAGCTTATGGTTTGTACTCTTCTAGGTCTTGTGAAGAATATCTGTGGTGCATCCACTCCATTGTGGACATCCAATGTGAATCCTTCGACTAAATGATTATAGATCTAGCTATTTGGCTGACAATTTTTTTATTTGGTCACAAACTTTTGTTACAAATAATTAAATCGTGGACTATTTGTAATACCAACTGATACCAGCTGTGGTTATTATACCAACTGTGGCTATTTGATATCTAAAAATGGATTCTATTATAGGTTCTGATCCACTGGACGAGACATCTTCTACTTTATCTCGCAGTATTGATATTATACCAATTGTGGTCTTCTGATATCGACTATGGTCTTCTTATGTCTGCTATGATTTCATATATCACCTTCCTTCATTCGGGGTTTATTTTGCAAGAAAACCACTAGCTGACACTATGAATATAGTATCCTAAGTGATTTCCCATGCATGTCCCTCTTCTATGTTGACTATGGATCTGCTTCGACTTCACCATAATCACCATATTTCTTACCTTCATGCTTCTCATGTATTAAAGTACTCCTCTTGTTGAGGTGAAGCATGAATGTTGATTGGCACTTCCTTCTGAATATTGTGGTTGCTTCCCACAACTTTACTCATTTCTTCTAATGAACCTTCATCTTGTCTTCAGAATCTTTAGAATTCGTCACTTCCTCACACGAATATTATTACCCTCTAGATCTATAACATCAAGTAGGAACTTGATATAGCAACATGCATTTGCATACCAAAGTCAAACTTCATGTATGGATCTAGTCAAACAATGAAAATCCAATAAAATCCAAGAAGATTCAGCTTTGTGCTTATAATACACATCATCATAAGCCTGAATATGATTGTTGAGTAAGATATCTCTAAACATCAGACTCTGATGTGTAGTATAGAACACCACATAATATAGGTTTATATCGTGATACTTAGCACGAATATAGGAAATTCTACTATTTGTCTCAACCTTTACCTTAATTGCACATTTGCAATGAGATAAACTTGAAACAAAGTGGTCTAGGATAGCTAAGGTTAACCTAATTTTCTTTGGAAGTACTACTTAACTTCCATTTTTGTTGAGGACTAACTCATATGATATGTCTGGTTCTAACATCACTATTCTAGACACATAACTATTGGAATATAGCTCCTATACTTCCAAGTTATTGTATCGTAAGGCTATGGACCTAATGTTCTTGACACAGTTCCCATGGTTTTTGGAACATAATTCTTGCACTATTGTTTAGCACTTGGCTTTTTATTGTACTCCTCCAAAATACTTATAATGTTCTATTCCATCACATAATGATTCTCAGATGAATCATATATGATTAGTAGCTCTATCATGTAGACATATTTTATTCCTATCTCTCTTCCTTACCTCCCATGATTGACTCATCATGGTCTATACTACCTTATAAGACTTATATTTATCACTTACTATCAGTTGTTTCACAAGTTTAGATAAATTTTACTTACCCATTACTTGTCTTGGTATACACCTTCTAGTAGGATATATATCTTCTATACATATCTTTATCACTAGATATCACTCTTATTATAGGTCTGGATAACTCTTACTTAACCATAACATGTGTTGGGTACACATCTTCCAATAGGATAGCTTCCTTATGGTTGTATCCTCTCTTTGGACTACCATGTATTGTATACCAACTGTGATCTACTCATCTATTGTTTTAAGGACTTATTGATGTGCTACATGTTTTGGAGTAGCTAACTAACTTCACTTAGGAAGGATAGGTAGGAAATGTTGACTCAAGTGTGTCAGGATTATTCTCAAGTGAATATCCATATCAAGTCATAAGAATTATTTGGTTTACCTAGGACAACTTCCTATAGACACTACCAATCCTATAGGTCTCCTTTAAAGGGTTTTAATCCTAGGGTCAAAGCATTTGCTCTGATACCAACTCGTGGTGACCCAAGCATACCACCGCATGGTGTAGTATGCAAGTCCGATATAACACCAATCAAACACCGTTCCACTAGTATTATATCGCTTAGAGTGGTACAACAGAAACATATGCGGGTCCAAGGCATGTCTATAGAATTACAACATTTACTCTGTTACATAAGATCATCCCAGCCTCCTACTTTACAATGAGGTAAACTGCAAATAAACTCCAGAAGAACGACTCGTAGTCTAATCCTAACACGAACTCTATTTGTAGGGTATTTAACTAGCTACAGAGGCTATGAATAGATTCTAGCTAAACAGGAGCTAAGTTTAGGAAGCTAGTTCCTTTCTATTTCTAATCTAGGTTTCTCCTTGTTGGATGTGGTATCTGACTCCTCTGACAGGGTCCTGTCTCTTGAAGTAGTTGTTGACTTCTCGGTCTTCGAGTTGCACTGTAGGTCCTCCTTCGATGCCTCCATATCTAAGCAGGGGATTTAAGAGTGGGATGAGTACGAGCGTACTCAACAAGTTCATTATAGGAAAGAGGTGTTTAATGCACTAGCTACAACATTAGACCGGAAAGTCTAATACCAATGCAAGTTTTCATAACCATTTCTTCAAAAGGTTGCTTTTATTCAGAAGAACTATGTCCGTCAGCCTTCACCGGTTTACTAGAACTTCATGGAGCTCCTTTCCGGCCGCGTTCGCAGTTCCATATCCCGGAACAGGGAGTGACAGGTCACGATTCATTACACTCTGTAGAGGTGTGTTGCTTTACCCATAAGAGATCTTAACCTTGTTGCCAACCGAGCACGTTACCCGTCCACACTTCCTTTGGTGTGAGGCCCGGTATAAGGTCTAGCCAATCATGTTCCTCCGCTACCTCGAACACCCACCCGTTGTTGCATGCCCCGACCCTGGGTCCACGCCGGTCCCATTATTCCCGTAGATTTCAGGGTGGACCCCGACCACGACGACCGTGCTGGGCTCTACCATACACTCCTACGCCGGTAGCTGCAACCCATCATAGACCGCATTACACGTGGGGAATTAGAATGGGATCCCCACCCTCCGGTTGTTCCGCAAGACACAAGCTGCTACGGTAAGCATTGCATTACCGTGGGGAATTAGAATGGGATCCCCACCCTCCGGTTGTTCCGCCGGATACAACCGCTACGGTAAGCGCATCCGTTGATGAACGAGAGGTGGAAACACTTTTGACTACTCCGTCCCACTCCGGATCTTATGGTTAACACGGGTATTACGGCACAAGAATCACTTGGCGACATTTGTTGTTTAATCCTAGATGGATATAAACCCTTGCAATGGAACCTCCACCATATCAACACAATCCATGGATCCATTGCCCACCACATAGTCATATTCATAGTTATGAAAGTAGTGGTTTTGGTTTTTATGCAATAGTGATAACCATAGTACTTTGCAAGTAATTTGATAGAAATACTCAAATGACATGAGCAAGTGATGAACTTGCCTTTCTTGGCTGCAAGATTATGCAGACAAGGTCTTCGATACGCAACAACTCCAAATTCTGAAATAGCATCATCGTCCGGTAAGGACGATGTTTACAAGATTGGCAAGGATGCAATAATGCATAAGTATGAGATGCAATCGCTCTAAGCGTGACCTAACCCCGATGATTTAGGATTAGTGAGTTGATATGATTGGCTTAGAGTGTGTTGCACTTTCAGAGTAATTCCCAAACAAGGTTCTTATTCAGGTGTGGTTACATGGTATCATAAACAAGTGTTGCAACATATTATAACAATAGCATTAATAGCACACAATAATAACATTTGGTATATTCCTAACATGTAATGAATAGTGGTTGGTTTTAGCACTATATGTCATGGTTAATGATTGATTATTATATACTTTAAAAGAATAACTTTTGAAGAACATGTTCTTTAATAAAGAACAAGTATAATATTTAGGTTGATGGGGTTCTATGGTTGACTATGGTTTCATTTAGTTTCTGGAGTAAGTATTAGATGGATCACAACCTAGTTGGATTCATCGGCTACTAGGCTTGTATTGTTGAATTAAGTCTAAACATCTTAATTACCAATAGTTGCTATCAAGGTGGTATA
Organism: Lolium rigidum; assembly: GCF_022539505.1. Classification (NCBI taxonomy): domain Eukaryota; kingdom Viridiplantae; phylum Streptophyta; class Magnoliopsida; order Poales; family Poaceae; genus Lolium; species Lolium rigidum. The sequence goes on along the minus strand of NC_061509.1, from coordinate 167,250,298 downwards.
TCTTGTTGGTGATACCAGGCTAGGGTTTGTAGGTCCATATAAGCAGGGTTGATGATGATTCTTTATTTATTTCAAAAGAATAACTTTTGAAGAACACTTAAGTAATAAGAAGTATATCAGTTAGGGTTGAGGTTGTCTAGGTTTTGCTACTTGATCCACTATGTAAGGAATGATTGGCTCCTAAATAGGATGGTTCATAATTATGAAGTATTTGTAGGGTTCAGTGGACTATGGTGATGTAATGATAAATAATAAGCATGATTGCTATTTGGGTTCATCACAATGGTGTGATGCTAAATAGGGATAATTAATAATGATGGCTTTGGTAATAGAATCTAGGGTTTACACTTGGTTGACCCTAATTGATCATTTAGGTTTGATGAACACATGGGATGCTATTTAGTAGTGATAGGGTTCCCATATTTTATGTGGATTTGAACTAGTATTTAGTTGTTAGATATGGATCTATGATAACTAATGAAGTGACATGATCACATGTTATTTGGGGTTTGGGTTTGGAAACCATTTAGGTTTCACACATAAAATAATGGAGCTAGGTTCTAAATGGTATTAGGGTTGAGTGTGGATTTGTTGCCACCCGGTGGCAATGCCCCCCCCCCCCCCCGCTGGCTACCGTCCGATGTTATGCTTGAGATTCGTTCTAGAGTGGCCAACCCTGTCTAGATCGTATTGATGATCGCATGCAAACCTAATTTGCTCCTAATTTCACGTTGATATGCAGCATGCATGGTGCAGAGGTGCAGCAACAAGCAAGCTGGCTCCTCTTTCCCACATGGGGGAATCTGCTGTTGCATGCATGAGCACACTAAAATGCTAGTCAGCATGGACCTATATTTGGCCGAAACATCCGGATAAAATTTATTGAATTGATCACTAGTAAGCAAGAAACAAGCTGTTTCTTTTTCAGAGCCGCCAGTGTACAGTTTTTTGGCGCGAGATGTGGGAGTGATGATGCGTGTCATCACTCTCAAATAATACACGACGCAGAGCAGAAGCAGCTGCTGCCCTTTGCTAGCTCGTCCTAGATTGGAGACATCCGTCCGGCCGGAGTCGAAGGACAGCGCCGCAGACCGGAGCTAGAGGTCTGTCGGCGTAGGTCCGATTGAACGATGCAACATGTTCTGTACTTCCTAACGTGAACTACGAATTTGCAAAGCTGGCTCGATTTAATACATCAAGACATGCACAGAGCTAGACAAAGTCCCGAGACGCTCTGGTAGAAGCTAAGTAGGCAAGTTGCTGGATTTTGCTGCTAGCTTCCCAACGTACGAATATTTGTTTGTTGGATATTACCATGCACTATCCATCCATGCATGTTGGCAGTTAATCATTACTACACACGATTCATGCATGCATGTATCAGGTATCTTACTGTTCCTGTGTAGCTGACCACATGCTATGGTTCATGCACTCGGGCAAACATAGTGATAGACTTTGACTAAGCAGTCCACCGCTGGACATACCTGCCACTCTCTGATCATTTCCTGCTTGGGGTGGATGTTAACACTGCCATAACTACAGTCTGGGCAGCGGGTTTGCAGATTGTCTAGGTAATTAGTAGCATGGCATGTTATAATTGATTTGCATTCGGTGAGAATCTCTAAGCTGGATCGGACGGCAGCCAGCGGGGGGGTATTGCCACCGGGTGGCAACAACATATTTTGCATTAGGGTTTTAGGATCCCCCATGAAATTATGGGGTTGTAATATCAATCAATATGGAACTAGGGTTTGCTATTAACCATATAGTTCTATGGTTAATAACTTCAATTTAAAGTTGAAGTTATTAATAACTTGTAAATTAATTGATATTGAATTTGGCATTTTATTCTTTTTAAACAATTAATAATTTAGGGTAATTATTAATCGGGTTTAAATCCTCCTAATAAGGATTTAATAAGTTAATAGAAAAGGAAAATTAATTTTGATGTTTTCCTTATTTACTTACTGGTTTTTATTTATTGTATAAAGTTTCCCTAATTATTGAATTTTAACTGAATTTAGAATTAAAATTAAAGGCTTAAATATCAAGTATTAAGTAATTAAATTTTTTTAAAAATAAAATTTTCATTTTATATTTTTATTGGATAGAGTTTTCTTTTCTAAGAATTTTAATATCTTATTTATATTTTTCTCGAGTTTTTATGAATTTTCTATAATTAAATGAAGTTGCGAGTAATTGTTGGATTTAAATAAAAAAAAATAACTAAATACACCCAGGCTGCCTACCCATAGGGTCACTGACTCGTGGGCCATCGGCCAGGTCATCTGCCACGGTGGCTTTGACCGTGGTCAAAATCGCCACGGTGGCCAGGGCTCCCTGCCGGTGAAATTGGCGACGATCGCCGGCGTTGGGCTACCCCCGCGGTCGAACTACTGGGCCTATTCGACTCAGCGTGATGCGGTGAGCCATATGGTGGCGGCGCCGCTCCGATTGAGTCACCGGAGCAACCCCGGCGAGCATGAACTACGGCGGCGGCCACGGTTTCACGACGCGGCGACGCTACGGCGGGCTATCAAGCAAGGCAAGCATGCCACGCAAGAGAGAAGCTCACCGCGAGTACGCAGGGCTTGACGGCGTGGTCAATGGTGGTCGGCATCGCCGGTAATCATCGGCGCCGGTGTCGGGGAAGACGATGTCGACGGCGACGCTACGGCTCACCCCTTCTCAATTCCTTTGGCCTGATGACCAAGTCGAGCATGGCGATGAGGTTGGTGGTCATGGCGAGGCACGGGGATGCCTCTATCGCCGGCGGCGAGCGGAGGTCTGCGGCTAGGGTTTCGGCCATTGGAGAAAATTAGAGAGGAGGAAGAAATCCCGAGCTGCTGTGCTTCGCTGGCTTTTATACGGCTCGAGGGCGGTCCTCGTCACGACGTCGGGGAAGGAGAAGGCGACAGCGAGCGAAGAAGAGGAGCACGCCTCTGTGCTGGCGTCCATGCGCGTCGAGAGGATGAGGATGAGCTCCTCGTCGGTATTTTTTTACGAAGGGGTATCGGGCTGGTTTGGGCCATGGTTTGGAGATGGACCATGGGCTGCTCCTGGGCTGCCACGGCCAGGCTGCTGCTGGGCTCCTTCGGCTGGCCAGGTCCAGGTAAGCTTCTCTCTTTTCTCTTATTTATTTTCTGTTTTTCTTTTTCTTCTTATTTCCTGTTTTGTATTTGCCCATTTGAATTCATATTTGAATTCTGTTATTTTTGTAGGTGTTTCAATAATGTTAATTCCATTTGGATGTTGTGAAATGACTATTACACCCATAATCCATTTGAAACAAGTATTTTATAAAGCATTATATTACATACTTGTGTTTTGTTCAAAAATAGCAAATGAGCATGAATTTATATCCTCATTTTATTTTTATGTTTTTTCTGGTGTATCAATCTGTTTGAAGTATTAGAGTTGATACTTTGAACTCAATTTATTTCAGAGATTGATATTCGGGCTTGGTTTCTATTTGAGGATTTTGTCACTAGCATATGATTTTATGTGAGCACATATTTATTAGGGCTTTATGATTTCTATTACAACCCCCTTGTAAAGTTAACACTATTATTACCTTTGAAGGTACCTAAGGTAGGTTTTGTCTCCCTCAAGGTTGATCTAGGTTACAAAGATAAATAGTTGATCACCATTTGTGGGTTTTAACTATAGGACTTATCATTAGATGTCTCTTATGTTTAGTAATTGAGCATGAGAGTGCATTACTAGGTTTCTAATGATGTTTACCTAATGGCCATGGTTTTGATTCACAATTATGGTCTAGGTTTATATTGCAATCTCCATAGTGGTGTGTAAACTAGGGTTGAGATACAATTCTAATTTATAGAATTGGGATGACATCATATTGCATGTGCTAGGTTTAATCTCCCCAATGCATGGTAAAATGGTTACTTGCTTATTATTTCATGTGCTCCTTTAGTTACTAAGGATATGAGAATTGGTGTTATCTTTTACTAATAGACTTCTATTATTATTATCCTTAATCTATTGTTGAAGTAACTAAAGTGGTTATGGTTCTTTTTATAGTTAACTTTGGTTAAATGGATTGTTGGTTTCCTCACCATATGAATTATAGGCTTTAACTCTAAGCTTTTCTTATGTGCTAAAATCCTCTACTTGAAGTTCTTAGGGTTTATGATTACTACACAATTTATAATGGTCAAGGTTTGGCTTCCTAAAGTATTTCTAATGGAATGGTTTTCACTTCCATGATCAAGTGTTGTCTTGATCAACTAGGATATAACACTTCTATTTCACATTTTAGGATGGCTATTATGGTGGCCTCTATAGTTTATATCCCAGGAGAATGCCTGAGATAATATGTTAGGGTTCTACTTAATAAATGATGATTTAATTATCAGGACATATAGATAGTTCTCTTCCCCAAGACCAAGTGTTGACTCATTAACTTGAGTGTAACACCATAGCTTGAGCTCTCTCTCTTATAGGAATAGTTATTCTAGGGTTTAGGGTGTATTCACAATATCTCAATAGGTATCTAGTCTAAAACTCCACTTGGGTATCTTGGTTAAATTAATCTCCTCCTTACTTTATCAATTCATGGATATGGTATTATTCCATGTGATATTAGGTTGTCTCACCACTCCAAGATGAAATGGTTAATCTCCTAATTCTTCAGTTCCAAGGTTGTCCTTTATTCTTAAATAGGTAAATCTAATATTGGTATGAATGGTCTCTCTCTTATTTGGGAAGGTCTTTAATTCCATCCTAAGATTAAGTTCCATAGAGAATGATGTGATCATCAATATCTATGTTTAACATAAATGGATTCTCTCTCTAAGGATTTTTTTGAATAATATCCTAGGGTTCTTTCTAAAGATGATGATTTGAATACTTGGATGTATATCCAAGGTTTAGCTCAAGGTTTGTTATTGCTTCTCTAATAAATAATATAGAGCTCTCACCTCTCTGGTTTTGATGTACAATAATTTGAACTAAAGAAGAATTATATTCCTTAGTTGGATCTCCTTGTCTTGTTTTCAAGATTAAAGTAAAATGAATACCATGAGGTTCATGGTAGGATCAAGGATTAGTTTCAGACATGGAAAAGATAAGTTAGGAATAGTTACTCCTAATTATTGTTACTTGAGTTCCAATTAAATGGATGTTCATATGTTGTGGCAAGGATTATCCAAGCAATTGATCATTGAGTAAAGTGTTGTTGTGTTGATTATTAGTTCCATTTGATCTAACCCCTTAGATCAAATCATCTCTACCCAAAACAATGTTCTAACCAAAGTCACATTGAGGTTTATAGCGCTTGACTTGATGAGCTACTTCAATTTCACCAAGGTCAAGTGAAACTTCAGTTACTGTGACAGTTTTACTTTAAAGCGCGAAAATTCCCCAGATTTTCTATGCATGAATGCAATGCACACACCTGTTTCCTCTCTTTTTTGTAACCCCAAATGCTGGGATATTACAGACACGCTCTGCTGTTGCATATGAACACATGTGTTCTTAGTTTTACTTTTAATTTTCATGGCGAAGGTTGAAACTGCTTCGTTCATTGTTATATGGTTGGAAACAGAAAATGCTTCATGTGGTAATTGGTATAATGTCTTGAATAATTTGATACTTGGCAATTGTTGTGCTCACATAGATCATGTTTAAGCTCTTGCATCATGTACTTTGCACCTATTAATGAAGAACTACATAGAGCTTGTTAAAATTTGGTTTGTATGATATTTTCTGGTTAAGGTGTTTGAACAACAAGGAGACAGCGTAGAGTCTTATAATGCTTGCAATATGTTCTTATGTAAGTTTTGTTGTACTGGTTATACTTGAGTTTGCTTCAAACAACCTTGCTAGCCTAAGCCTTGTATTGAGAGGGATTTCTTCTCGTGCATCCAAATCCTTGAGCCAAAAACTATGCCATTTGTGTCCACCATACCTACCTACTACATGGTATTTCTCTGCCATTCCAAAGTAAATTACTTGAGTGCTACCTTTAAAATTCTATCCTTTGTCTTTGCAATATATAGCTCATGGGAAAATAGCCTTAAAAACTATTGTGGTGAAGAATATGTAGCTATGTATCTTATTTCTTATAAGTTGCTTGTTGAGCGGTAACCATGTTTCTGGGGACGCCACCAACTATTACACCTTTGTTGAATATCATGTGAGTTCCTATGCATGTTCGTCTTGTCTGAAGTAAGGGTGATTTATCATGATCAAATGGTTTGAGTATTGATGTCTACGGGTGCTTCTATTCTTGTAGACAGTGTTGGGCCTCCAAGAGCAGAGGTTTGTAGAACAGCAGCAAGTTTCCCTTAAGTGGATCACCCAAGGTTTATCGAACTGGGGGAGGAAGAGGTCAAAGATATCCCTCTCAAGCAACCCCGCAATCACGATACAAGAAGTCTCTTGTGTCCCCAACACACCTAATACACTTGTCGGATGTATAGGTGCACTAGTTCGGCGAAGAGATAGTGAAATACAAGTGGTATGAATGAATATGAGCAGTAGTAACGGCGCCTAGAAAAGTGCTTGCTGGCGTGCGGTTGATGGTATTAATATTGCGGAAGTAAAGATGCGATAAAACAAGAAACAAGCAAGCGATAGCGATATTTAGGAACAAGGCCTAGGGATCATACTTTCACTAGTGGACACTCTCAACATTGATCACATAACATAATAAATAAATAGATGCTAGACTCTACACCCTCTTGTTGGATGATGAACACCACTAACCGTGTAGGATTACACGAACCCTCAATGCCGGAGTTAACAAGCTCCACAATATTCAATGTTCATATTTAAATAACCTTAGAGTGCATAACAGATCAACATAACCAAACCAAGTACTAACATAGCATGCACACTCGTCACCTTCACACTACGAAAGGAGGAATAGATCACATCAATACTATCATAGCAATAGTTAACTTCACAATCTACAAGAGATCACAATCATAGCCTACGCCAAGTACTACACGATGCACACACTCGTCACCATTACACCGTGCAGGAGGAATAAACTACTTTAATAACATCACTAGAGTAGCACACGAGATAAATTGTGATACAAAACACATTGCAATCATAAAGAGATATAAATAAGCACTTCACTATGCCATTCATAACGGTGAATAAGTATTCTGTGAAATATAGCCTAAGAGACCCACACGGTGCACACACTCGTCACCTTTACACACGTGGGACAAGGAGTCTCCTGGAGATCACATAAGTAAAACCCACTTGACTAGCATAATGACATCTAGATTACAAGCATCATCATATGAATCTCAATCATGTAAGGCAGCTCATGAGATTATTGTATTGAAGCACATAGGAGAGAGATGAACCACATAGCTACCGGTACAGCCCCGAGCCTCGATGGAGAACTACTCCCTCCTCATGGGAGACAGACAGCGTTGATGAAGATGGCGGTGGTGTCGATGGAGGAGCCTTCCGGGGCACTTCCCCGTCCCGGCGGCGTGCCGGAACAGAGACTCCTGTCCCCCAGATCTTGGCTTCGCGACGGCGGCGGCTCTGGAAGGTTTTCTATGGTTTCGTCGAACGTAATAGGGTTTTCGCGACAGAGGCTTTAAGTAGGCGGAAGGGCAGCCTTGGAGGGGGTCTGGGGCCACTAGACACTAGGGCGGCGCGCCCCCCTCCTGGGCCACGCCGGCACCATGTGTGGGCCCCCTGTGGCCCCTCTCTGGCGGCTCTCGGGTGTTCTGGAAGCTCCCGGAGATTCTAAGATGCTGGGCGTTGATTTCGTCCAATTCCGAGAATATTTCCTTACTAGGATTTCTGAAACCAAAAACAACAGAAAACAGGAACTGGCACTTCGGCATCTCGTCAATAGGTTAGCTCCGGAAAACGCATAAATATGACATATAATGTGTATAAAACATGTAGATATCATCAATAATGTGGCATGGAACATAAGAAATTATCGATACGTCGGAGACGTATCAGCATCCCTAAGCTTAGTTCTCGCTCGTCCCGAGCAGTAAACGATAACAAAGATAATTTCCGGAGTGACATGCCATCATAACCTTGATCATACTATTGTAAGCATATGTAATGAATGCAGCGATCAAAACAATGGTAATGACATGAGTAAACAAATGAATCATAAAGCAAAGACTTTTCATGAATAGTACTTCCAGACAAGCATCAATAAGTCTTGCATAAGAGTTAACTCATAAAGCAGTAATTCAAAGTAAAGGTATTGAAGCAACACAAAGGAAGATTAAGTTTCAGCGGTTGCTTTCAACTTATAACATGTATATCTCATGGATAGTTGTCAATGCAAAGCAATATAACAAGTGCAATAAGCAAGTATGTAAAAATCAATGCACAGTTAACACAAGTGTTTGCTTCAAAGATAGAAAGAAATGGGTAAACTGACTCAACATAAAAGTAGAAGAATGGCCCTTCGCAGAGGGAAGCATTGATTGCTATATTTGTGCTAGAGCTTTGGTTTTGAAAGCAATAAACAATTTTGTCAACGGTAGTAATAAAGCATATGTATCATGTAAATTATATCCTACAAGTTGCAAGCCTCATGCATAGTATACTAATAGTGCCCGCACCTTGTCCTAATTAGCTCGGATTACGGGATTATCATCGCAATACATATGTTTTAACCAAATGTCACAAAGGGGTACCTCTATGCCGCCTGTACAAAGGTCTAAGGAGAAAGCTCGCATTGGATTTCTCGCTTTTGATTATTCTCAACTTAGACATCCATACCGGGAAAACATAGACAATAGATAATGGACTCCTCTTTAATGCATAAGCATTTAGCAACAATTAATGTTCTCATATGAGATTGGGGATATATGTCCAAAACTGAAACTTCCACCATGGATCATGGCTTTAGTTAGCGGCCCAATGTTCTTCTCTAACATTATGCATGCTCTAACCATTAAATGAGTGGTAAATCTCCCTTACTTCAGACAAGACGAACATGCATAGCAACTCACATGATATTCAACAAAGAGTAGTTGATGGCGTCCCCAGGAACATGGTTATCGCACAACAAGCAACTTAATAAGAGATAAAGTGCATAAGTACATATTCAATACCACAATAGTTCTTAGGCTATTTGTCCCATGAGCTATGTATTGCAAAGGTAAAGGATAGAAATTTAAAGGTAGCACTCAAGAAATTTACTTTGGAATGGCGGAGAAATACCATGTAGTAGGTAGGTATGGTGGACACAAATGGCATAGTGGTTGGCTCAAGGATTTTGGATGCATGAGAAGTATTCCCTCTCGATACAAGGTTTAGGCTAGCAAGGTTTATTTGAAACAAACACAAGGATGAACCAGTGCAGCAAAACTCACATAAAAGACATATTGTAAACATTATAAGACTCTACACCGTCTTCCTTGTTGTTCAAACTCTTTACTAGAAATTATCTAGACCTTAGAGAGACCAATTATGCAAACCAAATTTTAGCAAGCTCTATGTATTTCTTCATTAATAGGTGCAAAGTATATGATGCAAGAGCTTAAACATGAGCACAACAATTGCCAAGTATCAAATTATTCAAGACATTCTACCAATTACTACATGTAGCATTTTCCGTTTCCAACCATATAACAATTAACGAAGCAGTTTCAACCTTCGCCATGAAAAATAAAAGCTAAGAACACATGTGTTCATATGAACCAGCGGAGCGTGTCTCTCTCCCACACAATCATTTATTCAAACAAAAACAAAAACAAAAACAAAAACAATCAGACGCTCCAAGTAAAGTACATAAGATGTGACCGAATAAAAATATAGTTTCAAGAGAAGAAACCTGATAATTTGTCGATGAAGAAGGGGATGCCTTGGGCATCCCCAAGCTTAGATGCTTGAGTCTTCTTATAATATCCAGGGATGAAGCTTGGGGGCATCCCCAAGCTTAGACTCTTCACTCTTCTTGATCGTAGTATATCATCCTCCTCTCTTGACCCTTGAAAACTTCCTCCACACCAAACTCGAAACAAACTCATTAGAGGGTTAGTGCATAATAAAAAATTCACATGTTCAGAGGTGACACAATCATTCTTAACACTTCTGGACATTGCACAAAGCTACTGGACATTAATGAAACAAATAAATCCATCCAACATAGCAAAAGAGGCAATGCGAAATAAAAGGCAGAATCTGTCAAAACAGAACAGTCCGTAAAGACGAATTTTATTGAGGCACCAGACTTGCTCAGATGAAAATGCCCAAATTGAATGAAAGTTGCGTATATATCTGAGGATCACTCACGTAAATTGGCATAATTTTCTAAGTTACCTACAGAGAATTAGGCCCAGATTCGTGACAGCAAGAAATCTGTTTCGCTAGCAGTAATCCAAATCTAGTATCAACCTTTCTATCAAAGACTTTACTTGGCACAACAATGCAATAAAATAAGATAAGGAGAGGTTGCTACAGTAGTAACGACTTCCAAGACACAAATACAAAATAAAAGTACTGTAACAAAATAAACACATGGGTTATCTCCCAAGAAGTGCTTTCTTTATAGCCATTAAGATGGGCTCAGCAGTTTTTATGATGCACTCGCAAGAAATAGTAGTTGAAGCAAAAGAGAGCATCAAGAGGCAAATTCAAAACAAATTTAAGTCTAACATGCTTCCTATGCATAGGAGTTTTGTAAATAAACAAGTTCATGAAGAAAAAAGTAACAAGCATAGGAAGATAGAACAAGTGTAGCTTCAAAAATTTCAGCACATAGAGAGGTGTTTTAGTAACATGAAAATTTCTACAACCATATTTTCCTCTCTCATAATAACTTTCAAGTAGCAACATGAGCAAACTCAACAATATAACTATCACATAAAGCATTCTTATCATGAGTCTCATGCATAAAATTATTACTCTCCACATAGGCATAATCAATTTTATTAGTTGTAGTGGGAGCAAATTCAACAAAGTAGCTATCATTATTATTCTCATCATCAAATATAGGAGGCATATTGTAATCATAATCAAATTTATCCTCCATAACAGGCGGCACCAAAAGACCACTATCATTATAATTATCATATATAGGAGGCAAAGTATCATCAAAGTAAATTTTCTCCTCAATGCTTGGGGGACTAAAAATATCATGCTCATCAAAGCCAGCTTCCCCAAGCTTAGAATTTTCCATATCATTAGCAACAATGGTGTTCAAAGCGTTCATACTAATATGTTCCATAGGTTTTTTAATTTTCGCATCAAACCATCCATGTCTTAAATCAGGAAATAGAATAAGAAGCTCATTGTTGTCCATTATGCCTAACTAGTGTAAACAAGAAACAAAAAGATGCAATTGCAGGATCTAAAGGAAATATCTTCGAGCACACACACAACGGCAACAGAAAAGTACTTTACCTGAGACCGGAGTATGAGAGCCTTTTACCTTTCCTCCCCGGCAACGGCGCCAGAAAAGTGGCTAGTTGTCGGGGTCCGGTGTGTGTGTGCCGTTTACCTTTCCTCCCCGGCAACGGCGCCAGAAAAGTGCTTGATGTCTACGGGTGCTTCTATTCTTGTAGACAGTGTTGGTCCTCCAAGAGCGGAGGTTTGTAGAACAGCAGCAAGTTTCCCTTAAGTGGATCACCCAAGGTTTATCGAACTCAGGGAGGAAGAGGTCAAAGATATCCCTCTCAAGCAACCCCGCAATCACGATACAAGAAGTCTCTTGTGTCCCCAACACACCTAATACACTTGTCGGATGTATAGGTGCACTAGTTCGACGAAGAGATAGTGAAATACAAGTGGTATGAATGAATATGAGCAGTAGTAACGGCGCCGGAAAAGTGCTTGCTGGCGTGCGGTTGATGGTATTAATATTGCAGGAAGTAAAGATGCGGTAAAACGAGTAAACAAGCAGCGATAGCAGATATTTAGGAACAAGGCCTAGGGATCATACTTTCACTAGTGGACACTCTCAACATTGATCACATAACGAGAATAAATAAATAGATGCTAGACTCTACACCCTCTTGTTGGATGATGAACACCACTAACTGTGTAGGATTACACGAACCCTCAATGCCGGAGTTAACAAGCTCCACAATATTCAATGTTCATATTTAAATAACCTTAGAGTGCATAACGGATCAACATAACCAAACCAAGTACTAACATAGCATGCACACTCGTCACCTTCACACTACGAAAGGAGGAATAGATCACATCAATACTATCATAGCAATAGTTAACTTCATAATCTACAAGAGATCACAATCATAGCCTACGCCAAGTACTACACGATGCACACACTCGTCACCATTACACCGTGCGGGAGGAATAAACTACTTTAATAACATCACTAGAGTAGCACACAGATAAATTGTGATACAAAACACATTGCAATCATAAAGAGATATAAATAAGCACTTCACTATGCCATTCATAACAGTGAATAAGTATTCTGTGAAATATAGCCTAAGACCCACACGGTGCACACACTGTCACCTTTACACACGTGGGACAAGGAGTCTCCGGAGATCACATAAGTAAAACCCACTTGACTAGCATAATGACATCTAGATTACAAGCATCATCATATGAATCTCAATCATGTAAGGCAGCTCATGAGATTATTGTATTGAAGCACATAGGAGAGAGATGAACCACATAGCTACCGGTACAACCCGAGCCTCGATGGAGAACTACTCCCTCCTCATGGGAGACAGCAGCGTTGATGAAGATGGCGGTGGTGTCAATGGAGGAGCCTTCCGGGGGCACTTCCCCGTCCCGGCGGCGTGCCGGAACAGAGACTCCTGTCCCCCAGATCTTGGCTTCGCGACGGCGGCGGCTCTGGAAGGTTTTCTCTGGTTTCGTCGAACGTAATAGGGTTTTCGCGACGGAGGCTTTAAGTAGGCGGAAGGGCAGCCTCGGAGGGGATCTGGGGCCACCAGACACTAGGGCGGCGCGCCCCCTCCTGGACCGCGCCGCCACCATGTGTGGGCCCCCTGTGGCTCCTCTCTGGCGGCTCTCGGGTGTTCTGGAAGCTCCCGGAGATTCTAAGATGCTCGGGCGTTGATTTCGTCCAATTCCGAGAATATTTCCTTACTAGGATTTCTGAAACCAAAAACAGCAGAAAACAGGAACTGGCACTTCGGCATCTCGTCAATAGGTTAGTTCCGGAAAAAGCATAAATATGACATATAATGTGTATAAAACATGTAGATATCATCAATAATGTGTCATGGAACATAAGAAATTATCGATACGTCGGAGACGTATCAAGTATGCATATTGTTAGAGAAGAACATTGGGCCGTGTAATATCCCAGGTTTAGAGGCAACAAAATGAGAGAACCAAAGTGTGCATTGCATTCATGCATAGAAAATCCGGGGAATTTTCGCGCTTCAAATAAAACTTACCACGATGAATCGAAGTTTCACTTGACTTGCTGGAATTGAAGTAGATCATCAAGTCAAGCGCTATAAACTTCACTGTGATCTTTGCTAAAACCTTGTTTGGGTAGAGATGATTGTGATCTATGGAATAGGTCAAATGGAATTAGATTTACAACAACACATTCTTCAAGAATCAAACCCTAACTTATTAACACTTAAAAGTTAGCAACTACCTTTGTGTGTAATTTAATTCACTTATAAATAAGGTAAACCACAGGGTCTAAAGTGCATAAAAGCCACACATTCTTATTTACATCATAACTTATTAAATACATGGAATATCATAAAACTAAATCCATTTACATTACGAATTATAGTTCAAACTATTTGAATAAAACTAACTATGAGTATTTTGAAACTCATATGATCATGCCTTGATGAATTCAAACACCAACTATCCAAACTTGAGAAATAACCCTCAACCTTAACCTTTATACCAATGATATAATTTAAATCCAATCAAAGATGGTATGATGACTCATCCACAATAATAAAACCATCCACATGATATTTAGTAACAAATGCCACTTGGCTATCCAAAAATAAATCATATGAGAGGATAATGATCTTGCCACATAGGATGAAAATATCTACATGACTTGCTTTCCAAGCTTTGCCACCTCATGCTCAAAGGATTGCTATGGATGAGGGCATGACAACCAAGCACCTTACTCATCTCACCAAAACAAGAGTCACCCACCTAGGTGTCATGATACTAGAGCTTTCCCAAGCCTATAAATAGAGCCACACCCTTCCATTTGATCATCAAGTACCATCATACATGGGAACAAACACTTAGAGCCACTCCATGTGAATTAGCTATAATCAAGATGAAGAAGCTAGGAGGTGGAGGCATGCCACAAGATGCAGGTTTACCAGATTTCCTGAAGAACAAGCTACAGAAGATACCAAGGTAGAATTCCTAGGCAAACCATATATTTAGAGGATCATATCATCATCTCTTAAGTAGGACCTTAGGAATATTCCAAGACATTGATAAGTGAGAGAAGTGATAATACTAATCATATCCATGTTCATACAAGCATATTAGAGAAGTACTAAACCTAGTTATTTAAGTCAATATTTGATCTTGGAGAGAGAACCATAATTCACTAATGAATAATTATGAGGCCAATACTTTGATCATTACAAATTGGGTGATGATCATAAACCCTAAGAATCCAAGTGAGTGTGTTGACAGAAGTAATAAAGAAGAGAGATTAGTGAGGAATAAGTGGATCATGTCTAATGCATGATCTTACTTTATAAATTGAGATGATAAGTTAAACCTATATATGTGATCCATAGATATCATTCTTCACATGAAATGATAAATACATCAATAGTAGTTAATCCAGACCAATACTCATGCCTTGTGTAGTATTGATATGGTATTTAAAACCTTGCCTATCAAAACATCTTCTTAAACCCTAAGAACCATTATTCACATAAAATGATGAATCCAATTCCATCCACATTTTCACCACTACTTTAAATACTAGTCATAATTATAAACATGGGAACAAATCATATTATTAAGTACTAGCTCAACCTAACCATGTGTTCATTATGCACAGAGTTATAAATTTTCAAACCACTTAAATAGATCTAGTTTCCAAATTAAAAAGGGAATTTAAAATAAGTAACTAACCATTTCTATTTTACTTAAGCCTCACAAGATCTTAATTAAATCCTAACCAAACTCTTTGTTTAATATAAGAAAACCATGCAGTAAGCATGATTATCAAATTATCTTGATACTCAAATATTTTAGAACCTGCAAAAACAAAACAGAATTCAAATTTGAATACAAATAACAAATAGAAACCAGGAAATAAAAACAGAAAAGAAAATGGAAAAGAAAAGAGGAGAAAGAGGGGCTTACCTGGCTTACCTGTTCGGCCGAGCCCAACAACGCAGCCCACCAACCTAGCCCCAGCAAAGGACCAGGAGCAGCCCAGCCCAAACCAAATACCGATTCGGTTGCTTTAATATTCGTGCGAGGAGAAAAGACTCGTCGTCGTCGTCTCCGAGCACGACAGCGCGGCGAGGCCAGTAGGCCACGACCTCGTCGACGATAAGCACGCCTCGGACGTCGCCAGACACTCAGAACCACGCCCAACCTCTCTCGCGTCCGAGCTTATCCGCGGAAGAAAAGATCTTCGCCACCTAGAAGCTTCCGGAGACCGCCACCTCTCCGACCATGGCCGTCACCGTGTCGAGGCCACAGGGCTTCCCTTGGCCTATAAATAGGTGGAGAGCATCGCCGTGCACTTCTTGTTCACCTCCACCACTCCATTGCTACTCAGACACTCTCTATCTCTCCCGCTCATCCACTCTCTGTCGCCGGAGTCGAGCACGAAGCCGACGATTGAGGCCACCCCGGAGCTTGCCGTGAGGTCCAGGAGGAGCGCATGGATTCAAGGAGCATCTGGGAGGAGCCCAGCATCCAGGGGAGCCGTGTAGCGGATCAATTTCACCAATCCCTTCTGCAGCACATCGTCGGGAACTCGCTAATCGCCATCGTCTCCGACCACCAACGTCGTCGCCGACCACACCTTGAGCTTCACGGTGAGATTCCGCGTCGTAGAGCATACTCACGCATCCTATCGACGTCCGTAGCCCCGATTAGCCACCTCGCCGGAGTGCACCGCCGCGGGACATGGTTTCCGACGAAGCTCCGGTGAGTCCCCGCACAAACCATCACCACCAGTAGCCTTGTTTCGTTCTTCTCGTCCGATTGGTACAAACCACGCATCCGGGGGTGCCTTGTAGAGGCGGCGCCGTCTTCGTCTGACCGCCGGCGTCAAGCCGCCGGTAGAGATGATGTGGCCGTGGGCTCCCCGCACATGTTTGACTTGGTCGTTGCCCTCGTGGCAGGTGACCTGGACTAGGTCCCACCTGTCCGTCTCTAGGGCTAGCAGTGAACCGGTACCTTTAGTATTTAGTATTAATTTCAAATTCCAGAAAATTGCTGAAACTTTGTAAAACCATAGAAAAATCATTTCAACTCAGAAAATTATGAATAATATATCAAAATGATCACAAAAATTTACTCTATTCAAATAAAATATAAAACAAAAG
This sequence comes from Lolium rigidum, assembly GCF_022539505.1. NCBI lineage: Eukaryota > Viridiplantae > Streptophyta > Magnoliopsida > Poales > Poaceae > Lolium > Lolium rigidum. Next base: position 167,233,805 of record NC_061509.1, on the reverse strand, counting down.
TGTGTGTCAAAATAAAAATTCACTTATTTATAACCTTATTAATTATGCCATTTCAATTATTTAAAATACCATTTGAATTCAATAAATTGTTAAGTATAAAAAATTAAATTTCAACTATTCAGTAACTAAGTAAAATGTTAGGATTAAATTTATTTATTATATTTGCATTAACTTAATTATTAGTGGTAATTCATAAACTCTAATTAGCAAATTACCATTTTCTATTCTCTTTAAATAGTAAAAACTCAAGAAAATATTAAAAGCCAATATTAATTTAGTAGCCCAACAATTATGTCCTTAAGCATTCTTAGTTAACAAGTTATTATTATTTTAAAACCTAATAATAATTAGGAAACCCTGATTTCCAATTAAACCCTAATTAGTACTTATTTTAATTGTTAAACCCTTATCTCTCGAATTAAACCTAATTAGGAGTTACCCTAATTATTAATTCTTGTGGAAGTTAATCAATGTCAAACCATCACTAATTTTAATTCAAAGTAGTTAGTAACCACAACTATATTATCAATTATCATTTTAGGAGTTGAACCATAATTTAGAAACCCTAGTTTTATTATAAGTTAGAATCTGGATTCCATTATTTCATGTGATCATGTCAAAATATTTTAAACCCTAAAACCTTAGTTGCTTATCACATGTGATCATGTGAATGTCACCTTACATAGAGAACCATATTATGTGACCAACAAATATAAGTCATAATCCCCTAGCATAAAACCAAGTCACATGAGATTATCATTAATTTCATGTTCCTATTCTTAATTAAAACCTATATGATCCACTAATGTCACCTAGGTAGAAACCCTAACTTGTTAATTGAATTAGTACCATTGATCACCACTCCTATATACCATACCATTAAGATCAACCTCAATCATTAAACCCTACTAGAACCATAATGATAAACCCTAGTATCAACTTTGTGTAGCAAATCACATCACATGTTCCTATCCAACTAAACCTTACTTAGGAAATGATAAACCACTTAGGTTAGAAACTATTAGAGATTATTTGGTAAAGCAAATATGAAGTCATAGTAAACCCTAACTCATAGCAACACCTTGATAACCATCCTTTGATATGATGCTTAGGAGAAACCATAGTAATAAACCTACTAATACTTGCTACATGTAGATCACTTCTACTTAAGCACCAACCAGCCCTATTAGTAAACCCTAATAGCACTTAGCTCCTATTTAAAGTAGTTCATATTCTTATTTTAACCTGTTCTTCAAAAGTTATTCTTTTGAAGTACAAATGTTAATCAAACCTTAGAAGCCTAATCCTTCTTTGAAATACTCATTATTTCTTAATTAACATGTTCTTCAAAAGTTATTCTTTTGAAGTATAGCATCAATAATCATCAACCATGACCTGTAGAACTTAAAATTGACAACTGTTCTTTACATATTATTCCATCACTATTCTGTATGTGTATGTTTGTTAGGATGTCGAATATCACTTGGTTATGATTCTAATATAACCAAAACCTAATAAGAACCTTGTTTGAGAACCATTCTAAAAGTGCAACCAACCCTAAAGAAATCTTTACAACTCATAGATCCTAAATCATCGAGGTTAGGTTACGCTCGGGACGATTGCATCTCATATTATGAATTATAGCATCTTTGCCAGTTCTTTAAACATTGTCCTTACCGAACGATGATGGTATTTCAGCATTTGGAGTTATCACGTATCGAAGCTTTTGCCTGCATAATCTTGCAGTCAAGAAAGGCAAGTTCATCGCTTGCTCATGTCATTTTATTATTTGTATCAAACTATATGCAAAGTACTATACTTATCACTCATGCATTGAAAAGCAAAGTATTATTTTACAATTATGAATATGACTATGTGGTGGGCAATGGAACCATGGTATGTGTTGATATGGTGGAGGTTCCATTGCAATGGGTTATATCACCCTAGGATTAATTACCAATACCGTCCAGTGATTCTAGCGCCGTACAAACCGCGTTGACCATGAGATCTATAATGGCTCTGGGGAAGCCAGCCGTATCTTTTCCCTTCTACACGCCAACGGATCGGAGAGCCGGTGGGGTGCTGGAGGCACTGCCGCAATAGGTTGGGAAATCCTTTTAAATCTCCATCCATTAGTGATGATAAGCTCTACGATCTATGAGGGATTGTCCGGAGTACACCATGAGTAAAGCCGTATTATCGGGGGAGTCTACTGGAGGTGTACGGTTGGACAAAAGGGTGGGTTTGCAGTCGCGGAGAAGGCGGTGTGGGCTTGGATCTTTATACCTGGCCTCACACCAAAGGAAGTGTGAACGGGGGCAAGTCCCTGCGGATGGCAAAAAAGGTGAGATCTCTTGTGGGAAAAGTAATGCACCTCTGCAGAGGGTATCAAGAATTGTGACTGTCACTCCCTGTTCCGGGAAGGGAACTGCGAACGCGGCAGGAAAGGAACTCCACGAAGTTCTAGTCAACCTGTGAAGACTGACGGGCATAGTTTTCGAATAAAATAAACCTTTTGAAGAAATGTTTATGAAAACTTGCATTGGCCTATGACTTTCTGGTCTATGGCTGTAGCTAGTGCATGATACACCTATTTCCTAATATGAACTTGCTGAGTACGCTCGTACTCATTCTATCCCATTTGAACCCCCTTCTTAGATCAAGATACCAAAGGAGAACTACCGTGGAACTCGAAGACAAAGGAGTCAACTGCAACAAGATGGAGAATCCAGTCAAAGAAGTCAATGGAGTCAACTTGTGCATTAGCTAGAGTGGAGACTTAGATTAGTAATAGAAGGGAACATTTCCCTAATCCTAGAACCTAAGTAGCTAGAGTTCTATAGCAAGCCAAGTAGCTCTTGAACTTGAGTTAGCAATAAGATAGACTACGAGTCGTTCTTCTGGAGCTTTATTTGAAGTTTTACCTCACTGTAAAGTAGGAGGTTGTGTTGATCTTATGTAAACAGCTCGTGTGTACTTCTATAGACATACCTTGGACTCGCATATGTTTATGTTGTACCACTCTGAGAGATGTAATATGAGTGGAACGGTGTTTCACTTGTGTTATGTCAACGACTTGTGTACTACACCATGCAGTGGTACGCTAGGTCACCACAGCTGGTATCAGAGCAAATGCTTTGACCCTAGGATTAAAACCCTTTAAAGGAGACCTATAGGTTTGGTAGTGTCTATAGGAAGTTGTATTAACTAAGTCAACTATGCTAAACCAACTATTCTTTTTGACTTGAGATGGGTATTCACTTGAGAATAATCCTGACACACTTGAGTCAATCTTCCTTATCTATTTTCTTAAGAAAAGTTAGTTGGTTATCTGGCTTCATTCCAAATAATTAGAACACCATTGAAGCTTAAGATAATGGGTGGTAGTAGACCACAGTTGGTATACAATACATGGTAGTCCAAAGAGAGGATACAACCATAAGGAAGATATCATATTGGAAGAAGTATACCAATGCAAGTTATAGTTAAGTAAGAGTCATTTAAAATGTCAAATGACTGATGTTAAGTAATGTAGATAAGTAATATGTGGGAGTATATACTTATGATGAGTCAATCATAGGAGGTAAGGAAGAGTGATAGGAATCATATAAGTCTACTTTTCATGGTAAAGTTGGTAATCATATATGATTCAATTGAGAGTCATGATGTGATAGAGTAGAACATCATAAGTACGATAACAGAAGTATGATAAGGAGTAGGATTTAAGGAATAGTTCGAAAGCTTAGGCCTTAAAATCCTAATCACTATACCAAGTATGTTAGAACCATAGTCCTTAATTTGAGGAAGGCTTACTTAGAGCATATCACATAGAGAAATCCTAGAGTTATAGGTGGTATATTCTAAACAATTATGTGTTTAGAGTAGACATGTTAGAACTAATTGTATTACAGGAAGTAGTCCTCAATAGCACATATATACGGTATACTATTTTGTTAGTACTTCCAAAGAAAACTAGGTTAACTCCAACTATTCCAGGCCATTTTGTTTCAAGTTTGTCTCATTACAAATGTGCAATTAAGACAAATGTTGAGACAAATAGTAGAAATTCACGTATTCGTGCTAAGTATCACAACCTAAACCTATCTTATGTGGTGTTATATACTACACATCTGAGCCTGATGTTTAGGGATGTCTTACCCAACTATTTTATTCAGGCATATAAGGATGTGTAATATAAGCACAAAGCTGGATTTTCTTGGATTTTATTGGATTTTCATTGATTGACTAGATCCATACATGAAGTTTGACTTTGATATGCAAATGCATGTTGCAATATCAAGCTCTTACTTAATGTTATAGGTCTAGAGGGTAAAGGTATTCGGGTGAGGAAGTGACGGATTCTGGAGATTTTGAAGAAAAGATGAAGGTTCACTAGATGAAGGAAGTCAAATTGTGGGAAGCAACCACAATACTCTAAAGGAAAGACCAATCAAAACTCACTTTTATCCTTAATCAAGGAGTATTTCAACATGAAGTACCATGAAAGTGAGAAAAAAATAGTGAATATGGAGCAGTAGAAGTAGAGCCATATTCATTATGGAAGAAGGGAATGCAAGTGAAGTCATTTACAATACTATTTTCATAGTGTCAACAAGTGGTTATCTTGTAAAACAAACCTTAGAAGAAGGTAGATAGACAAGTGAAGTCGCAGCTGGTATCATCAGACCGCAGCTGATATAGGATAACCATGAAGAGAAAGAATGTTAAGTGAGGTATATCTTAACTTAAGCTATGTAAGTAGCCACAGCTGGTAGGTAGATATTGACTAGAAGCATAACATAGCCACAACTGGTATCCAATAAGCCACATCTGGTACTAGGTAGTCTGCAGCTGGTACCAGATAGCCACAGCCTGAACATTTCTTTACCTAAAAGAAAGGGGATTCACGCAACTAGTATTTCACAAACTGGTATCTCGTAGTCGGTAATTTTTTTTAATTGGAGGATTCATAATGGATACCCACAACTAAGTGGATACACCACAAAGAATTCTTCGTGAGACTCTAGAAAAGTACAAACTACAAGTTAGGCCAAGACTAAACTTCTAACCTTGGAGTTTAATGATTAGAAGAAAGGAAGTTTGAAGATCATTAGTAAACTCCAAGGGGGAGAGGAAGGTTGAAGGAGAAGTAGTAAAATATGATTTGGAGTATGATAGACGGAGAAAAAGGTCTGAACTGAGAAGTCCGATCTTATTTTTATAAGGTTGTTGGGAAGTACCCATATAAAAGTACTCTCAGGAGATTGTCAGACCAGAAGCCGAGGTTTATATATCGAAGAATTAAGGGTTAGACCTTAACTTGAGCGGATAATTGTAATTACTCAAACCAAGAGAACTTAAGTAAGTATTAGAAAATGAAGTTGGATGAAGAAGATATCGGAGGACAATCAAAGCCTAAGAAAACCAAAAGATCGAAGGGTTTGACTATACCAAAACTAATGATTCTTAGAAAGATTCCTTTCATGGAACCTAAAGAACCCAAAAGGAAGATAACTAGCTTAAAACTAGAAGCCATGATTGGATGGACTAAATGAGTCTAATCCATTCGTAGGACTAAACAACCAGGACCATGCCGATCGTAATACCTTACCAAGTACCATTACTTTTGTTATGGTAGTAAGGGAAAACAATACCCTACCTTAAATAAATCTTTTAAAATTAAGGTTTGAGTATCGCAGCTGGTAAATCGTAGTGCCATATTACACCGCAGCTTGATTACCGCAGCTGGTAGAACCAAGCTTTGAGTACCCAAATAGGAAGATGTCACCACAACCATTAGGAAAGTCCATTAACACAATAAGATGTCTTAATCCAAGAATTTTTGGATAGTAAGCCTATAAGCTTAGAGTGTTGGAAGAAATCATAAAATTGAAGAAAGTATCAGTGCCAGATATCAAAAGAATCCAGAAGGATCTGGACAAGGGATATATTTCACTATATCTAGTGTGATCACCATGGAGTTGAAGGATGGTGATCTGTTCAAGACATTTCAATATTCCGAAACATGAGAGCGTTTGAACTTCGGGACGAAGTTCAGTTTAAGGGGGAGAGGCTGTAATATCCCAGGTTTAGAGGCAACAAAATGAGAGAACCAAAGTGTGCATTGCATTCATGCATAGAAAATCCGGGGAATTTTTGCGCTTCAAATAAAACTTACCACGATGACTCGAAGTTTCACTTGACTTGCTGGAATTGAAGTAGATCATCAAGTCAAGCGCTATAAACTTCACTGTGATCTTTGCTAAAACCTTGTTTGGGTAGAGATGATTGTGATCTATGGAATAGGTCAAATGGAATTAGATTTACAACAACACAATCTTTAAGAATCAAACCCTGACTTATTAACACTTAAAAGTTAGCAACTACCTTTGTGTGTAATTTAATTCACTTATAAATAAGGTAAACCACAGGGTCTAAAGTGCATAAAAGCCACACATTCTTATTTACATCATAACTTATTAAATACATGGAATATCATAAAACTAAATCCATTTACATTACGAATTATAGTTCAAACTATTTGAATAAAACTAACTATGAGTATTTTGAAACTCATATGATCATGCCTTGATGAATTCAAACACCAACTATCCAAACTTGAGAAATAACCCTCAACCTTAACCTTTATACCAATGATATAATTTAAATCCAATCAAAGATGGTATGATGACTCATCCACAATAATAAAACCATCCACATGATATTTAGTAACAAATGCCACTTGGCTATCCAAAAATAAATCATATGAGAGGATAATGATCTTGCCACATAGGATGAAAATATCTACATGACTTGCTTTCCAAGCTTTGCCACCTCATGCTCAAAGGATTGCTATGGATGAGGGCATGACAACCAAGCACCTTACTCATCTCACCAAAACAAGAGTCACCCACCTAGGTGTCATGATACTAGAGCTTGCCCAAGCCTATAAATAGAGCCACACCCTTCCATTTGATCATCAAGTACCATCATACATGGGAACAAACACTTAGAGCCACTCCATGTGAATTAGCTATAATCAAGATGAAGAAGCTAGGAGGTGGAGGCATGCCACAAGATGCGGGTTTACCGGATTTCTCGAAGAACAAGCTACAGAAGATACCAAGGTAGAATTCCTAGGCAAACCATATATTTAGAGGATCATATCATCATCTCTTAAGTAGGACCTTAGGAATATTCCAAGACATTGATAAGTGAGAGAAGTGATAATACTAATCATAGCCATGTTCATACAAGCATATTAGAGAAGTACTAAACCTAGTTATTTAAGTCAATATTTGATCTTGGAGAGAGAACCATAATTCACTAATGAATAATTATGAGGCCAATACTTTGATCATTACAAATTGGGTGATGATCATAAACCCTAAGAATCCAAGTGAGTGTGTTGACAGAAGTAATAAAGAAGAGAGATTAGTGAGGAATAAGTGGATCATGTCTAATGCATGATCTTACTTTATAAATTGAGATGATAAGTTAAACCTATATATGTGATCCATAGATATCATTCTTCACATGAAATGATAAATACATCAATAGTAGTTAATCCAGACCAATACTCATGCCTTGTGTAGTATTGATATGGTATTTAAAACCTTGCCTATCAAAACATCTTCTTAAACCCTAAGAACCATTATTCACATAAAATGATGAATCCAATTCCATCCACATTTTCACCACTACTTTAAATACTAGTCATAATTATAAACATGGGAACAAATCATATTATTAAGTACTAGCTCAACCTAACCATGTGTTCATTATGCACAGGTTATAAATTTTCAAACCACTTAAATAGATCTAGTTTCCAAATTAAAAAGGGAATTTAAAATAAGTAACTAACCATTTCTATTTTACTTAAGCCTCACAAGATCTTAATTAAATCCTAACCAAACTCTTTGTTTAATATAAGAAAACCATGCAGTAAGCATGATTATCAAATTATCTTGATACTCAAATATTTTAGAACCTGCAAAAACAAAACAGAATTCAAATTTGAATACAAATAACAAATAGAAACCAGGAAATAAAAACGAGAAAAGAAAATGGAAAAGAAAAGAGGAGAAAGAGGGGCTTACCCGGCTTACCTGTTCGTGCCGAGCCCAACAACGCAGCCCACCAACCTAGCCCAGCAAAGGACCAGGAGCAGCCCAGCCCAAACCAAATACCGATTCGGTTGCTTTAATATTCGTGCGAGGAGAAAAGACTCGTCGTCGTCGTCTCCAGAGCACGACGAGCGCGCGGCGAGGCCGGTGAGGCCACGACCTCGTCGACGATAAGCACGCCTCGGACGTCGCCGGACACTCGAACCACGCCCAACCTCTCTCGCGTCCGAGCTTATCCGCGGAAGAAAAGATCTTCGCCAGCTAGAAGCTTCCAGAGACCGCCACCTCTCCGACCATGGCCGTCACCGTGTCGAGGCCACAGGGCTTCCCTTGGCCTATAAATAGGTGGAGAGCATCGCCGTGCACTTCTTGTTCACCTCCACCACTCCATTGCTACTCAGACACTCTCTATCTCTCCCGCTCATCCACTCTCTGTCGCCGGAGTCGAGCACGAAGCCGACGATTGAGGCCACCCGGAGCTTGCGCGTGAGGTCCGAGGAGGAGCGCATGGATTCAAGGAGCATCCGGGAGGAGCCCGGCATCCGGGGGAGCCGTGTAGCGGATCAATTTCACCAATCCCTTCTGCAGCACATCGTCGGGAACTCGCTAATCGCCATCGTCTCCGACCACCAACGTCGTCGCCGACCACACCTTGAGCTTCACGGTGAGATTCCGCGTCTGTAGAGCATACTCACGCATCCTATCGACGTCCGTAGCCCCGATTAGCCACCTCGCCGGAGTGCACCGCCGCGGGACATGGTTTCCGACGAAGCTCCGGTGAGTCCCCGCACAAACCATCACCACCAGTAGCCTTGTTTCGTTCTTCTCGTCCGATTGGTACAAACCACGCATCCGGGGGTGCCTTGTAGAGGCGGCGCCGTCTTCGTCTAACCGCCGGCGTCAAGCCGCCGGTAGAGATGATGTGGCCGTGGGCTCCCCGCACATGTTTGACTTGGTCGTTGCCCTCGTGGCAGGTGACCTGGACTAGGTCCCACCTGTCCGTCTCTAGGGCTAGCAGTGAACCGGTACCTTTAGTATTTAGTATTAATTTCAAATTCCAGAAAATTGCTGAAACTTTGTAAAACCATAGAAAAATCATTTCAACTCAGAAAATTATGAATAATATATCAAAATGCTCACAAAAATAAACTCTATTCAAATAAAATATAAAACAAAAATGTGTGTCAAAATAAAAATTCACTTATTTATAACCTTATTAATTATGCCATTTCAATTATTTAAAATACCATTTGAATTCAATAAATTGTTAAGTATAAAAAATTAAATTTCAACTATTCAGTAACTAAGTAAAATGTTAGGATTAAATTTATTTATTATATTTGCATTAACTTAATTATTAGTGGTAATTCATAAACTCTAATTAGCAAATTACCATTTTCTATTCTCTTTAAATAGTAAAAACTCAAGAAAATATTAAAAGCCAATATTAATTTAGTAGCCCAACAATTATGTCCTTAAGCATTCTTAGTTAACAAGTTATTATTATTTTAAAACCTAATAATAATTAGGAAACCCGATTTCCAATTAAACCCTAATTAGTACTTATTTTAATTGTTAAACCCTTATCTCTGAATTAAACCTAATTAGGAGTTACCCTAATTATTAATTCTTGTGGAAGTTAATCAATGTCAAACCATCACTAATTTTAATTCAAAGTAGTTAGTAACCACAACTATATTATCAATTATCATTTTAGGAGTTGAACCATAATTTAGAAACCCTAGTTTTATTATAAGTTAGAATCTGGATTCCATTATTTCATGTGATCATGTCAAAATATTTTAAACCCTAAAACCTTAGTTGCTTATCACATGTGATCATGTGAATGTCACCTTACATAGAGAACCATATTATGTGACCAACAAATATAAGTCATAATCCCCTAGCATAAAACCAAGTCACATGAGATTATCATTAATTTCATGTTCATATTCTTAATTAAAACCTATATGATCCACTAATGTTACCTAGGTAGAAACCCTAACTTGTTAATTGAATTAGTACCATTGATCACCACTCCTATATACCATACCATTAAGATCAACCTCAATCATTAAACCCTACTAGAACCATAATGATAAACCCTAGTATCAACTTTGTGTAGCAAATCACATCACATGTTCCTATCCAACTAAACCTTACTTAGGAAATGATAAACCACTTAGGTTAGAAACTATTAGAGATTATTTGGTAAAGCAAATATGAAGTCATAGTAAACCCTAACTCATAGCAACACCTTGATAACCATCCTTTGATATGATGCTTAGGAGAAACCATAGTAATAAACCTACTAATACTTGCTACATGTAGATCACTTCTACTTAAGCACCAACCAACCCTATTAGTAAACCCTAATAGCACTTAGCTCCTATTTAAAGTAGTTCATATTCTTATTTTAACCTGTTCTTCAAAAGTTATTCTTTTGAAGTACAAATGTTAATCAAACCTTAGAAGCCTAATCCTTCTTTGAAATACTCATTATTTCTTAATTAACATGTTCTTCAAAAGTTATTCTTTTGAAGTATAGCATCAATAATCATCAACCATCACCTGTAGAACTTAAAATTGACAACTGTTCTTTACATATTATTCCATCACTATTTTGTATGTGTATGTTTGTTAGGATGTCGAATATCACTTGGTTATGATGCTAATATAACCAAAACCTAATAAGAACCTTGTTTGAGAACCATTCTAAAAGTGCAACCAACCCTAAAGAAATCTTTACAACTCATAGATCCTAAATCATCGAGGTTAGGTTACGCTCGGGACGATTGCATCTCATATTATGCATTATAGCATCTTTGCCGGTTCTTTAAACATTGTCCTTACCGGACGATGATGGTATTTCAGCATTTGGAGTTATCACGTATCGAAGCTTTTGCCTGCATAATCTTGCGAGTCAAGAAAGGCAAGTTCATCGCTTGATCATGTCATTTGATTATTTGTATCAAACTATATGCAAAGTACTATACTTATCACTCATGCATTGAAAAGCAAAGTATTATTTTACAATTATGAATATGACTATGTGGTGGGCAATGGAACCATGGTATGTGTTGATATGGTGGAGGTTCCATTGCAATGGGTTATATCACCCTAGGATTAATTACCAATGCCATCCGAGTGATTCTAGCGCCGTACAAACCGCGTTGACCATGAGTTCTATAATGGCTCTGGGAAGCCAGCCGTATCTTTTCCCTTCTGCACGCCAACGGATCGGAGAGCCGGTGGGGTGCTGGAGGCACTGCCGCAATAGGTTGGGAAATCCTTTTAAATCCCCATCCATTAGTGATGATAAGCTCTACGATCTATGAGGGATTGTCCGGAGTACACCATGAGTAAAGCCGTATTATCGGGGAAGTCTACTGGAGGTGTACGGTTGGACAAAAGGGTGGGTTTGCGGTCGCGGAGAAGGCGGTGTGGGCTTGGATCTTTATACTCGGCCTCACACCAAAGGAAGTGTGAACGGGGGCAAGTCCTCGCGGATGGCAAAAAGGGTGAGATCTCTTGTGGGAAAAGTAACGCACCTCTGCGCAGAGGGTATCAAGATTTGTGACTGTCACTCCCTGTTCGGGAAGGGAACTGCGAACGCGGCGAGAAAGGAACTCCACGAAGTTCTAGTCAACTCCGTGAAGACCGACGGGCATAGTTTTCGAGAATAAAATAAACGTTTTGAAGAAATGTTTATGAAAACTTGCATTGGCCTATGACTTTCTGGTCTATGGCTGTAGCTAGTGCATGATACACCTATTTCCTAATATGAACTTGCTGAGTACGCTCGTACTCATTCTATCCCATTTGAACCCCCATCTTAGATCAAGATACCAAAGGAGAACTACCGTGGAACTCGAAGACAAAGGAGTCAACTGCAACAAGATGGAGAATCCAGTCAAAGAAGTCAATGGAGTCAACTTGTGCATCAGCTAGAGTGGAGACTTAGATTAGTAATAGAAGGGAACATTTCCCTAATCCTAGAACCTAAGTAGCTAGATTTCTATAGCAAGCCAAGTAGCTCTTGAACTTGAGTTAGCAATAAGATAGACTACGAGTCGTTCTTCTGGAGCTTTATTTGAAGTTTTACCTCACTGTAAAGTAGGAGGTTGTGTTGATCTTATGTAAACGGCTCGTGTGTACTTCTATAGACATACCTTGGACTCGCATATGTTTCGTTGTACCACTCGAGAGATGTAATATGAGTGGAACGGTGTTTCACTTGTGTTATGTCAACGACTTGTGTACTACACCATGCGAGTGGTACGTCGGGTCACCACAGAGCCGCTAACTAAAGCCATGAATCATGGTGGAAGTTTCGGTTTGGACAATTAATCCTCACTCTCTTATGAGAATATTATTCGTTGTTGAATGCTTATGCATTAAAGAGGAGTCCATTACCTGTTGTCTATGTTGTCCCGGTATGGATGTCTAAGTTGAGAATAATCAAAAACGAGAAATCAAATGCGATCTTTCTCCTTAGACCTTTGTATAGGCGGCATAGAGGTACCCCTTTGTGACACTTGGTTGAAACATATGTTATGCAATGATAATCCATGTAAGAGAGTGGATTTTGTACACCCACGCATGGGTGTGGGTGTTTCCGTCACCGTTCATTGTGCTTTAAGATTCGGATAAAAAGAGGAGAGAGAAAGGAATCTTTCTATCTACCATGGTGGGCACGAATCTCGAGGAATAAATGAACGGTGATAGAAACATCCACACCCATGCGTGGGTGTACAAAAGTATTTCCAATCCATGTAAATCCAAACTAATTAGGACAAGGTGCGAGCACTATTGGTAATCTATGCATGAGGCTTGCAACTTATAAGATGTCTTATACATAACACATATGATTTATTACTACCGTTGATAAAATTGTTTCTATGTTTTCAAAATGAAAAGCTCTAGCACAAAAATAGTAATCCATGCTTCCCTCTGCGAAGGGCCTATCTTCTACTTTATTGTTGAGTCAGTTTACCTACTTCTTTCTATCTTAGAAGCAAACACTTGTGTGAACTGTGTGCATTGATTCTTACATGTTTACCTATTGCACTTGTTATATTACTTTGTGTTGACAATTATCCATGAGATAACACATGTTGAAGTTGAAAGCAACCGCTGAAACTTATATCTTCCTTTGTGTTGCTTCAAAGCTTTCTACTAAGAATTTATTGCTTTATGAGTTAACTCTTATGCAAGTCTTATTGATGCTTGTCTTGAAAGTACTATTCATGAAAAGTCTTTGTTATATGATTCAGTTGTTTAATCATTGTCTTGACCCTTGCTTCGAATCACTGCATTCACCTCATATGCTTTACAATAGTATTGATCAAGATTATGATAGCATGTCACTTCAGAAATTATCCTTGTTATCGTTTACCTACTCGAGGGCGAGTAGGAACTAAGCTTAGGGATGCTTGATACGTCTCAAACGTATCTATAATTTCTTATGTTCCATGCTACTTTTATGATGATACTCACATGTTTTATACACACTTTATGTCATTATTATGCATTTTCCGGCACTAACCTATTGACGAGATGCCGAAGAGCCGATTCTTTGTTTTCTGCTGTTTTTGGTTTCAGAAATCCTACAAAGGAAATATTCTCGAAATTGGACGAAATCAACGCCCAGGGTCTTATTTTTCCACGAAGCTTCCAGAAGACCGAAGGGATTACGAAGTGGGGCGACGAGGCGGCCAGACCATAGGCCGGCGCGGCCTGGGTGGGGGGCGCCGCCCTATGGTGTGGGCCCCTCGCCAGCCCTCCGACTCTGCCCTTCCGCCTACTTATAGCGTTCGTCGAGAAAACCCCAGTACCGAGAGCCACGATATGGAAAACCTTCCAGAGACGCCGCCGCCGCCAATCCCATCTCGAGGGATTCAGGAGATCGCCTCCGGCACCCTGCCGGAGAGGGGAATCATCTCCCGGAGGACTCTTCATCACCATGATCGCCTCCGGATTGATGTGTGAGTAGTTTACCCCTGGACTATGGGTCCATAGCAGTAGCTAGATGGTTGTCTTCTCCTCTTGTGCTATCATGTTAGATCTTGTGAGCTGCCTATCATGATCAAGATCATCTATTTGTAATGCTACATGTTGTATTTGTTGGGATCCAATGAATATGGAATACTATGTCAAGTTGATTATCAATCTATCATATATGTGTTGTTTATGTTCTTGCATGCTCTCCGTTGCTAGTAGAGGCTCCGGCCAAGTTGATACTTGTAACTCCAAGAGGGAGTATTTATGCTCGATAGTGGGTTCATGCCTCCATTGAATCCGGGACAGTGACGTGAAAGTTCTAAGGTTGTGGATGTGCTTGTTGCCACTAGGGATAAAACATCAATGCTTTGTCTAAGGATATTTGTGTTGATTACATTACGCACCATACTTAATGCAATTGTCCGTTGTTTGCAACTTAATACTGGAAGGGGTTCGGATGATAAACCTGAAGGTGGACTTTTTAGGCATAGATGCATGCTGGATAGCGGTCTATGTACTTTGTTGTAATGCCCTGATTAAATCTCATAGTAGTCATCGTGATATATGTATGTGCATTGTTATGCCTTCTCTATTTGTCAATTGCCCAACTGTAATTTGTTCACTCAACATGCTATTTATCTTATGGGAGAGACACCACTAGTGAACTGTGGACCCCGGTCCATTCTTTTACATCTGAAATACAATCTACTGCAAACTCTGTTCTTTACTGTTCTTCGCAAACAAACATCATCTTCCACACTATACATTTAATCCTTTGTTTACAACAAGCCGGTGAGATTGACAACCTCACTGTTACGTTGGGGCAAAGTACTTTGATTGTGTCGTGCAGGTTCCACGTTGGCGCTGGAATCCCTGGTGTTGCGCCGCACTACACTCCATCACCAACGACCTTCACGTGATCCTTGACTCCTACTGGCTCGATAACCTTGGTTTCTTACTGAGGGAAAACTTGCTGCTGTACGCATCACACCTTCCTCTTGGGGTTCCCAACGGACGTGTGTCTTACACGCTATCAGTAGTGCATTAGCATAGGTTCATCCACACAACACTTACCAAACCATTGAAGATTATTCAGCTATGTGAAGCGAAAGCACTTGACGGAATTCCCGTGTGTCCTCAGGAACATTTGGTCACCATAAGTAAAACAACCGGCTTGTCCTTTGCTCTAAAAAGGATTGGGCCACTCGTTGCAATTATTATTACTGCATTTTATTTACTCCTACTTTATTTATCTGCAATACCAAATACCCATGCAAACTTGTTTGCTAGTGTTTACAGTGAATCCTCGATCAAAACTGCTCGTCAACACCTTCTGCTCCTCGTTGGGTTCGACTCTTATTTGTCGAAAGTAGTATGATACACCCCCAATACTTGTGGGTCGTCACTCCTCAAGGAGGAAGAAAGGGTATTTATAGTCCAAGGAGAAAACTAGCAGTCTGCACAAAGTCCCATGCACTGCTTTTCGGTGGTTGGTCGGCGCATGACATGGGTATACCCTTCGGGTACCCATTATTAGTATACCTGGCTCGGCTCGGCCCAATATGGAGAAGGTCCAACAAGGCAACCCGAAGAAGTAGTCGACTAGGACTCTTGTAAAATCCTAGGCTGGTTGCATATATAAAGCCAGCCAGGGCACCCGATAGGGGGGAGGGAGAACAGAGAGACAACATAGCTCCGCCTATGGTGGCACCCTGTAAACATACATATGATCATATAATGGATTGCTAGCAGCACGTAGGGATCCTCCACCGAGGGGACCCGAAGATGGGTACGTCGTGTGCCTAATCTCGCTCCCGGAATCTCCATCGTCGCTCTTTCCGAAACCCAAGTCTACAATACGTAGGCATTGGCGAGTCGATCCACCGTCAGCGCACTAGGCTAGCCATCGGACATACCGACGAACAAACTAGAGACGCCGACTCATATGCCAGTTTGGCAGAGTAGCAACTGGTGGCCTACTAGGATGCTCCGGTGCCTTAGACGTGTCGTTGGGACCTGGGCCGGAATGACCAGTGGTCATCGGTCCGCACGTCGGTCCACCGCTGGTTTGGTACTAGAATCGTTCCGGTGGCCATCGGTGAGCAGGCCGGCGCCCGCCGGTCATTCCGGCGTTGAGACTAGTGCCACCGGTTTCCACGATGGTTTTCTCTGAAGCAATCCAAACCCCAATTTTCTTCAAGAACTATTCTCTCTGACTTCGTGTGATGGAAATATATTGTGGTAGGATGTGTGTATATGGTTAGGGAAACATCCCATCAAGCTTAACAAGACCACCCCTCTTAATAATGTGTTTTTTCTTAACGACTCAAGAGAAATAAGAGCAAAATTCCAGCACTCTTCTTGTATAGCGAATGGGGCGGGGTGTCTCGAACCATGTTCCAGCAACATATGTGAACTAAAACCTGTGTAGTCACCATTAGTCCACACTTTAGCTCTGATGTCGTCATAAACTAAAATAACATTTATGGGTCAAATAACCCTTCACTCCTCCAGGACGCCTCATTAGACAAGCGCTAGCAGCAACGACCACATTCGAGGCATCAATGTCGCTTGAGAGTTGGATCAAGTGCATATGTGTACACTCGCTCTCACTTAGTCCTAGAATTGGTTGCTTGATGTTAGCACAATCCATGAACCTTGCTTTGCTTGCCAATTCATCCACTTTATTTTTTGTGGAGTTTTAAGGAAAGAGGAAATCCTTGATGGATGTTGGATGCCACAATGACATATTTATTTTCTCTTCTTGACCTGATTGGGCCCATTCGCATGTGGCGTCCATGTTTATTCACTCCCTTTCTCTTGTGTACTCCGACTCGCGTACTGTATTACCTAGCTACTAAGTACTAGCTGCTGCATGCACAACAGATAGCGCTAGGAAGCACTTGCGAAGTAATTGAAGCTATGTCTTTTGCAATCTCCCTCGGAAGTTCGTGAGACTAGGTCTATTGGTATGTAATATAAAGTGGCGCATGCTAACATGCAAGGGATAAACACAATATTTAACTAGATTCGAGCCCCCGATTAGACGGGAGAAATCCCTACTCTGCCTCTGGTTATTTTTTTGTTTGATAAGAACATGAGCTTTACTAATTTGGCACAAGGTTATTACAATCGATAGTGACCAGATCCGGAACACAGTCAGGTACTAAATCACATAAAATACCATTAACACCAGATTTTTCTATTTGCGCCAAAACACGTGCCGCCTCGTTGCTCACGTGTTCCACCTTTGAGACGCCGATGCCTCAAAAGATGTTTGTTAATTCTCTCGCTTCTTTGATTAGAGGCCAACTTGGAAATTGCTTCCGACGAAATAGCCTGCACCGCTGGTAGACAATCCGACTCCAGGATCGCTGGCCACCGAGGAAGATGTATCAGGTGCCGAAGTCCTTCAAGACAAGCCAGGATCTCTGCCTCTTCCGCGCTTGCACAAAAGGGAATAAGATTCCATTGAGAGAGGATAACCTGACCGTGATGGTCTCGGATGATGATCCCGAGTCCTCCCTGCTTTGAAGCTGCGTCCTAACCAGCGTCGACATTAGCCACCCAAGAAGAAACATAAGCCGCGTTTCGTTGCTCCTGGAAGATACCCCCGCAAACGAGTTGTGATAGTTCACCAAAAAATTGATCGAGGCCTTGCCGCCTCTGGTTATATTGATTGAGTACAAATGGAGAATTTTCAAGTAATAAGATGCTAACTTGGCAGATTGCTCAGTTTGATGATGAATACATTTCCTTCTCATTCGCAAAATGTGCTCTCTTTTCGAGGGGCATTAGCTCTATTTAGGAAAGGCAAAGTACTAGTAATGAAAATCACAACCACAATGTAGGTTTTCTTTCAACAGACACAGTTTTTTTTTCTGTAGGGGTGGTGGTGGGAAAATCTAGTTCCGGAAAGCGCGATAGATTTGGGCTGGGCTGGCTGGGCTCGGAGCATGTAGTTTTTGGCTGGGCTGGACCCGGCGGCTCATTATGTAGTGTTGTAGCCTGTTCCAAACCGGACCGAAGAAACCCTCCTCCCCCTGCTCGCCGCCGCTCTCCTCTTCTCCCCTCCGCGGCCGGCGGCTTCTCCCCAAACTCAAAAAAGCTAGGGTTTCTCTCTCCGCTCGCGAGACAAGATGAGCCGCAGCCTGGGAATCCCGGTGAAGCTGCTGCACGAGGCGGCGGGGCACGTGGTCACCGTGGAGCTCAAGACCGGCGAGGTCTACCGGGGCTCCATGATCGAGTGCGAGGACAACTGGAACTGCCAGATCGAGAACATCACCTTCACCGCCAAGGTACACCTTTCTCCCCTCGCCCGGATCGGCCGGCTCCGCTTTTCCTCGACTCACCCCTCGTCTTGCAGGACGGCAAGGTGTCGCAGCTGGAGCACGTCTTCATCAGGGGGAGCAGGGTCAGGTTCATGATCATACCCGACATGCTCAAGAACGCCCCCATGTTCAAGCGCCTTGAGGCCAGGATAAGGGTAAACAAACTGCAGCCACCCATATCCTTTATTTCCCCTTACTATTTCGTATTTGCTTCAGCTACATGTCTATAGCTTGCTACTTGCTAACTGCTTGTATTTCCTCGCCTTGTGCAGGGCAAGGGGTCGGCCATCGGTGTTGGCCGTGGGCGCGCCGTCGCCATGCGTGCTCGGGTAAGCCAATGCTTGCTTCCTCACTGATTACTTTCACTTTCGCCCGATTAAACTTGGTTTATTTATTGAGATAGAGAGTGCTATTGTAACATCTCTTAGCTAGTAGAGATTTATATCTGGAGAACAAACAGTCTTGGGTTGCTATCTATCTATATATATGGAGCTGGTGATAGTTGGTTCTATTGTAAAAAAAACATCTGCATTTACGAGTGATAGGTTGTCAACCATTTGCTTCTGAATAGTGAAAACTATCTTTTCTATATTCAAAAGAGGAGCGCCCATGGCACAGAGAAAAATGTTCCTACATGCAAGAACATCTTTGCAATAATCTGCATCGTAAGAAATAACTAGGCACGCCCACTGCTTTCATATCTGTGGAGAGTATCTCCTTTGGGCTGTACATAAGAATGTAGCCGCTCTTAGACATTGGTGGGCGCGGTCCGGTAACTGTTGAGGGAAACAAGTTTCTACGTTTGATTGCTTGTTGTTAATGTTGAACACTCCTCTGTCTAATTTCGCCAAAATCTAGTGCATTGTTCAGAGTTGATTCACGTTTAGTAGTGACTTTCTTAAAAGAACCATTGCCTTTTCAGAATTGCTTCATGTTTAGTGACTTTGTTAAAAGAACCACTGCCTTGTTAACAGTTGCTTCATCTTTAGTTACTTTGTTAAAAGAACCAGTCAGAAGAGCAGGTCAGATGTAAGATATATTTTTGTTGTTAATGGCTATGCTAACAACCATGTGATTACTATCTCAATTCAGGAGTTCATTCCATTAGCCTGCGAGTCTGGAAGTACACTGGCCAGTATTATCTTAAATATAATCATTACCTAGCTAGCTAGTGCATAATCTAGCTAGGAGTTTGCGTTTGTACTGTTAATGGTACCCCCTCTTAGGCAGCTCTTGGCTAAATGAGAGTTGCTTGCAACTCTTTTACATTCGTTGATAAGAATCTCTTCCTGCTATGTATATTGAATATTGCAGTCAGCATTATTTTATAGAGGCTTCTATCTTTCATCTGCAGTTAATTGTTAGACCTTCCCCTAGCTAGTTGCATTATTGTTGTTGTCTGGGTGACTAGGTGCATGCAAGTACCCTGTTATCCTTGTGTAGCTGCTGATTAATAGTGTGATGAGCCAAAACTGCGAGCATATGTTCAGAATTACCCTCTATTTTTGTTCTTGCCTACAACATTTTATCCAAGGTAACTAGGGAACCTGATATCACTTATATCTGGAAACTGCAATGTGGTTCTATCAGTTTATACAAATTTTGAACTACCTAACTTGAAATCTTCTCTCAGAAGCATTATAGGATGCTACATGACACTATGCTATTTAAAATGTAATCACTACTGTTTAACTAGTTGGAACTTGAAACACACACGGGTTGACATGGTGGCTATCAAACAACTGAAAAATAACAGCAGTGATTTTAAGTACTACCTCCGTTCCGAAATATAAGCTAAGATTTTTTTGGTAACACAATTCTAATCATTTATTCACCAGTGGTTGGATTGAAGTTTCTAACCCTTTTCCCTACCATTTGATGCAGGCTGCTGGTGGTCGTGGAGGTGGTCCTCCCGTTGGAGGAGGACGGGGTGGTGCGCCACCCGTGAGGAGGTAGATCTGTCCAGGAGCTCGCTGTCTTTGCTATCCAAAAACTCCTGTGCCAGCTTAGTTTGCTGTCTGCGTGGAATCTGTTTTCCCCTCTGGTGTATTTTAACATGATGTACTGTTGTTAGCTATATGCATATGAGACTCTGTAGGTTGAGACTATTGTTGGAATGGATTATCTCCCGTGTGTCATGTAGCTTTCTGCCTAGTTAACGTGAATTGCATGCTGCAATTATAGCTCGTGTGTATGACTCCGATGGTGCTGTACAGTTCAGTCATCGCCATAGCCTGGCTCACCAATGGGTGTATCATTGCACTATCCCATGTGATGCTGATAGATCGTACTCCGTAGGATTATTCCTATGAGTTTGTTACCTTTGGATCACAGCTGCTGAAAATCCTGGAGGCCATGCTTGTGAGATTGTATGTAGCTCCAGTTCAGTTTGTCTGTGGTAGGCTGAGGCTGTAGTTGGAATGAGGTCTATTTGTGTCAGTCTATAAGACTGCATGATTGTGCCAACTAGCTGCTGGTATAAATCAGAGTAGGTGAAGCTTGGACATGAGTCGGTTGAAATTGGTTGATGGGCGGCATTGATGGCCAGGGCTCTTTGAAAGCGAAACATATATCATCCTTGTTAATCTGTAACACACATATCCTCTCTTTAGTCGCAGAAAAGGGAAATGGCGTGACAAAAAAGAACTACGTGACACAGGAGCCAAAGTGGGCGCAGCTATCACACCAGGAATGAAGGAACTACATGCCAGTTTGGCGCTTCAGAGTTCAAACCGTAACTATACATCACAAATCTTGCTAAAAATCATCCATCCAAACCATAAGAAGCTGAGGGAAAAACTACCGAACTGACGGTCCAAATAGCACATAGCAGTGTTTATGAAACAGACTAGCAGCACAAGCGCAGACTACATTTTCATCAGGATTAGGAGAAGAAAACCAGCAAGCGCCTGCGGAGGAGGAGCTCGGGCGAGCCTCGTAGTTGCGGCTAGACATCATCATCGCTGCTGGTTCTCCCTCCGCCGCGCGTAGCGGGTCCTGTCGTTGTACCTCGGCCTGTCCGACGCCCTCTGCGGCACAGGCTCCACCCGCCTCTGCCTCTCTGGAGATCTCTGCACAATCTCCCCGTTCACAAACAGCTCGGCTGCACATGACGACAAAACATCAGGAATAGAGTCAGTTTCTCTGCTCCAACGCTTCCATCAATTAATACTCGAAAGGGTATATCACTATAGGCAAACATTTGTCCGAAACATTCACAAGCACATAAGCAAGGCACCCGTATCATGTTAAGACAGCATGCTTTTTGAGTCGCTGACCATAGTGGACGCCAACTTGAGCTACATCGATATGACAATGTCTAGAACAACTGACTGGCATGTGAACTAATTATTAACAGTACAGTTGCATGCAAACCAAGACAGAGTGAAAACACTAGCTTCAGCAGATGGCTGTTGGACAACACTAATTACATGGCAAAAAATCGTGGGACATGGTGTTGTCCTATCAAAGATAGTGGTGTGGTGCGAAGGATAGAAATGCACCTTGAACAAAATCACCTTAGACGAGAAAATCTAGTTAAGGCATTACTAGCTCAAACAGAAAAGTGTATATACGACTTAAATGCCAACTTCCATTTGATATCGTAAAAGCACCATACAGAATACGTAACACTAGAGATATCACTCTCATCATCGTAAATAATGTTTTACGCCATTTCATTGGTACAAAATATAAAAAGACACGCTAGTAAACCATTAGCAACCAAAGCAAGAACCGCTCATTAGAATTCATTGATTCAACCAGACTGACTACAGAACAAATGCCAACAGTTGACAATACTTACAAATATCGGATTGTAAACAATGCCCAAACCACTTTTTATATTGTGCATTACTGCATTATAGACAACACTCATATCACTTGATACTGTGTGTTAAGCTCCATTCCTCACCCGAGATGGAAAAGAGCACCAGCGGTCATAACTTGTGGTCATACACATGTTCATAACACTTTCATGGCTCACAAAGACAGATTAGAGCACCAAGAGTTGTAATTAAAGAGGGAGTCTGTTTCATGATAATTTCTTGACCCACGTATACGACCACAATATAACTCATTGTACAGTGTGTTTCATGATAACTAAAGATGGATTATGTTTCATGATAAGTTCTTGCTACCAAAACCATTATTCCATTAGCAACCAATGCAAGAATCACTCATTAGACTTCATTGATTCAGTCAGATTGACTAGAGGTCAACAGCTGAAGAAACTTATAAATATTTTTTAAGACTAAGAGGGAGTCTCTCCCCGATTCCATTAGCAAAACAGTGAAACCATACAGAGTTCTGGAACTACAAGCAAGATGAGACATAACACAAAAGGTAGAAACCAATCAATATCAGACTATACACAATGCTGAAACCACTTTATACTGTTCATTAATTAATACTGTGTCATACAAATGCTCAGAACCCAGTTATCGCTCACTGACAGATTAGAGCACCAAAAGTTGTAATTAAAGAGGGAGTCTGTTTCGTGATAACTATAACTACTTGACCCACGTGTATGACCACAAGAAAACCTCAGCAAGGAGTTCATTAGCTAACAAATTAAAGATAATGCCAATAGGCTGAATAGCCCCACTACAACAGTAGCTTTAAACAGCAACAGCAAGATAGATGTACTGCAAGTCTAAGGGTGCGTTTGGTTTTGAGCCAAAGCTGGCCAGACCAAATATTTGGCAAGCCCATGACCCATGGCTGCCGCTTGGTTTGCTTCCGATATTTTGGCTAGCCCCAGTTCAGATGCCGCGATCCAGTACAATTTTAGCCAAATCATGGGCGATGTGCGGGCGGCTGATTCCCTCGCCAAAAAATTGGCTGCGCCGGCAAGTTGGAAGGGCGCGCTGGGGCGTCAACCAAACGTACCCTAAAATCTCTAACTGGTCTAAAATGGTCATCTATGTAGGAAGTCGTAATCTCAGAGGAAAGGAAAAAAACTAACTCCTTCCATTGACAACGCATCAAACCAACAGGAAGATTTTTTCAATTAACATGTCATGTTTAAACAACCAAGCAAAGAAAGGAACCAGAAGATGACTCCAGATTATTAAATGTAATACAGCCAGAATTACCTCCGTAGTCCTTGTGCTCAGGGTCAACATACGAATCAGGGAGCACGAAGAGAACACCAGGAATCCCTGCAGCACAACATAATCGACCAGATGTATTTAGACACACTGGAATTCCACTACCGGAAGGAGAAACATGTTAGCTCTGGCTTATTAAACCTTCGAGCTTGTTGGACGTCTCTTCGTCGATCTCGCAGCCAAACCCGAAGTAGCGCTCGCACGAAACGTTGTAGATCTTCTTCTTGGCCTCTTCCTCGCTGGGACACATCCAAAGACAGAAGAATATCAGATCAACCCCGACATACATATAAGCGCAGAGCGATCCGATGCATGCTCGACCGGATCATGGGTGCAATCGGCGAGGAGAGGGGGAGGGGCGGGTACCTTCCGAGGACCTTGGCGAGGGTGTGTACGTAGCATTCGATCATCTGCTGCTTGGATGCGCCGTCCCCGCCGGGCTTGTCCATGACGATGAGCCAGTGCTCGTAGTCGCAGCCGGGGAAGAGCGGCGCCATCTCCGTGGGCGCCCGGTCGCCGCCGGAGCGCGCGGGGGAGTACCCGTCGCCGCCGGGCCGCCGGGCCATGCCCCTGGCGCCAGCGAGGCGGAGGCGGAGGAGGAGGGAAGAGGAGGCGGCGGCCGCCGGGCGCAGCAGGTACATCGCCGCCGCCGCCGCCGGGGCGCGGCGGAGGGTGGAGGGAGTGGGGGAGGAGAGGTGGCGGGAGAGGAGGAGGCGGGAGGCGGAGTTGGAAGGGGAGAGCAGCTTGCGGGCCATGGCGGCGGCCATCAGAAACCTAGCGGGGAGGGAGGCCTGGAAGGTTCTGGAAGGCGGAAATGGGGATCGAGATGAAGACCAGACCTGGTGGGGGTTTAGAGATGGGTTTATGATCTCTTTGGGCTTTCTTACAGCCCATTAAAGCCCATGCAGGTTATGACGTACTAGCTATCGTCCAATCTGGAAGACCAGATCTAAGGTTTCCTGGAGCATGTCGGGAAAGGCAAGTGAGGGTTGCTACATTGAAGCCTCCAACAAGAAAATGTCTGGATTCTATCATTTAGAAGAAGAGGGTGATGAAATCTTCTCCATCAAATGTGCCATTTAGAAGAAATCTCATTGATCATAGATAAGAGTATTGCAATGCTTTGTTGCAACGTCTGGATTTTGTCCAGTTGATGCAGGGACTCAGATGAATTTATGTGGCATCTTACTAAGAGTGGTAAGTTCTAGGGGGTTCTATGTACAAATCTTTAATCCAACCCGATGTATCACTTGATTATAATAAGAAACAATGGAAGATGAAAAGCAAACTTAAAACAAAGGTGTTTGCCTAGTATATATATTTGTTGAGGGGTAATTTTCACCAAAGATAAAATTGTAAAATGCAATTGGCAGGGAAGTAAAACATGTTGCTTGCATCACCATGGCGAGACTACAACGCATTTATTCTTTCAGTATAAATTTGCTAGATCTATATGGTCAACCATACAAATATGTTCTATATTACACATACCACGAAGCGTTGAGAATATATTCGTCAATTGGCTCAACAACGTGGATCCTAGGTTCAAACTACTTATTAGGGTGAGAGAAATTGCCGTTATTTGGTCGCTATGACTATGTCGAAATGACAAGTTTTTTAACGATAAAAATACTTGTCTTATGCATGTCATCTATCGGTGAACAACTACGTTTCGTTCATGGTCGTCTCTATAGCGTCTGGAGCATCGCGATCTGTTTTCCTAGTTATCTACATGGCTGGAGGATACGGCAAGGAATATTTTTTCCGAACATGAACGGCGGCGTAATCTACGAAATTGCCCTCCTTTCCTTGTAATTTATATCATGAGTACTTGTAGAGAGGCTACATTTTATTTCTAGTTGTAATTTTCGGATTGGTTCGGCTATGTGCATCTCAGCTATGTAGAGGCAAGGTGTAATGCTTAAAACTTTAAGTAATAAAACATCCTTTATAAAAAAAATCCTTTTTTATATGGCCACACATTTATCGTAGCATGCGCATCTCCACAACACCCATTTTTTGGATATGTTATCTTTACTGGTCAGATTGTCGTCCTACAGAATTACCTATTAGTTTTTGTGGGACCTTCTTATCCATATAGGATGCCAGATGTTTGTCGACACTTCATCCATCTTGTCTTGATTATGTGACAAACATATCAACATTGCTTTATAACATTGGTTTCAAGTATGGGAGGCTGTTCCGTCTAGACACTTTGTTTTTTTTAAACTGATATCTCTCCGTCTTTGCACCTAAGGGCATGTACAATGGTAGAGAAGGCATGCCTTCTCTTACCCCACCACATCAGTTAGAGAAGGCATTAGATATAAACCATACAATGTATTGTCTCTTACAACCTTCTCTAGCAATTAATACAAATAGTTAAATTTTGGTAGTAAATTTGTTGCTAAGAGAAGACATATGTGATACAATGGAGAAAATAGTCTTCCCTTATTTTCTAAGAGATGATCCTTTAGCTAAGCGTTGCGAATATATTCGTCAATTGGCTCAACAATATGGATCTTAGGTTCAAACTACTTATTAGGGTGAGAGAAATTACCGTTATTTGGTCGCTATGACTATGTCGAAATGACAAGATTTTTAACAATAAAAATACTTATCTTATGCATGACAATGAATGAAGAAAGAGAGTGAGGTGATAACTAGCTATATTACCATAACATCACACACCCCAAGACATAAGAACACTTGGCCTTACCCTTCGTTTTGAGCCATGTCTAGGTAGAATCGGTAAGATTGAACCGAGGCCCGCCAGGTACCGCCGGGGGACAACCAAACCAACCAGTAGGCTTTTTTCCGAAGTTTGTCTACAACATAGTAAATGACACAATGCATGACACCACTTATATGTGGTGTCATGTCATAACTAGTCTAAGTTACTCCCCACTATGACTAGCCTTAGGCTGAAACCAACCATTCGCTTGCTCCTTCTAGATACATGCTCTTCCCTGTGCAAAGAGGCACGGTTTGCCACAAACTGGGTGTTTCTAACGTCATGCCAAACTAAAAGTGCAGCTGCAATACTTTGTTCATCCTCCTACTTTACCAGAGGCGCTACATCCCACAAGCTTGATATGCCACAGTTTCATGAAGGTCAAATATTTGACAAAACGAATCACTTTCAATGTGATCGGACCTTAAACTCGTTCGGCAATGTTTCTCAGTGCACTACCTTTTAGATCATCGTTTGCCTCGACCACTTACCTGACTCTTTTCTTCATGCACAATACACTCTATGTTCAGCCACATTAGCCATGCATGCTTTGAAGTACTTTGCCAAAGCAAACACGACAATAAAAATTGACTGGACTCGACCATATATTTTCAGCCAAATTGGCCACGCTTTGGCAGACGGATATGACAAACACACCATATAATGGCAATCATGCCTTATAAAAATGATAAAAGTACCATACATTGGAATGTAACAGATATCACAGCCAAAAAATATAGGCCGGATCAGATGGAAAGCCTCAACACAATACAGGGAAAACAGGCCGAACCATTAGGTGGTTAAGTGTTGCTTTCCGTAATGCCGCTGGATTTGTTCTAGTTGAAGTCAGGCTTCTCAGGGTAAGTGCAGCCAGAACGCTGGATGATAACATTTGCTCCGTAGCAACCACCCTTCACGCTGTCCTCAATGCTCTTCCCTTGAACCAACTGAGATAGGAAGCCTCCAACAAAAGCATCACCTAATAAGAAATGGAGGGTAGCTAGTCAGGGACAGCAAACAAATCTTAACTGAATCCCACTGTCCAAATTCCAAATCATGCTGCTGTTTGTGTGGCACTTTTAATCAATATAACCAAGAAATGAATATGTTTCAGTAGAGTTGTATAACAAAGAGTTGTATTTGTTATATGTAACTCTACTGCTTATGAGTTGTGACTTAACTAGTAGCATATCTTGTGCAACTGAAACAGCTCTATTATATATTTGATGATCAATCAGTGCCGTTACAACTTACAAGTGGTCCAGATATACTATTTTTTGCTATTGTAGGAATTCATACTTTATTAGCTTATGTTAACATTGTTTTGCTAATGCACAATATTGTTTACCAAAAGATAGATTTGCATTGGCCTTTTCGATATTTCAGATAGCATGAAAAATGAAAGAAGAAAATGGTTGGTAGGCGTGCCAGTAGATAACAACAGCTATCATAGAACAGATATCTAGTGTTTAAGCAGGGTCCTTTTAACACTGACGGTTGACAGAGTGGACAATAATATCGACAAATAACACAGCAGAAAAGCATACCTGCTCCATTGGTGTCAACAAGCTTCTCCTTGGGCAATAGGATCACAGGGAATGTTTTCACCTATTCGTGGATAATAAATATGTTCAGCATTACTCTCGAAAAAAAATATGTTCAGCATTACTCTCGAAAAAAAATATGTTCAGCATAATATCTTCACATAAATTGAATGAACTAAATTCTGTATGAAGCTCCAAGTGTTCATTAATCGGTCAATTACAATTGCCGAGGCGACATTTGCATAAGCAAACAAACTGTTAGTAAAACAGATTGCTTTACCATTCTGCTTACAAAGCAGATTTTCTTACTGATACGGCGTGTTTGAGTGAGCAAACAAATTGTTACGGAAACAGATTGCTTTACCTGCTTACAAAGCAGACTTGCTTACTGATGTGGCATGTTTGAATAAGTAAACATATTGTTAGGGAAACAACTAGTCTGCTCAAAAGAAAGAATTAGCCGTCCTTCCTATGAGTCCTACCAGCCTATGATTGGACAAAATGGGACAAAACAAGCATATATACTTTCAAACAAGAAGTTGTGTACCAGCAGGTTTCCATGACTAATACGTATGATTAAAAAGGTTTGCCTATAATCCAACTGTTCATGCATAATACTGAAGATAACATGTACCTTCCCATCCTCAGCCACAACTACTGGGTCAGCACCTTGAGTAATCACAGCAATCCTCTTTTGTTTTCCCTCAGCCAGAGGCAGTTGTGAGATCTTCAAAGCGATCTCCTCAACATTCTCAGTCTACAAATTTACACATGTAATTTGTCAACAAAACAATAATAACCATATGAAAATATTGTGCAAAGAATGAGAAATTACCTCCCACCCACGGACTTTAGAGAAGATCCTTGCTTCAGTTTCATTTCCGAAGATGTAGTCCACATACCTAAAAAGGTAATACACACAAAACATGTGTTAAACAAAGGACACAAAATCTCCATGAACTACCCCAAACTTTAATAGACTGAAGGATTAGCATTTGGTAAAAGTTGGAAAATATCTTGACATGAGTGGACACTGGTGATGCATTTTGAGTTAAGCTGCTATACATTATCTCAACTAATGTCCAAAACATCAAGCATCACGGAAGAGCAGGTAATACTTACGGAAGAACCTTCTCTTGGGCATCACGGAAAAACTCACAGATAAAGGGAGCAGAGAGGTTCATCAAGAAAACCTGGAAACAGCACAGCCAATTAAACACTAGCTACCACTTCACAGGGAGAACTTTTGCTGTAGACTTTACCTTGTTGTTTGCAGCAGCATGCTCAGCGACAAGCTGAATAGAATCAGGGGACACCGTGAGGAAAAAGCCAGCAATGTAGATGTATTTTGCCTTCTCAACTGTGAGCAACAAATGTGACAATTGTTAGGAAATAAGTTATCAAATAAACTAAGATAATATAGCTAAGCAAACGTCATGTACCATTAAACTACAATTTCCAACTTGCTATCTCTATTAGTCATTCATTTCAGAAACAAAAAAAAAAAACTATATGGTGATAGTTGGAAAAGGTCTTCTTCACTATCAATGACAGAAGATTAGCGTTGCTAAGGTAAACCCAAACATGAAAGCACTGGTGTTGTTCTGAATTAGTGATACAGCTGTAACCAGGCCTGTTTGAATCAGGTCTTCATTTGGATCATGCTTGACATACCTATTTCTAAGCATCATCTGAACACACACCCTAAAGTTGCTCAATATACATAGCATAACAAACATCTTTAGAATTTGAGCTTCAGAGTATGTATACAGTACGCAAGCAAACCCCGATAAAACAATGATGAACATAATCCTAGCGAAGGGTTTACAAGAGATCAAAACAAATATAATACCTAGTGCCCAGTTCTCCGGTTTCTTTAGATGCTCAGATTTGTAGCAGTTCGCTGCAGATAAGTTTGCAATCAATGACCTGGCCACAGACAGAAAAAAATTCAGATATTCTTAGATAGGTGCTTAGGATCAAAATGCTGTAGAAGGATAGGATACATGCTTGCACATAACTAAGAAATAATAGACACAAAGGAATGTGTGTTTAAGCCTGACTTAGTTTCGGCATTTCTTTTCTTTTTGTCAGTAAGTGTTTTACTCAAAATAAATAACTTTGTTCATTTCGCTTGTTATAACACATCACTGGTAGCCCAAAAACTGACAAGATGTCTAGAGGAACTAAACTTCATTGAACTAATGACATGCATCACAGGATAATTCAGCAAGAAGCATACATATTCCACAAGTGTTAAACATTTCTTCCTAATTAAAGTGAGATGCACAGATAATTATTAACAATTATAGAGAATGTGGATGGATATAATCTATCATCACTCAGGATCACAGCATACTGATGTGGTTTTAATCAAACAAAGTAGTAACCAACTAAACATTACAAATATAAACCCTAGAATATAATTGATGTCCTTTACAAAATTCTGAAGCCACAGAGTAGCAGGAAAAACAATAGCTGGTAAGTGGTATTATCAAAGGTTGCAGACCTTTCGCCACCAACAACACAGACAGCACATGTGCCTGTAGGAGCAGTCTCATCCTCGTAGTAATGAGCCTGGAAGATAGGTAACAAGACCAAGGCCACATTAGTGAGTTAACGAACAAAGCAGAACATTTACTGTGATAAAAACATGCAGGATGAAAGAACTAACGGTAACTCCTGCAGCCTGCGCATTCTTCTTCATCTCCTCACCATACTTGTCCTTTCCAATGCAGCCCATGTAACTTGTTGCGCCAGGGGTTTGAAGCATCCACTGCAGGGAGATGATTTAAATAGAGTAAACAAACAGGTGTGGCAAAATATTTTGGCTGGTCATGGTTTCGTGGGTTCTGAGCTTACTTGGGCAACCCTGATAGAGTTCTGGGTGGCTCCTGGAACATCAAAAGCATTTTCAGACAGAAACAGTCAGAAAATTATTCAACCGGATGAGAAAAAGAAATACTAGCACTTTCGGTGTTCAGAAAACATTACCTCCGGCAATATATTCAACATTGCCCTTGCTGGACAACTCGTCGTACCTGCGAGAATCGCGCTATGAAGTAAGAAACTAGCGCAATTGTACACAATAAAAAAAAACTTTGGAATATCCAGGGCCGATGTGAAATGCTTACATGGGCAGGTGCTTCTCCTCAGCGAGGATGGCATTGTTGAGCTTGACGTCATACCTAAAATAGGAGAGAAAAGCATGTCAGCACAGTCATGATGACAACACAAGTACACAGGCCACAGTATGCTCTGAAGCAGCAGTATGGAATTAAACGGAAGCAGTATGTCGTTCAGGGATCCGGCATTCCAGCGTCAATCGCACGAGCTTGTGGTTACGGAGCATACAAGTCCCAGGAATTTAGAGATCTAAACTAACAAATTCGGCGAACTGAGTGGAAGAGTAGAGAACTGTCTCAGGGGGGATCGGAGCCCGGAGACATCACCGGCAGACTGACGAGATAATTAACTGACTGATTGATCTAGTACTACTACGTAATTTTGGATCAGTAACAACATAATTTTCGACTTCTGGTCCTGCGCTGCGTGCTGCATATGCTAGTAGTACTAGAGTAATTCGCGAAGCATTTTTGTCGTCTCGGATCTGATGAGCCGACACGACACACCCATCGAGCCTAACAAAACTAAAGCCAGACGGATCCAGAAACAAACACGAAACGGAGACAAAAAAAAAATTGAAATAACCACAGATCGGAACGCTGAGGGCGAGTGAGATCGGGCCGCGTACTTGGCGAGGAAGTCCTCGTCGACGACGGCGGAGATGTCGAGGAGGGGGTTGCCCATCCCGAGGAGCACGCCGTTGGCCGCCATTCTCTCAGCTGCTCTCGACGACGGCGGGGCAGGGCGAGAGCGAGATCTGAGGCCTGTGCTGGCGAATGGCGAGTTCGTGAGGTGTGGTGGAGGGGACGATGATGGTGGGTGCGGCGGGGGTTTTAGTCGGGCTCGACCAAACCTCGCGGGGCCCGCCTGTCAGTGACCGTGGGTCCGGCGTGGTTGGTGGGCGTTGCATTGCAGGCTCATCCTACCCACCACGTGCTAATGCTACCGGCTCTGGTTCTACACGCGGGCGCTGACGTGTGGGACCGTGTCCGCACGCGGCGAAATCGAACGGTGGGCTGCCGAGCTCTACGGGTCGGTGGAGAAATTTTTGGTTAATGACGGGGGTCCTTTTCGCCCACCAACCCCGAGGAAATTGGTCGGTGCTCATTAGTGGTGCGGCGCAGAGAGGTCCCCTGGGCTTAAAGGCTGTAAGGCTTTTTTTTTTTGCTTTTTGGGAGTGCTTAAATATTGCCCACCCCGGTTTGTTGGGCTGTGATATCTAGCCCGCGACAGATCAAACTGATCGTGAAAGGCTGTGGACCACCTTAAGTTGCCTTATTCGGCCCATTCGATGATGCATGACAAAGCAAAAAAAAAAAAGGTGTTAGGGAATTCGACGAAACCTCTAGGCCGGCCCATTAGTGAGGGCACGGGTTCCCTTCGGTTTTTTCTTCAGTTTTCTCATTTTTTTTCTTGGGTTTTTTCTTGGTTCTGCTGATTTTTCCTCCCATTTTTTTTTGTTTTTTCGATTGGTTTTTTCTGGACTCTTCAAATTTTGATCTTTTTGAGTTTGAACTTTTCAACCCGCACTCTATGGATAAGGATGGAAATGGGTAGGGGGCAATACCATACACGTATTCGTATAATTAATGGGTATAAAATTCTATCCATACACGTATCCATGGTTATGAAACTCTACCTGCACATATATACCCGGACGGATACCCGTACCCGTTGGGTACCCAACGGGTAGATCAAACAGTACACAAGTTTTTATATTCAGTGATAACACATTTGACAAAATAATTAATTGTGTCAAGTTAATAACAGGTAGTTGAGTATATGATAATTATCAAAATTTAGAAATCTCAATCGGATACTCATAGCTCATAAGTCAACAAAAATTGACGAGCCACAAACTCAATAACTTGGCTATTTAGTTGCATATGGGTTCACATATTAGTACAAACTAGCAAAGAGGGGCGCGGCGGCACGCCGCGCTAACAATTGAAACGATGTTTAAGCTATTTAGGATCATATTTTATCGTATGTGTAAATAGTGAAGTTACACAAACGTAAAGAGTAGGTGATTTATAGAATTTGGAACGGTTAGAGATAATAGAAGGATGATAACAAGTGGCCTAGAATCTACACTACTTAAAAAGGAGGAACGTGTTCCCTATTCTGCCAAACCGCAATACGTCAAGATTTTCGTCGTCCTCCCGTTCCGCACGCGCTGGGCCGTGACAACATGGGCCGCCCCAACACCAACACCGCAGTAGGCTGCACCTTTCGTCGTGCCCCGCTAGGTTTCTTCTCTACCCTGGCGCACACCCCTCCCCTACCAATCGACGGAATCATCGTTGAGCTTGGTGGCACCTCTCCGCGTGGAGGAAGCCCAAAGTCAGCGAGGAGGCGCCGACCGTCCATGACCGTCCACGTGAGGAAGCCCAAAGCTCTCTCACGTGCGCCTCCACTAGATCCCGTTCTCTCCATGGATCCAATCGCGCCGCCGCCTCTGCCACCCACCTCACCGGACACCTAGCCCCTCCCACGGCCAGCAGGTCCTCCGAAGCTCAAGAGCTCCTTGTCTGCTTCTCCTCCTTGTGACCGTCGAGCGTCCCATGCTCGTCCTCGCTCCTATGACCGGTCGCGCAGGCCAAGGTTGTCGTGTTGTACTGCGTGGGGTGGTGGTTTAGATGGTTTCTCCACGGACTACTCTGTGAAGTCTGATGGTTCCGGCGGCTCGATGGCCTGGATTTGGCCTACCATCACGAGGGACGCCATAGATTGGATTTGAAAGGTGAGCCCTATTTTCCTTGTGTCTATAGTGATTTGCTGAGATGTGATGGGAAGGATTCCAGTAAAGGTGCCTCCATTTGCTTGTCGGAATTGTCCCAATCCATATTGCCCTCCTAGCTGATTAAGTCTGCAATTTTCTACTGATAGGTCATTGACATTAGGAATTACAATTTTGTGCCGTTGACTGAAGTCTTGTCTGTCAACTACCTAGATAGGTTCCTCATTGTCTATGAACTTCATGTAAGTCCTCCATCTCAACACCAACACAAACAATCCTGGTAAAATCACATAATGTTGTTGAGATCATTTGGTTTCTCATGACAGAAAGGCGAAGCATGGAGGAGACTTATGTGTCACTTCTGTACATGCAGGTCAGTGAGTGATGACATGAATTCGAGAAAAAGTTTCTAGCAATAAAGGAAGAAAGACTGCTTGGTCACAATGCTAGGAAACATGAACTGCTCATCTTTCTCTTTAGTCATAAAAATATATAAGATTACATGTACATTCAGAAAACTGAAGCTTATAAGCCAAATAGTTGGTAAAATCTTGACGTTTGTTTTAGTGCTCAGTCTTCTAAGATGTACACTAATGCGTAGTGTAAGAAAGACTGCTTGGTCAGTATGTGATAACATCTAGAACTCTTAATTCATAGGAAGTAATGCTGGCCATTGTACTGAAAGTTGTGTGTTAGTCAAAAAAGCAACAATGAGTTTGTTTGAGTGATTTTTTTTCTATGGTACTTGCAAGATAATGAGTTTGTCGTACTTTTTTTTATAAAACTTACCTTTATGAAAAGAGAAACAATCCACATGCCAGATTTTATCCTTTGTCGTTTCTTTACTATTTAGCCTGGACATAACGAATGAATAACATTCAAGTTTCTTCACATGATGAATTCATAGATGGACATGTTAACGAGATGCATAGGGAATAATACGTCCAGGTTGTAGCTTTGGATGCGCCCTCCATGCTCGCAATTTCCCGCTCAGTTGACGTCATCTTGAGCACAACTAAGGGTACGAATGATAGTGGAAAGGAGACAAATCTACATGATATAGATCGGATACCTCCACGGATACGAAGGTGATTCAGGTTTTTTGCTTGTGTTTATTCTGTAGGTTATTAGTGTGTTACTGCATTATATAATGTTAGATATGGGCACTGGCCAAAGAGCACATACTTGAGGTTGTAGAGGTCAATCTCCCACCAGTAAGATTCATTGAATGAGATCGGTTAAGACCTATGTGGTTTCATTATTATTCCTCAAGATATGTTTGCTTAGCACTAAACAATGAACACTTTCCGAATTCTTATAGTTTCAGAGGTCATATATCATGAAATTTGTTTCAGCATTTCACCAATTTAGAGATATGCATATGCGTATGAGGAGTTTCATTTCGAGAAGTCGGAATTCATTGCATACCTTTGATGTACTTGCGTCATTTGTCTCAAACCATGCACAACATTCTGATCTGAATCGATAGGAGAGATAGTTGGTACTCTATATATTTATATGGACAACTAATGTGGTATGCTTGACAGATCTATGTTATGGGTAAGTGTGTTTTTATATCTGTAGTAACATCGATGTATTCAACAGATATTGGAAAAAAGTTATTCATATTTTTTATATGCATGTTCACTTGTACAAGAAAGTATTCAAGTAACTGATCAGCTATGACGGCCAGTAGCACAGATGATGATGTGATGGGGCTTGCAGATCGAGTGGTTAACTCCAATTTCAGCATGAGGATGTGTGAGTCCTGATGTGCCTGCATGTGCTGCATTGGGTATACTTACGTAAGCTCATTGTTGTATTGCTAACTATTTGTGATTGCTCGTCTTGGTGCTTGTATTTTCTATCGGACACAAACACCAATCGCAGCATCTTGGTATATTGCAATTGGTTCTCCTTTTTACGGGAAAACTCCCAAAGCAGGCAGCTAGATTTTCCAATGTTCTATGTCTCCTTAAGACACAAGTTGGATGGATTCAGCTGGAGATTAGTTGATGCTCTGCTTCAACAATGCTATCTTGTTGGATTAGCTGGTAAGTTTCAATGTTGAAGGCTTGCTTACACTGTTTTTTGCCAGCAGGGGACCACGGTGGAGGGGGCGGAAGGCATGTCGTTGCTGCGAACAGGCAGGAGGATCAAGACATGATCCAGGAGGAGGCCCAGGAGGTTATGGAGTTGGTCTTGCTACTGGCACGACCTGATCCCGTTTGTGAATCTAGCAAAGCTTCTCATCGCCACCCCATCCGTGATCTTATCGGCCTGCGCCATCTACGGGCGAGTCTCTGCCTCCTGTGTGATGCCATCCATGATCCCCTCTCCTGCACTGAGGGTTTCGGCACTGCACAGCTCATCGCCACTGCCAGGTCCCCTCCTCTTCTCTTCTCATGTTAATTTGTGGTTCAAAGATTGATGTGTATTTCAATAAAACATGGATATGAAATCTACCGATACATTTCCTATGTGTAAGATATTGAATTTAAGTACCCTATCAGTAGCCTCAGATATGTTTGCTTCTCTCCGTATATGTTTTTACTAAGGGTTCAGAGATATATGCATGTAGAATGTTTATGCTGACACTATAGGTATTTTGTTGATGGGGTTGGGAGAGTCCAGCTTTACTGATCACATAAAGGCGTTACTTGTTATTTTTAATTATTATCTCAATGTTTATGCTGCTGTGAACTGGGTTACTTTTTTGCAAAGGAAATACCGTTCCGCTGATGTATTTTACCACTAAAAAATCAGTGATATTTTTCTTTCAGTTTTTGTGTCTACACGCACTGTCATTACACCTTCTGAAGGTCCACAGATTTTAACGTTGACAACAAGCTCTAGGCTTCCACTTCCTGTGGTGCAAGATGTAAAATGACAGCTTTTATTTTCTTAACAGAGATGATATTTGTATTTGCTCATAAAGATCTTTTTACTCTGCTTCACTTTGATCATATTTCTTCTCGCATATGTACACGCCATGGCTGTGGACAATGTCTATTTGTTGTAGAAGAATGAAGGAATGGATTTGGATAACTAAATGTTGGGTGGAAAATGTGATATATTTGTGCCCCTGAAATCTGCATAGTATGGATGTTTACATTTCTCTATCTATGTAAGTAAAAATCATTCATTCTCTTAGTTATGTCCGGATGTCATGTATTGTGTTGTATGATGATCCAAATCGTTGTATATGTAGCACACCAAGAATGTTGAAAATGTTGGTTGTGTATAACCCATGGCTAAAATAGATTACTAGATTAGTCCCACCTCGCTTCATTATATGAACTCTTGTTCATTTTTATACGTAACTTTCCTCAATATTTACAAGCCACCTACGAAAATAGAGGACCATGATAAGGAATGAATTAACTCGTAGGAGCGGTGGTGGTCATGTTGAGCCAAGGATGACGGCCAGGGAGAGGGAGCAGCAGGAGCAACGCAACGAGCTAGCTAATAACGAATACCCGATCCGTGGAATATGATTGTCTTTGGATACACATCTCCGAACCGAAAATGTCGAGTTCGGGATTTTCGGTTCGGTCTCCCTAACTGTTGAGTTTACATGGTTTTTGTCACGGCGCAGATCAGAAATCGAATCGAACTCGCGAACTGAAAAAGCGAAAATCGAACGTCGCGGGAAAATCAAACTCGCGATTGAACCCATTTTGCTTCAATAAAGCTTGATTCTTCGATAATTTAAATTAAACTAGCCAAAATACATGATAGTTCGATTTACATTCGCTAATTTGATACCTAAACTACTAGATTAGGCCTTGGATTGTCACCGGGGCGCTTCTCATCGGCGGCGGAGGGTTTTTCCTCGCCGGCGACTCCTACGTGACGATTAGCACCGCCACCGCGAACGCCGCCGCCTCCGCCGAGCTCCTGCAGGCTACGGGTGGCCCGTCTACGTCGTCGTCGTCATTGCCGCGCGGGGTAGCGCCTGCAGGGCGGGCTGCACGAGCCGGCGGGGGGCGCCTATGCTTCTCCCATGACGCCCATTACTGAACCAAGAGAAAAGCGCTTCAGCTTTATCACTTGTCTACAATACTTATCAATTACTGGATCTAATTCTGAAAGACTAAAATCATAGGTCAAGTAGTGTTAATACCTTGCACTCCATTCGAGCTTTCCTAGCCAAATTAAATCCCGAATCATGAAAACAGAAACAAGATTGAAAAGAACACCATCACTCAGCCTGCACACCACATACCCCGTAAAACGTTTGGGAACACTGGGATCAGCAACATAAACACCTAAATAAAAAATCAGGATTTAATAATGCATATAATAGACTCTTCAGAAAAAACAATTAAGAATAAATAGTGTATATTAATGGCTTCATGAGTTATATGCAAAAACTGAAGATTTTTTTTTAGAAATGTAAACTAACCTTGGCTTATCCAGAAGTGTAAACTGTAAACACTGGGAATCTGCACAATAACTAATCGAGGATACATATGAATTTATTTCGAACAGAAGGCATAGATCTACCATTAGCATGGTCACAGAAAAAAACTACCACTGGCAGACATATCCTATATTTATATCCTCTACTCCACAGATCACCAAATCCTCAGCACATGGTTAACACCAAAATCATGAAACCTCGCATGAATGGAATCAAATCTTGAACTTACTTGGACAATTTCAAGCTGGTACAACGATAATATAGTATTTCTATGAAGCTAACATGAATTCCAAAATCCTGTAGCTATGGGTATACATAATTTCAGTACACCTTGACCTTTCACATAAGGATGTTTTCACTCAGAATGTAAAACTGAGTGACAATTCTGTCAATACGGACCGAACAAATAGTTAAGATGGAACAGCCAGAGAGAGAGAGAGGGAGAGAGAGAGAGAGAGAGAGAGAGGGGGGGAGAGAGGGAGAGAGAGAGAGGGAGAGAGAGAGAGAGAGGGAGAGAGAGAGAGAGAGAGAGAGAGCAAAGGACGCTGTCATGGCCAACATGAACTCGTCCAAACATTTTTGCCTCCTACAATTCCCAAACAATATCTGCAGCAATAACCGAACAACATTTGAATGGATCAACTCTTATGCAGGCCAAAGAAACAAGTAAAGAAACTCGGGATATCCTAAGATAGACAGGCACCTAGGCAATATGAATGGCTGCTCCAAGAAATGCTTCTACATGAGCATGTCCTATGCCCTATCCACGTTCACATTCATCAAGGTAACTTCAAACCAAAAACGGGAAATCAAGATGAGTCTACAACCATCGCACCAACACTGAGCGCATTGGCATGGCACTCTACCATCCAGAGGGCTGTACCGGAGGGGCAAACATGTTGAAGTGCTTGTAGAGCTCCTCATCTGACCCTCGTGACTGCTCCTCGTGGTCACAGACACCTTGGTTTTACACCTTCAGTTCGTGGCGCTACCGCTTCTGCTTCATCCACTACGCTCCCGACATGGCCAGCGGCAGCGACGACCCACCTCTCCAACTCCGCCGACCGGTGCCGCCGTCTGGCTGCGGAAGCTAGGCTTGGCGGCAGCTCTCCGACGCCTCCTCCAACGCCATTAGCCCACACCTACACATGCCTAGTTCTCAACACCTACTCAAAGTGTATCTGAAGCAGCAATATGAATGTTCAGAACTTCAGATAGCAATCTTAGTATCAATGAAGGAAGCACATAGCATCATACCTTGAAGAAATTTCCTTGGCTACCGCCGACTTGGGCAGAGTGCCATCTAACACAGGGAGCCTTTGTATTGGGTTGGGTGTACGTTGTCGTTGATGTCATGCCCGGGTGTACTCCGATGCGGCACACTCAACACGTGCAGCACGGCCGTGAATCCCCTTCGTCAACAGTGACATCGTCTCTGCCATCTTGTGGGTTAGCCAACCCCATCCGTTTCCCCACTGATGGCATCGAGAGGGCAGACTTCCTGGCCAGCAGTGGCACCGGACCCTCTCCGATAAGGATCACGCACACCCGCACGCATCCCTCTCCAGCGCCGCCGCAGCCCCTCGATCGAGGAATGGTTGTGATTGTGGAGAGCGACTGGGATCAATGGCAGAATCGCATATATAAAAGATCCGAGCAAAAGAAAAGTAAATGGGGAGTAACGTAGATCCACTCTAAGCAACAGTAAAAGAAGGGAGACGGTCGAGCAGCCTGGCCATTATTCCGCCGGCGAACTAATGACGGAAATGAACAGTTGCTGGGTGGACGATGGTGGGTCGTGGGCTCATATGGCAGAGAAGGTGCGGGAGACAATTAGAAACAAGGTCCAACAAATCTGGTGTTGGCTAAGTCGACGCGGGGAGTAGCAGCCCTATAAGTAAAACGGGCTTTTCTAACGCGATTGAAGCTATCGATCGAGGTAACGCTTAGGAAATTCGAGTTTGGGAGCAGGCAATACGTCTGAACCGTTAGATGGATTGATCGGATGGTTTACGTACTCAAATCGTTGTAGAGGCTCCTAGGTAGGCAAGTTATACTGTTAACTAATACTATACACCATTCGTATATAAATTCACACTATCTTTTTTTGCGGGTTACACTATCATTGTCGTAACAAAGATCATCATCGTGTATTTGAGTATTCTAAGATACCATTCACAAGTTCACATGCCTCTTCTAATATTACAAAGAGTAACATCGGTCAGATTCAAGGTAAATTTAATTCTTGTTCTCATCCTCATAATAAATACTCTCCAGCTCTTATGAGGATACATCGCTGCCTAAAAAAAGTAGCATCCACATCACCAGCCTACTGACGGAGTTTTTACCCTAGCCATTATTGAAGATAACCTAAGCCCCTTTTATATGTTTGACACAGAAGGCTACGATCCAGGGTTGTCTCGAGATATTTATAAATATCAAAGTGTTGTTTGGACTAATAAAAAAAGAAGCATTCCTTTAGTTATACATGTGTTTGTGGCACCCACATTTTGCGAGACAATAATATATTCAAAAGGAGAGGTTGTTGAGTTGACATTAATGACGATCCAAAACACAGGTGTTAGACATACCACAGAAGAGTAAAAAAAAACCTAGAACTTGGAACCACGCAGATGCACAACAATGATGTCTTGTTATTGCGCTTGATATTATCATGTTGTAGTATATTATGATATCGCTGATTTATTTTAAATTTTTTTAGTGAGTTGTGAATTATATATGCATATTGAGAAATTAAATTCGAAGACCCGTGGCAACGCACGGGCATTTGTACTAGTAAAATTAGAAAAAAGGCGGGGTGTGTAATTTTAGGTGCATGTAGCACTTTAGAAGCATGGATTGTGCATCGTATGTTAATGTCTTGTGTACGGAATAATATGAAAAAATATTGATCGGTTGCAGAGTGAAAGAGAATGATGAAGAAGTTTAGATAAAGATTCGATGGAAATTGCATGCATCTTATGATATGTTGATAGTTATCATTTTTTTATTATGTTTTTGTGTGTCTATTTTTATTGGTTTAAGTTTCTGTAAAATGCAAGTTTCTTTTTAATAGGAGCGACGGATTGAAAGTGGTAGTGAGATGTGTTGTTTTTTGTAGTTGATGGTGATTAGTTGTTTTGTGTAATTAGCAGTGGTTGGAACTGTATGGCTGGCTGTGTCGTTGTTGGTGGTGTATTGCATGAAGAGTGGTGTTGTTTTGGATGTTTTTGGCAGATTGGGTGCTTTGATTCAGTGTTGATCACGTGAGTAGCTTCTTGTTTGTTTGCAGCTGGTTTGGTAGGCTGTAGGCTGAGGCTGTGTATAGTTGTTTTTGTTACAGTGAGTAGGGTGTGTAGGTTGTGTCATTTGAGGAGCAGGTGGATTTTATGGCTGGTTGAGGTGGATGGGTGGTAGTGCTGATGCGTTGGCAGGGTATGGTCTCTTATGATGTCTGAAGCTAGTAAGTAGACATGATGTGCTTCATGCAGTCCGTTGGCAGGATGTTCAATTTTTTGTACAAGAGAGGGTGTTGTTGATTCAGTCATGTGCAGTGATACCGCTGTAGGTGAGCTGGTGTTGTCGGTTTGTGCGTGTTCTCAGTAGGATTAAGAAGTGTGTTAGGGTGACTGGTAGTTTGGGTGTCCTATATAATGGGTCGTCCTACATCTGCGTTTTCATTGGGAAGCAGTGTAGACTGTTTTGTTCATCACATTTCTTTGCTCCTCTGTGTTTTAGCTGTCAACTAAGGCGACGATGGTTGGTCCTCTCATTGAGTTCTTGGCTCCTCCTCCGTTTGATGGTGGTAGTATGATTCAATTTTGGATTAGAGGGGGGACTTTTCTCTGGAAGATGCTACTCTCGTATGTTTTTAGAGGCATACTTTGATGACCATCGTCTTTTTAAAGTCAAGAGGGGTGTTGGAAACTGTGTTTTTGGGCATCTCTGGAATAGTGGCGATGCATTTGATTTGCATGGCAGCGCTGTTTGGGTGGGCAACACTATTGTCTGCTGTGCGAAGGTGGATCCGCACATGTTATATGATGCTCGTGCGGCGGTGTTTGTTCCAGTTATTCGGTTTGTTCACTAGTGGTGTAGGTGCTTTGTTGTTATTGTATCGGTTGGTCAGCTTGTCAGCTGCTCCAGTTGTTTATGTATGGTTCTTTTGTTTGGTTAGCTGGGTGTATGTTGTGTGTTGTTGTGCTTGATGGAGAGGTTCTAGCTTCAGGTGGTGTGTGGTGTTGTATCGGGTGAGTGTGATGTTGGTTTGTAATTTGTGTGTGCTGTATGAAATAAAATCGATCTGTGTTTGTTTTATTTTCTAGGCTACATATTAGAGGTTGAAAATTGGCAGGTATTTTTTGTATCGTGGCGAGCTGGCACGATAAATTTTATTTTTAGGGCTAAGACGTATGGGTTTATGAGAAAGCAGAATCTGTGTTCATGGGTTGATGTGTTGTTGCTGCATGTCTGTGTGTGGCTCGCAGTGTTGAGAGGATTGGCGGCAGCAGCTGGCGGTGTTTGTTGTTGGTCAGGTGAACTTAATTATGGAGAGGAGAGAGAGACCGAAGCATGCATGTAAGCCTACGACAGTTGTTCTGATATGTAGTCGCTTAATTATTGCATTGTGGAGAGAGAATGAGCATGCATGCATGCTGTGAAAATTATGGAGATGAGAGAGATAAAGTGAAGCATGCATGCAATAGTGACATGTTTGCTTTCAACAAAACGAAGACCACCAGTTAAACTGAAACCATCTTTAGTGCACTAAAAATTGGAAGCTGAAGCTATTTTTTGTGGCACTATTTGGAGCACATGTCGACTGCAAATTAAAATATTACCACATATACAGTATTAGACAGGCGCCAGAAATACTAATTATGTTTTATAGTGAGTAAATTAAATGTCAACTTTCAGAATATAAGGTATTATGGTTTTTAGATTAATTGGAACAATTTTTGTGTTATGAGGAACTGGCAGGTTAAAAAAAAATTAGGAGTAAGACGTATGTTTTTATGAGAAGTGAGTAGGTTAAATTTCACTTTTCATTTGTGAAGAGGTGGTTTTTTTTATAGTACGTAAGTATATATTATTAGAGTATGAGGTGTTGGATAATTAATTGGCTGAATTGTTGCAGATAAAACATTAGGTAGTTATAATAGATCAGATGGGTTTGTTACAAGTGAATTGAAATGGGACCTTGTTTTTTAATGTATTATTTGGTGTTAGATAAGAAAATAGCATGCATGGGGAAGAAGAAATAATGACAACTGCATGTGCTAGAAAAGGCATATAGCTTATTTTATTCTGATCTAAAAAGCTTGTGGAGAAAGATACATTGAGGGGTATTACAATGGCATGTGCAATGAAGTAGCACCATTATTTTGGAGAGGGAACTAAGTAAGCAGAAAAATATAACTTATGGTGTGACGAAGTTGTTCCTACTCCTGGTCGATGGTCTTTGTTAGCACAGATACTTGTAGTTCTGGGCAGTGGAAGGCTTCATCATGCGAAACTTGTGTTAAATAGGTGATGTGATCTGGGATTACTTTGATTCGGATGGTAGCTGGTATTTTGTTGCTTCGGGAACACCATGCTGAACACTCGTAGAGGGTAAGAGTTTTTCCAACACCTGTGTAGTTGTCGCCTGTTGCGGTGAAATGTTCATCTACGCATGCAAATGGGCTCATGGTGTACTCAATGACCGGTGGAGTGTTGAGGTTGCATGGTATTCCTCTTATTTTGAGGTGAACTTTTTCGGAAATTGTCTCTAGGGTAGAGCCATATGATGGTGTCCACTGTGTTAAGTATAGTCCACCTCGGTTTATCCAGTAGCGTAGATGAGCCTCCAGAAGAGCATAAAGAGAGGTTCTTCCTTGGGGTTGGTCGAAGTTGATACGTCTCCAACGTATCGATAATTTCTTGTGTTCCATGCCACATTATTGATGTTATCTACATGTTTTATGCACACTTTATGTCATATTCGTGCATTTTCTGGAACTAACCTATTAACAAGATGCCGAAGTGCCGGTTCCTGTTTTCTCGCTGTTTTTGGTTTCGAAATCCTAGTAACGAAATATTCTCGGAATCGGACGAAATCAACGCCAAAGTTCCTATTTTCATCGGAAGCATCCAGAACACCCGGGAAGGACCAGAGGGGGGCCACAGGGCCACCAAACCCTAGGCTGGCGCGGCCAGAGGGGGGGCCGCGCCGCCCTATGGTGTGGCCCCCTGTCAGCCCTCCTGCGCCGCCTCTTCGCCTATATAAAGCCCCTGGATCGGAAAACCCGATACCAATTGACGAAACCCACGAAACCCGCCGGAGCCGCCGCCATCGCGAAGCCAAGATCCGGGGGACAGGATCTCTGTTCCGGCACGCTGCCGGAGCGGGGAAGTGCCCCGGAAGGCTTCTCCATCGACACCGCTGCCATCTCCACCGCCATCTTCATCACCGCTGCTGCTCCCATGAGGGGGGAGTAGTTCTCCATCGAGGCTCGGGGCTGTACCGGTAGCTATGTGGTTCATCTCTCTCCTATGTGTTTCAATACAATAATCTCATGAGCTGCCCTACATGATTGAGATTCATATGATGATGCTTGTAATCTAGATGTCATTATGCTAGTCAAGTGAGTTTTACCTATGTGATCTCCGGAGACTCCTAGTCCCACGTGTGTAAAGGTGACAATGTGTGCACCGTGTGGGTCTCTTAGGCTAGATTTCACA
Source organism: Lolium rigidum (assembly GCF_022539505.1). Lineage (NCBI taxonomy): Eukaryota > Viridiplantae > Streptophyta > Magnoliopsida > Poales > Poaceae > Lolium > Lolium rigidum. The sequence continues at coordinate 167,188,941 of NC_061509.1, read as the reverse complement.
GAATACTTACTCATTGAATGGCATAGTGAGGTGCTTATTTATATCTCTTTATGATTGCAGCATGTTGTATCACAATTTATCTATGTGCTACTCTAGTGATTTGTTATTAAAGTAGTTTATTCCTCCTGCATGTGTGCAAAGGTGACAGATGCGTGCACCGTGTTAGTACTTGGTTTATGCTATGATCATGATCTCTTGTAGATTATGGAGTTAACTATTGCTATGATATATTGATGTGATCTATTCCTCCTACATATGCATGAAGGTGACAGAGTGTGCATGCTATGCTAGTACTTGGTTTAGTCTGTTGATCTATCTTACACTAAAGGTTACTAAAACATGAGCATTATTGTGGAGCTTGTTAACTCCGGCATTGAGGGTTCGTGTAATCCTACGCAATGTGTTCATCATCCAACAAAAGTGTAGAGTATGCATTTATCTCTTCTGTTATGTGATCAATGTTGAGAGTGTCCACTAGTGAAAGTGTAATCCCTAGGCCTTGTTCCTAAATACTGCTGAGTTACTACTGCTTGTTTACTACTCGCTGCGTTACTATCTGCTGAGTTACTACTGTTTGTTTATCGTTTTATCGTGTTACTACTGCTGCAATACCACCACCATCAACTACACGCCAAGCACTTTTCTCGGCACCGTTGCTACTGCTCATACTTATTTATACCACCTGTATTTCACTATCTCTTCGCCGAACTAGTGCACCTATTAGGTGTGTTGGGGACACAAGAGACTTCTTGCTTTGTGGTTGCGGGGTTGCATGAGAGGGATATCTTTGACCTCTTCCTCCCCGAGTTCGATAAACCTTGGGTATCCACTTAAGGGAAACTTGCTGCTCGTTCTACAAACCTCTGCTCTTGGAGGCCCAACACTGTCTACAAGAATAGAAGCTCCCGTAGACATCAAGCACTTTTTCCGGCGCCGTTGCCGGGGAGGAAAGGTAAAAGGCTCTCATACTACGGTCTCAGGTAAAGTATTTTTCCGGCGCCGTTGTGTGTGTGCTCAAAGCTATTTCCTTTAGATCCTGCAATTGCAACTTTTTGTTTCTTGTTTACACTAGTTTGGCATAATGGACAACAATGAGCTTCTTATTCTATTTCCTGAATTAAAACATGGATTGTTTGATGCGAAAATTAAAAAACCTATGAAATCTTATTTGCATGCTGGTAGTAATATTAGTATGAACCATTTGAACACCATTGTTGATAATAATATAGAAAGTTCTAAGCTTGGGGAAGCTGGTTTTCATGATATTTTTAGTCCCCCAAGCATTGAGGAGAAAATTTTCTTTGATGATACTTTGCCTCCTATTTCTAATGATGATAATGATAGTGGTCTTTTGATGCCACTTACTGCTGAGAGTAAATTTTGTTGTGATTATACTATGCCTCCTACACTTGATGAGAATAATAATGATAGCTACTTTGTTGAATTTGCTCCCACTACAACTAATAAAATTGATTATGCTTATGTGGAGAGTAATAATTTTATGCATGAGACTCATGATAAGAATGCTTTATGTGATAGTTATATTGTTGAGTTTACTCATGTTGCTACTGAAAGTTATTATGAGAGAGGAAAATATGGTTGTAGAAATTTTCATGTTACTAAAACACCTCTCTATGTGCTGAAATTTTTGAAGCTATACTTGTTTTATCTTCCTATGCTTGTTACTTTGCTCCTCATGAACTTGTTTATTTACAAGATTCCTATGCATAGGAAGCATGTTAGACTTAAATGTGTTTTGAATTTGCCTCTTGATGCTCTCTTTTGCTTCACATACTATCTTTTGCGAGTGCATCATTAAAACTGCTGAGCCCATCTTAATGGCTATAAAGAAAAGAACTTCTTGGGAGATAACCCATGTGTTATTTTGCTACAGTACTTTGTTTTATATTTGTATCTTGGAAGTTGTTTACTACTGTAGCAACCTCTCCTTATCTTAGTTTTGTGTTTTGTTGTGCCAAGTAAAGTCTTTGATAGAAAAGTAAGTACTAGATTTGGATTACTGCGCAGTTCCAGATTTCTTTGCTGTCACGAATCTGAGCCCACTGCCCTGCAGGAAGCTCAGAAAATTATGCCAATTTACGTGCATGATCCTCAGATATGTACGCAACTTTCATTCAATTTGAGCATTTTCATTTGAGCAAGTCTGGTGCCATTTTAAAATTCGTCAATACGAACTGTTCTGTTTTGACAGATTCTGCCTTTTATTTCGCATTGCCTCTTTCGCTATGTTGGATGAATTTCTTTGATCCATTAATGTCCAGTAGCATTATGCAATGTCCAGAAGTGTTAAGAATGATTGTGTCACCTCTGAATATGTCAATTTATATTGTGCACTAACCCTCTAATGAGTTGTTTCGAGTTTGGTGTGGAGGAAGTTTTCAAGGGTCAAGAGAGGAGGATGATATACTATGATCAAGGAGAGTGAAAGCTCTAAGCTTGGGGATGCACCCGGTGGTTCACCCCTGCATATATCAAGAAGACTCAAGCGTCTAAGCTTGGGGATGCCCAAGGCATCCCCTTCTTCATCGACAACATTATCGGGTTCCTCCCCGAAACTATATTTTTATTCCATCACATCTTATGTGCTTTTTCTTGGAGCGTCCGTTTGTTTGCTTTTGTTTTTGTTTATGTTTGAATAAATTGGATTACATCATGCTTGTGTGGGAGAGAGACACGCTCCGCTGGTTCGAATGAACACATGTGTTCTTAGCTCATAATATTCATGGCGAAGTTTCCTCTTCGTTAAATTGTTATATGGTTGGAATTGGAAAATGATACATGTAGTAATTGCTATAAATGTCTTGGGTAATGTGATACTTGGCAATTGTTGTGCTCATGTTTAAGCTCTTGCATCATATGCTTTGCACCCATTAATGAAGAAATACATAGAGCATGCTAAAATTTGGTTTGCATATTTGGTTTCTCTAAGGTCTAGATAATTTCTAGTAAGGTGTTTGAACAACAAGGAAGACGATGTATAGTTTTATAATACTTGTAATATGTCTTTTATGTGAGTTTTGCTATACTAGTTCATCCTTGTGTTTGCCTCAAACAACCTTGCTAGCCTAAACCTTGTATCGAGAGGGAATACTTCTCATGCATCCAAATACTTGAGCCAACACTATGCCATTTGTGTCCACCATACCTACCTACTACATGGTATTTCTCCGCCATTCCAAAGTAAATTGCTTGAGTGCTACCTTTAAACAATTCAAAATTTATTACCTCTTATTTGTGTCAATGTTTTATAGCTCATGAGGAAGTATGTGGTGTTTATCTTTCAATCTTGTTGGGCAACTTTCACCAATGGACTAGTGGCTTCATCCGCTTATCCAATAATTTTGCAAAAAGAGCTGGCAATGGGATTCCCAGTCCCAAATTAACAAACTAAAAATAGACACTCCTCCATGGTATGTGATTGTTGGACGGCACCCGAAGGATTCGGTTAGCCATGGCTTGTGTAAGCAAAGGTTGGGAGGAGTGTCATCATAATAAAACTAAAATAAAAAGGCACTCCTTCATGGTATGAGATTGTTGGCGGGCACCCGAGGATTCGGTTAGCCATGGTTTGTGAAAGAAAGGTTGGAAGGAGTGCCATCCAAAAATAAAATAAAATGGGAGCCGCTCTTTGAAGGTTTGTCTGGCAAGGGGGTTAGAGTACCCGCTACCATTCGTTGACAACAACATACACCTCTCAAAACTTTATTTTTATGCTCTCTTTATGTTTTTAAAATAAAAGCTCTAGCAATCGATGCTTTTCCTCTATGGAGGACCATTCTTTTACTTTTATTGTTGAGTCAGTTCACCTATCTCTCTCCACCTCAAGAAGCAAACATTCGTGTGAACTGTGCATTGGTTCTTACATACTTGCATATTGCATTTGTTATATTGCTTTGCATTGACAATTATCTATGAGATATACATGTTATAAGTTGAAAGCAACCGCTGAAACTTCATCTTCCTTTGTGTTGCTTCAATGCCTTTACTTTGAATTATTGCTTTATGAGTTAACTCTTATGCAAGACTTATTGATGCTTGTCTTGAAGTGCTATTCATGAAAAGTCTTTGCTATATGATTCAGTTGTTTACTCATGTCATTACCATTGTTTTGATCGCTGCATTCACTACATATGCTTTACAAATAGTATGATCAAGTTTATGATGGCATGTCACTCCAGAAATTATCTTTGTTATCGTTTTACTCGCTCGGGACGAGCAGAACTAAGCTTAGGGATGCTGATACGTCTCCAACGTATCGATAATTTCTTGTGTTCCATGCCACATTATTGATGTTATCTACATGTTTTATGCACACTTTATGTCATATTCGTGCATTTTCTCGGAACTAACCTATTAACAAGATGCCGAAGTGCCGGTTCTCGTTTTCTGCTGTTTTTGGTTTCAGAAATCCTAGTAACGAAATATTCTCGGAATCGGACGAAATCAACGCCAAAGTTCCTATTTTCATCGGAAGCATCCGGAACACCCGGGAAGGACCGAGAGGGGGCCACAGGGCCACCAAACCCTAGGCCGGCGCGGCCGAGAGGGGGCGCGCCGCCCTATGGTGTGGCCCCCTGTCGGCCCTCCTGCGCCGCCTCTTCGCCTATATAAAGCCCCTGGATCAGAAAACCCGATACCAATTGACGAAACCCACGTAAACCTGCCGGAGCCGCCGCCATCGCGAAGCCAAGATCTGGGGGACGGGATCTCTGTTCCGGCACGCTGCCGGAGCGGGGAAGTGCCCCCGGAAGGCTTCTCCATCGACACCGCTGCCATCTCCACCACCATCTTCATCACCGCTGCTGCTCCCATGAGGGGGGAGTAGTTCTCCATCGAGGCTCGGGGCTGTACCGGTAGCTATGTGGTTCATCTCTCTCCTATGTGTTTCAATACAATAATCTCATGAGCTGCCCTACATGATTGAGATTCATATGATGATGCTTGTAATCTAGATGTCATTATGCTAGTCAAGTGAGTTTTACCTATGTGATCTCCGGAGACTCCTAGTCCCACGTGTGTAAAGGTGACAAGTGTGTGCACCGTGTGGGTCTCTTAGGCTAGATTTCACGAATACTTACTCATTGAATGGCATAGTGAGGTGCTTATTTATATCTCTTTATGATTGCAGCATGTTGTATCACAATTTATCTATGTGCTACTCTAGTGATTTGTTATTAAAGTAGTTTATTCCTCCTGCATGTGTGCAAAGGTGACGAGTGCGTGCACCGTGTTAGTACTTGGTTTATGCTATGATCATGATCTCTTGTAGATTATGGAGTTAACTATTGCTATGATATATTGATGTGATCTATTCCTCCTACATATGCATGAAGGTGACAAGTGTGCATGCTATGCTAGTACTTGGTTTAGTCTGTTGATCTATCTTACACTAAAGGTTACTAAAACATGAGCATTATTGTGGAGCTTGTTAACTCCGGCATTGAGGGTTCGTGTAATCCTACGCAATGTGTTCATCATCCAACAAAAGTGTAGAGTATGCATTTATTTATGTGATCAATGTTGAGAGTGTCCACTAGTGAAAGTGTAATCCCTAGGCCTTGTTCCTAAATACTGCTGAGTTACTACTGCTTGTTTACTACTGCTGCGTTACTACTGCTGAGTTACTACTTGTTTGTTTCATTGTTTTATCGTGTTACTATCTGCTGCAATACCACCACCATCAACTACACGCCAAGCACTTTTCCGGCACCGTTGCTACTGCTCATACTTATTTATACCACCTGTATTTCACTATCTCTTCGCCGAACTAGTGCACCTATTAGGTGTGTTGGGGACACAAGAGACTTCTTGCTTTGTGGTTGCAGGGTTGCATGAGAGGGATATCTTTGACCTCTTCCTCCCTGAGTTCGATAAACCTTGGGTATCCACTTAAGAGAAACTTGCTGCTGTTCTACAAACCTCTGCTCTTGGAGGCCCAACACTGTCTACAAGAATAGAAGCTCCCGTAGACATCAGAAGTACACAAGGTATGTGCCTTCTTTTAGCAGTTTGATTCTGAATCGAGGTTGCATGTACATGCGGAGGTAGTCACATAGGTTGCCCATAACTGAGAAGTGGTTGTCTGGCTCAGCGTATATGACAACTGTTGATGAATATTTTTCGATGGCAGTTACATCATGGAGGTTGGGAGATATGTAGCAGTGGTGAGGGTACACGATATGTGATGTGTTTATGGTTGGTGCGCTGTCGTATTCGTATCTTTCTGTTATGCCGTGTAGGTATTCTGATTTGTCGATGTAAACTGTAAATGTGTCTAAGAGCAAAGAAGCTGGTGAATTTTGGCTGGTTGATCCTACATGGGCTGGTGTTTTGATTATAATATTGTCTGGTATGTGAAGGAGTCGTTGTGCGTGCATCAGACACTTGAATCCAGATGGATCTTCGTGTGTTCTTGTTTCGAAGCCAATATATTGTAGTGCAGAATATGGAGCCAACAGTTGTTCTGCAATTGCTGGTGTCCACATGTGTAGGGGCATTTCTCGGAGGGTAATGTAGACTCGTTGGTCCACATTGCATGTGCTGAAGTGGACCAAAGAGTCACTTTGGATAAACTGGTATGGGCAACCATTGATGTTTAGTATTGTGCTTTCTCTGGATAGTCTATGGCTTGGAGGGCTTCTCTGTGGTGTGCGAAGGAAACCATTATTCCCTCGTTTGTGCTTGTGTGTATCTGCATGCCTTTGCGGATGTTCAGTTTGTCTGCTAGTTGCGCTACAACATCGGCTGTGGCTAAAGTTTGGAGCAAGAGAGTGGTCTAATTATGTATGCACAATGTAGTGGTGCGCATTGTCTTGAGTTCTGTTGGATGTTGCTGAAGAAGATGTCCTTAACGCGTGGCCGCGATGCCATGGTACCTGCGATATTTTTTGTATGGAGAAAATGTTAGGTAAGAACAAAGCGGGAAATGTGTTCGTGAGAGGTAGTTTTTGTGAGGGCAGACCTTTGGATGATCAGCAGCTTCTCTTTGTGTTTTCTTGCAGGTTGATGTGTGTAGAGGTAGTGGTGAAGTGTGTTCTGTGACTTAGATTGCATGGGCTTTTATACGCGGATTTGTGATTGTTGTGGTTGTAGCATGTCCCACGCGTGTCACCGTATTTTTGTGACGTGTAATGGAACTGTTGTCGTTTCAAGGTTATATAAGGTTTGAGAGTTGTTGTTTATTGAGGTGTGTGCCTCTTGCTAGTATGGCAGTGTGTAGGGCATGCATATAGTATGTAGATGGTCCGTTGATCTATGAGATGGATGCACGTAATGAATGGCCATGTTAAGTTGATGTTTTGTCGCCATTTTTTTTTGCTGCATCATGTGTGTACGATTGCAGCTATTTATTTCTTTACTTTCGCATTGGTGTGGTGTGTAAATGTCATATAACATAGTTCTAAATAATATAACAATAATGTTGTCCACTTATATTTTTTTATTATAAATGCTGACACATGTGTTTACTTGTGTTAAACCCATGTTGCTGAATCGATGCTCTTGTCTATGTGGTGTTGAATGGAATTCTAAGCATCTATTTGTTTAGGGTAGCTAGTGGAGTGTAGCATGCATATGGTGTCAGCTGCAGTTTGTTTTTATCTGGCATGCATGCAATGCTGCATGGGTAGGTCGTATGGTCACATGACTTGCCTACGTTGGTATTTTAGTGTTTTTGTTTGTGTGTATCCGATCAATGCTACTTTGTGTAGGACTGAAATCATTGTGTGTCTGGTTGTGTAGTATGTGTGTTATTGCATGCATGTGACGTGTTATTTTTGTGGGGTTGTTTTGTAATGGCTGATGAGTTTGGATGGTCATTGCTTATGGGTATGTGTGCCACCTTGTTTGATGTTATCTGGTGGTAGTATTTTGTGTGAGTCAGTGTTGGGTGGACGATGAGTGTTTAATTTTGTGGTGCTGCATGGAGTGTTGAGTTTTTTTTTTTATCAGTGAGACGAATAAGTCTCAAAGGTTTGTGTGAAAGAGAAGTCATTTCGTGGAGAAGAAAGATGTTTATTTTTGGTGACGACATAAGTCCGTGGCAACAGAATGGTTGTTAGTTTTTTTCTGTGGCATAAGTTTTACGCGAAGAATTGTGGAATATCCATTTTTCTTGGAGGCTCCATTTTATTTGAAGGGGGGGAAAAGTCTTACTGTTAAATTAGTACTGTTGAACGGTAGCATTTTTTGTGGAAGCAAAGTGTGTTTGTTGTGGTGGTTTGTTTTTTGTGGAATGCATATAGTGGGTACAGTCCTTTAATTTATATGCAGTAGTTGTTCTTTCGGTGGAGTAGACGTCAACCTGTATAAGGCAGAGGTGCTCATTTGCATGCAGCACACGTCGAATTGCATGCATGCTGCCAGCTGGTGTATGTGACGTGGTTGGGGTCATGACACACATCGTTGCATGACCTGTGGGAAGCGCTCGGCTCTATTTATTTGGTGTGATGTCCTCTCTGTTTTCATGAGTGAGTGTAGCGAGTTGTAGTACCTTCTTTTTGTGGCTGAAGGGACAATGGCTGGTCGTGCTGTGGAGTTCTTAGCGCCTCCTCCTTTCATAGGTGGTAGTATCGTGCAGTTTTGGGTGAGGGGAGGAAATGTTCCTTTGGAGAATGATGTTGGTGCTTTTATGGAGGACTATTTTGATGACTGTCGGTTGGTTTCTATCAAGAATGGTGCTGATGGTGTCTCTGTATTTGGACGGCTTTGGAATCGCAGGCATGCGTTTGACCTGCATGGTAGGGTTGCTTGGGTGGATAATACTATTGTTTGTTGTGCGAAGGTGGATCCGAGTTTATTGTATGATGCTCATGCGTCTGTGTTTGTTCCGGTTATTCGTTTTATTCGGTAAAGGTGGGAAGCTATTTGTTAGCGCGATTGTTGGATGTGGTGTCTTTAATCGTCGTTGATGCTCGTTGCTGGTGTGGTGAGTCTGTACTTTTAGCACTTGGTTCTAGTATGGTCAGTGTTGTAATGGGTGTATTGTATGTGAAATAAAGTGGAAATAAGTTACTTGTTCTGAATAGGTAATACATTGTTAGATGTAAAATAGTATGTATGTGAAAAGAGAAAGAACAGCGAGTATATGTAGTGGAAAGGGGGAAGTGATTATGTGTTGATATCGTATAATTAGATAATGATTTAATGAATAATACAATAGTGGTAATGTCAGATAGTCCATCACGGCATACCTTTTGTTTTTTTAATGTGTATGGCACTCATGGTATGAGCAAGGCTTTATGGTCAGACGAAAAGATTTGTGTTGTTTTTTTGTGCATTTAAAATCGAGCAAAGTTACCTCGTGTTGTACTTGCATTAATTAGAGTGGTAGAAGTATTAGCTTTTCGATCGATGTAGTAGCTCGTGCGAAGTTTAGATAGTCTGATCAATTATTGGGTGGATGGTACTCATGTGGATGGACCATGCAGAGGCGTAGCTACATGCATGGTAGTTGACTATTAGCTATGATTAATAATTCAAGGGTTACTTAGCTGACATGATTACTCTGGAGTCACCTCAGTGGGTATAATAGTAGCATGTGATAGCTACGTAAAATGAGTTGATAGTATAGGTAGATGTTTTTTTAGTTTGAAGTAGCTAACCGCACGATTATTTTTTATGTTCTTGGTGAATATACGTAGAGTTTTGTGCATGGGCATGCATGCTTTTTGCAGCGGTGCGGCGCTTAATTTGGTTAACAGTTTGTATGATTTAGTTGTATCTTTTGTTGTTAATAAAATGTTTATTTAGTGTCTGGGATATATTTCATCCAGTGACAGCCGTATATGTCGGGAGTTAAAGGCTGGATGCAGCTGCAAGAACTCAATTGAATTGTAAAATATCTTGTTGGCCATGCATGTTCTGAGTAATTGAGTTTTCTAATTACGTGTCGACGTTTCTTAAATTTAATAACTCGGTCATATTGTACATGCATGTACATAGGGGAAAAACTCGATTCATGATATGCTTAGCATATATTTGGCTTTAAATAGGTGTTGGGGCCCTTCGAAATAGGGCGGAAAATATGTTATGTTTATCTATAATATCTATAAAGTTGATCCCCACTAAAATGCATTTAATGTTTGCAAGCTCATTCCTGATGCAGCCACGTCATTCTAATTATCCTGAACATTGGATTGGGAATTCAACGGTGGAAAGTGGTGTACAGCCAACCAGCACTCACGCCAAGAAGTAATAGAGTCATACCGCATGCCTTTATTTCTCCAACGTCGTAATCTCTCAGTATCCTATGATTCTTGGACTCCGATGGACGATGGTCATGTGTTTTTATTGCGAGTGAACTTGGATATTAATTCTCGCGCCCAGTGGTGCCCATTCAGCTTCCCAGCAGCGCTTCAAGTAGCAGCAATGCATCATCGACCCATCGTCTCTTCCGTCAAGGCTCAGCCCTGGACCCTTCTTAGATTTGTTTTCCACGCCTCTGCAACTAGCGGCATTACACATAGCTCTTGCTACCACGGCAACGGTGACTTTGGGGCATGGCCGGGCCACTGGCGGGCATCGGCAGGGTAGAAAATGGTTGTCTATGTGTATGAAAGACAGAGTATTTCGTTCCTGCTTTGGGACAGACCAAGCGCCAGCACAACACCATCTTCTTTGCAACATGGTGGTGCCTCCTCGACAAGTCAAGCGACAGCTCTTGGAGCTGATTACTGGGCTGATCGGCTTCTAGCATTGTTGCAAATTCTGGATCATTCCATATGTATATTATGTTGTTGTTTATGGAAAATCAGAGTGACTTAAAGCCCCTATCATCGACTCTCATCGCATGTTGTACCATGCCTGCTTAACGAGACGTCTCCGGAACACTCACCATTGCCGTTGCGCCGCGCCGTCACTCGATGGGTACACGTGCCTTGCTTATTAGCTACTCTCAATCCCCTAGCTCTGCCAGATATTCACTTGGATTATTGCTCTGTCTGTTCAACTTTTTCATGTACCAAATTCCAGGTGTTTTTATTTTATTCGATCAAACTTTTCGTCTGCACCTAATTTATTTGATTGGGACACCAAAGAACAATGATTATTTTTTACAACAACTACAAGGTGCAGGGATACGCTGTTGTTCCTGTTCATGCAAAGTCCAAACTGCATGGTGGATGATGGTAAGAATTTCTGGAACAATGCTTAAGCCAGTCATCTCACTCATCTTGACCAGCTCTATTTTACAGCAACTAGATTTTCGTATAATTGTGCTGTTATTCATGTGTTATTCATGTGACCCTAAGGCATCACGGCTGATCCAACCGAATTAAATTATCATAGCATTACTCATTTCCTTTTCCAGATAGGCATCATTTTACAAGCATGGTTAAATGAATGGAAGTATTGCATCTGGTAGCATCTCTACATTCTTTTAATAGATCATGTCTGACTATGGTACTACCTCGAGTTAGCTTATGTGGCAGCAATCCTTCACGTCTTCTTATGCATGGTGGATCGTGATGCGTGATTTTTGTCCAACAAATTTTTGTGTTTTCCTAATGTAATTTCAAGTCAAAGATGTGCTTTACAATACAAGCAGATATATTAGACAAGAAGTTATATTTTCTGGCAGGCAAAGTTTTCACTTAGTTTTCTGAGTGCAACATTTAGCATGGGTTTATCTTATTAATGTTTTCAATGAATAAAATATTTAGTAGCTCCTTTTCTTTATTCTCAACATTTCCACTTCCTTTTCTCTAACCTATTCAATAGTGTAATGTCAGATAATTAAAATTAACACTCCAAAATAATAAAAATATACTGTTGGTAATCAAAAGGCCTGATGCTTCATATACACTCTTATCCATAGAATCAGAAAACCTACTCTATTATCTTCGATATAGTACCCTTTCAGAGTTTTCAAAGCCAATTTTACCATTCTATTTGTTACTTATATCATATTTCTGAATGCCAGCTAAGAATACCGCTGCAACGCGCGGGGTATCAACTAGTTTAATAATACAACAACGTGCATACATATAGATAGGTTACATATAGATACCCTCGAGGAAGGCTGTAGAGCGGAATGCACAGCTGGTTTATTTAGGTTTTCAACAAGTGGTAAATATATAGGCAGAGTACATATGTATGTATCCATCACATATGGAAAGTGGTGGAAGTTGCCGCTGAAATGGTAAGAAGTTGCCTGTTTGGAGAAAGAAAGAAGTTGAGTTAGTTTGGATTTTTGGCAGGAGTGTGAAACACATAATTTTTATGCATAAGCAAATGTAGGTTAGGCTTACCGTGGCACCGATGTTTTGGGATGGGTATCAGTCGAGCTCATCCATCCCAGTTCTTGGCCTGATGCGGGTGTACTCTGGTCCGATGATGCTATGGAGGATGAAGGATGCTAGGTGTTCCAGGCGGTTTGATGGAGGCATATTGCCAGTATATCTTAGATTACCAGTAGATAAATCTCCTGGGCCGGTAGGTGCTTGGACGACTTCTATAGGAAGAATGTCGTCAAAAGATGTGCATGCGTATGCTAGATGAGTAAGGAGGTGTTCCCTTTCTTGGAGAAGCCTATTATTTTCGCAGGCGATTCTAGTAAGGTGTGTATCGTTATGGCACGCAACTAAGCCATCACAGTGGAGCTGGGTTGTCTTGTCTTTTAGGGAAGCATAGTTAACATCGTGGATGATGATGTTACCATTTTTCACTATCATTTTAATTGCTTTGTCTGCGGCTTTTTCGGCAGCGTGTTCCTCGCTAATGGTGGAATCAACGGTTACCATCGTTGTTGCCCGTTGCGGGTGATTGCCAGAGATGGGGATGTCGATCTTAATCCATGCGCTAAATCTTCCAGGTGAGGGCGTGTGTGATCCTTCAGAATGGATAGGCAAGTTCGCAGCTTCAGCTATATCGCCTAGGATCCTTCGTCGGTTCAGCACAATGACCTGCTGAAGCAAAAAAATGAAATTTGTTAGAATGGATGTTGATTAGATAGAATCTAAGTGGGTAGAAATGTGGCCAAAATGTAGGCGTGGCTAGCATTGACCTGCTGGCTCGTGTTCATTGTGGTGAGCAGTGATGTGGTGGTTTATTGGGGGTGTATACAGCAGGTGGTTGTGCAGGGGTTTGTTTTTTGTGTGTTGCATCGAGTAGCTGTGTGTGCTTAATTTATAGACAACAGTGGCTGGTTGCATGGAGGACATGTCGATTTGCATGCATGGTAACCCGTTGTTTGTAAGACGTGGCACGGTGCAAGACATGTGTTGTTTTGCATGGGTGGCTATTGATGTGTTGGCATGAGTAGTGCATGCAGCAGTGGTGTAGTTTATGGACTGTACATAGATGGGTAACCTTGGCTTGTTCAGTATTGTCGATGCTGATGCTCCTAATGTCAATATCCTTGTGAAATTTCATCATGTATTCATTTCAGGCGGTTTGCAATATACCATGGAAAGTTTGTCTTATAAGACGGGTTGAAAGTATTCATAGAAACTTACTTAGATAGATGAAGATTTATTGATGCGCACTCAATTTCTTTGTTTACCTAAAATGAATGCATGCTATGGGTGTAAATGTGAATGGTGCTTCTTCTGTTGAAGCCTGCGCGCACATTTCGGAAAATAAACAGTATCAAAAAATTTGTGATTATGGAAAGCGGATTGATAATTTAAGGCGCCAGTATCTCCTGCTGGTCCTTCTATAATCCTAACTGACTCTACGTATCGAGGGGTGTTAGGAACGGCCAAGCCTGAAGTGTTGTAAAATAGCTCAGAAGTGAGGCTACACTGTTAAGTTTTATGTGATTTACCAACAATAAAAAGATCTCTTACTGATATTTGTACTTGCATATTTCGTAACAACATTTTGTGAAGTCAACAATTGAAGCATTGGCATACACTTTCGAGTGCTGAAGTACTGCCAGAGGGAGGACAACAACAGATATTAAATTTATAATTCTTCACATCGAAGTTCCTTGTAGGACAGGGAAATTCTAAAGATAATATTAATTAAAAGATTTAAATGTCCTTGTTTCATGATATCGATGGTCCCTAGCTATGCATATGTAGCATCAATGCGAATGACTTTTTAGGGGATTATGTTCAGTATAAAATAGCAATAAAAATGGTACCTAAAGGATAAGTACTTCGGGAACGAAGATAAATCCTAGAACAGATGGTAATATCTATATTTTTACAATCTTATTGTTAATGCTGATTTTCAGATACACTTCTATCAAAAGTATAGGCCTGTGCAGTGAACTGAGATGATGCAAATCCTATGATTAAAATTTCAGTTTTATGTGAAATATTGATTACTATAAGAAACTCCATGCACACACCTCCTAATATATCAAAGATATTTTTGTATAGATTAGAACGAAATTTATTTAATGGATCATTTGATCTGTACAAATTGTTCATTGTTACAGATATTCAAGCCAACAGAAAAAGGAGCAGGTAGATTATGTTCGGTTCATCTCAAAAAGACAGAGCATAAATATCATCTTTATATGCTCACACTCTGCATGAACAGACCCTGTACAACATTGAGCGTGCATTTGCATGGCTAGAAAAACACATGGATATTTTAATTTTAAAATCAGATTTTTTTTTCTTAAGTAACTAATGTATTCATATTATTTGTCTATGACCAGTTACAATTGTGCACGATGGGTAGGTCATTTCCTCAGAATCTTTTGAAATGATTTTCTGTTTATTTTCATTTGTTTCTATTTTTGGATCTATACTCATAGCTAATGTAGTTGTGAGTTAGATGCATGGTCAAATCATGGTTTATACATATGGCATGAACAATATGAGTACATCTAAGAGATGGCTTGGAATTTAATACACTTCATATAACTATCTAGTGTCAGAGAAGCACGCTAAAACTGTAGACATAGTTACAATATATGTCCAGTATCAGCGACAACTTACTTTTTTGCAGCAATTGCAGAAGCCAACCTCGGTGTAGTGGAAAGAAATTGATTGCAGCGTTTGTGCAGTCGTAATGGTAATTTTAATAATCTGGTGTTTCTGTGCAGGGCTAGCCTGTCATTTTCCTGGTGTACAGACAGTCTGGCATAGATTTGGTTGTTTCAGATTAGTGCTCCTTTTTTGGTTGCACCTATGTATGACGATAACATATTTTATATTGCATATTTACAGTGTTTCTTTAGTTAAGTTAGCTTATGCATGAAATGATTCTCTGTGGTTTATGTGTCTTTCGCTGCTTGAGTTCCTGAATAATATGTGAATGATAAGCGCACATATATTTGTGGCTATGCAAATATGGTTTGTGAATCTTGACCTGAGCCGACGTCTATTGAATTTTTTGAGATGACAAGTTTTTTAATCCTTTAATAGATGGTGCTTGACTGCGTTTTGGAAATAATGTATCAGCTATTTTTTGTACTGACTTTGCAGGAGCAAGTATAGCCCTTGTTGGGGCTTGCATACTATTTTATTAAGTAAAGAAAGTACATGAATTTAGCAGATGATAAGCACACGGTGCAGATCGCATACAAAGAACAATTTTTGTTTTTACAAGTATCCTTGTTGTTGTATACACCAGTGTGAAACCATGGAGATGGGTAACGCAGTTGAGAAGCTGAGCAGAAAGCCAATATACAGCCAGAAAGAAGTAAGATTGGAACCAAGGCACCAAACTTGGTGTTTTATTCATAACATGGAATTAGGGAAAGTACATAGGTGAAATGTAGAGCGATACATTAAAACATGGGATTAAGAAGGGAAAAAGGCTAGTTGATTTGCATACCGACACCAATTTCTATTTGCCTAAGAAATGTGTGGTCTGTTCCAGTCATCGATGATGCATCGCAAAAAGTTAACGGCAGTAGCTTTGCTTGGATACGCCGAGGAATTTTGCGCGGATCTCGGCACCACACAGAGCACTTTTAGGAGGACACAATATTGCCAACGTTGTTCTCTGCTTCAACAATAGTACGGGCATGATTTTTTACCATGCAAAAAGGACTGAGCAGTTGTTGTATGACGGACGGAGTAAAGAGGTTGCAAGGTAATCCTGTTACACGGATATTAGCTGTGGTTGATATAGTGCTTCTTGTCGAGCCATATGAAGGTGTCCAAGGCTGTAGGGCAATGGCACCAGACTGGACCTCGCGGCTAAGAAAAGTGTCAAGCATGTTGAATAGGGAAGAAGAATCTAATTCTCGAGAAAGGGAAAGGAGGAACCCTTGGTTGTACATTTTCTGCACCTTGATACGAATGAAAGCTATTTCTAAGAATAGGGCATATATGTTCTCAATTTTTGTGAGCGAGGATCCTTGCCGGGGGAACAACATGACGGAACTTGATAAAGCTTGCATGAGAGGTTTATCTAGGAGAGAGTAAGGAATGTAACTTTCTGGAACTTGGTTGGAGTGGTTTGAAACTGGTACGTCATAGCCTATATCACCGTGCTCGTAGCTGTATTCCTCAGTAATTAAGGTGGCCGTGTAGGAACTTAGGAAAATTGGAGGCTCATGATTTGTGGAAAGAGAAACATTGGCAGCTGGCTCTTCAACCCAGATAATTGTCTGTGTTGGGAAGGGTATGTCTTGCTGGGAGCGGACATAGCACGTGAAGAAAGATTCTCTTCCATCGAATCTGTTTGAGATGGTACATAATCTAAGACACAAAACTGGCATAGGATTTGTTCTACGACGGGGTGTGATCGTAGATGCAGTGGTAGCATCTGTATTGTCAAGATGGCATGTCTGTCAGAAAGTGTTGTGTAGAGATGGTAAATTGTATGGTCAAGCTGGAAATCATATGGAATTCCATCAACATACACATTTCTCTGTTCGTTGGCGGTTCTGATGGCTAGCATAGCTGATTGGTGATTTTCGAAAGAGACAATGATTTTATCTTATGTGGATGGGTGGACGTTGACATGTGACATAGGACTAAACCTATCTCTGACAAAGATCAATAACCATGGAAACGGATCGATGATCAAACGGGGGAAGTGGCTCGAGAACAAAGCAGCAGTGTAGAGGTGCACATAACCTAGTTGAATGTTGGACATCACCAAGGAAAACAGCAGCTGTGTCAAGCCGTCTTGATCCCATCGGATATCCTTTGAGTTCTAGCTACAGATGTGCAGAAGTAAGAAAATAGTCGGAAGCTTTGGTGATTGAGTTTTTTGTGAGTGAGACTATAGGAAGCTAGATTGGTAGAAATGATCAGTAGATGCACATACACCGGATAGAATGAAACTGGTTGTGGATGTGCTTATATAGGTGGATACGTGAAGGTGGTGGACTGAGGAGAAACTCATTGTTTTTCCATATGGCTGTAGGGGAGGTAACACCTATGCATAGTAGTAAACACGACGGCTGTGTCGATGTGCTGCCACGAATTGCAAACTTTGGATGTGTGTGATTTTTTAAAGTACCCCTTGCAGGTGGGCTGACTGGAAACAGGAAGTTTGGCTGTGTCTGGTACTCTATTTGGCTGCTTTTTCTTGTTCACCTGAATTGCTTTTTTGGTCGATATGGCTGGTACATAGAGGGAGGTGAACTGGACCATCTGACACCGTGCAACCTGCTAACTTTGATCACTTTCTTTGGTTTTTGGTGTATGCCTTTTAAGATAGGAAGTCCAATTGTCAGTACTAATTAAATTTGATTTGTGTGGTGTATAAAAAATAATGAACACACTTGTTATATGTTAGTTTGTTGATTTGTATTTTCTCCCAAATTTATGGTATGGTCGTAGCAAAGATCTCCCTGATCCATCGAAACAACGGTTGTTTGGTAGTCGTTTTAAATTTCAATACTGTAAAGTGATGACCAGTAAGGTAAAACTTACTTTACTATTACATCTGTGTACAAAATATAATTTTTCCGACTAAATGATACTTGTAAATGCGTGAATTGATACAGTATCAAGATAAAAAACTATGCGTTGTTAAGAGAGGAAGTCCAATTGTCATTACAATTTAAATTTGATTTCTATGGTGTATAAAAAATAACGAATGCGGTTGTTATATGTTAGTTTGTTGGTTTGTATTTTCTCCCAAATCTATGATGTGGTCGTAGCAAAGATCTCCCTGATTTATTGAAACAACGGCTGTTTGCTAGTTGTTTTATATTTCAATACTGTAAAGTGATGACCAGCAAGGTAAAATTCACTTTAGTATTGCATCTATGTACAAAAGACATTTTTTTCGACTAAATTATATTTGTAAATGTGTGAGTCGACACAGGATCAAGATCAAAAATAAGAACGAAAATCATGCTTTGTAAGGATGGAGGCGAAGCTTTTGATATAAATATCAGCTTTATGACAAATAGCAATGTTGACATATATCATGGAAATGAAAAGTTGTAGGGGTCTAAATATAATAAAAATGTATCTAAGATGAAGCCAACGTGGAGAAGATTTGTGGTTGTAATCCGATGTATTGTTTTGCTTTGCAGCAACTAAATGTTTGCATTAGTAATTTTGAGTTTCAGTGGAAATTCTGTTTGTGAGCAGGTTTTTTTTAGAGTGGTTAGTCTGTTTTTTGTTGGGTAGATAGAATGTTTTATAGAGGACAAATGTGTATAGATCATACTCTAGAAGATGCACATAGTTGTAAGAGAGTTACATTGATTTGACCATGAGTTTTATTGCATGAGCTATTTCAGGATGAGCAAATTAGTAGATATGTGAATGATATGATAGACTTGGAAGAACCGCTGATACACAAACAGAGTTTTTGTACTAAGGATGAGTTTAAACTTGGCAATATATTACAATAAGGTCGGCAACAAACAAAGCACCCTGTGAACTGCGGTGCAGGAGGATCGGTAAATTCGGTAGGCAAAAACATTAGTCTAAAAGGAACTGGACCAAAGGTAGACCAACTGTATACACATAGGAGTGTAGGAGCAGTTCTGGCGCAAAAGAATGCGCTCGTAATGACCAAAACAGAGCGCATACATCTACAGCTAGAGCAGGTGCTGAATAGAAAGTTGTTTCATTAAAGATGCTGGTTGGAGGAGATTAGGAGGAAATTCAGTCGTCGTCCGAGAATTGGAGACCTTTCTTACTCTTTGGGACCTTCCCACCACCAGTGTTCTTACGCTTTGTTCTTGCAGATGATCCAGAGGGAGGCTGCATGACCAAAAGCAAATGGTTGAGGAAGATGCAACAGGAGGCTAAGGCAGTAAGTTAATAAATGTTGTTGTTGCTAACTATAGGTGGCGATCAGCGTACATGCTGAGGCGTAGGATCTGTTGATGGTGGTGGGGTTGACATGTCCTCGGCAGTGTGAGCTTGCTCAGTTGGCTGCAGATCATGGAGGTCCTCATGGACCTGACTTGTGGATGGAGCAGGTGTGTCTTGTTCGTGTCGGACATTGGGTTGGATAATGGGGTCTACGATCTGGACCTGAAGAATCATAGGTAGCAAATTTGGTCATTCATTTGCTGACATGCTAATAATGCGCAAGCCCCTTTTTTGTATGAGTAAGTAAATGAACAGGTTTAATATTGTACCTGAAGATGCATATGGTAAGCATCTAATGATTCATGCCTTGGAGTGACAACAACATTGAATTCTTTTCCTACAATAGCAAGAAGATCATCTGGTAGTCTGGTAGGCTGTTGATTAACACTTGCCAGAAGTGATAGTGCTTTTTGTCCAATGTCAGCCTCTCCTTTCGGGCCAAAGAAATAGAGGTTTGCAAATTTTGTGTCATCACTGTCTGTTGAGTTGGTATCAATTGTTCGGGCAACAAACCTGTACCCGATAAGTTAGTGTCAAAAGAGATGTATAGAATGTGTCAGTACTCTCCATGGGGAAACCATAAACTTAAGCACAATAGGTATAGAATCAATAAGAGAAAATTCTGAATATAAGTGTGTTTACCTTGGTACAGGTACAGTTGTGGTGCAATCATGACACCTGTAGTTTTTGTTTTCTGGGATTAGTTTTTTCCAACAGTCTGTGCAACTCATGTAATACCACCCATCGCCTTCATGAATCTCAGTGATTTTTGCAGATAATTTGTAACGCATCCCCTAGTTATGCACGGGAAAAAGATTATTTAAGAGGAGGAAAATATTTGTGCTATGTAAAAAGTTCTGTATTTTGTTGCAGAGAGTAATACTTAAAAGAGTAATCTGTGATAGCAGTATGAAAAACCCCAAGGACATAGAATTTCATTACTTAATTAATGGATGACATACATATAGGAGTAAGTTTGAGTTTGGTAGTAGCGAGTGAATATAGTGAGCTTGTGTAATATAATATTACAATAGAATGAGTTGAAGAAAAGCTATTGGTACGAAAATTTTAGACAAACAATTATTTGGTGTCCATAATATGGCCAACCATAGTCGTTCTTTCCTGGTATCATAAAAAATGAAGTTAAGCAAACACGAAGAAGATCAGGTAGTAGCACAACAGGGCATACATGTAAATCAGCAGTGTTGTATGAATAAGAACTAAGCTAACAACGGAAATTGATAGGTAGGGTACAATAGATGTACAGATACAGACGTTTTGGTACACATGATGGCGTGGTATAATTGTTAGAACACAATTCAGAAGCAGCACGGGCATACCATGATATCATTGCGTTCAAACGTTGATATCTCTGTGATTGATGAAGGTATTGGCTCATCATCATTTTTGTTCTTTCCAGTGTGCCACTCTATGCGGTATGAAAGATTCTTTGTACTGGAAGGTAGGCATGGCACAAATGGTAGTGAGTAAATAAAAAGAAGATTTATAAATTACGGAGATGAACCTATGATGCAGCAAACCTTTCTCGGACATCAGCAACTTCTGGGAGCGGTGCATTTACATAGCACCTTGTCACCAATGTACTTTGAAGGGCAAGTGAACCTGTAGAGTAAGAAATAATGTAAGTAATATGAACTGAATGCAGATGGAAGGAAAAGAAAAAATAAAGAAGTGGATCACATGTATTGACCTGAATACTCGCCAACTGTCTTGCCAACAAAGAGTACTATAATTGGCCCTTGAGCTGATGCCGCTATCAGCTCATCGACATCAAGTGAATCAGCTTGGTCTCACCACAATGTGATAGTGGCATGTGTGCTTCATGAGGGGTCACGAAAGTGAGTTAAAGAGTAATAACAATATAGTGTATGAAATTAGCAATATCAGGAAGCCTCACCTGCCATCTGTGATATACAGTTGCCGCCTGTGGCTTTTAGCTTTTCCAGACGTAGGAAGTAGGGGCGTCACCTTGTTCACCAGCCCAACCACATCTGCAAGTGAGTATAGGAAAAGTTAGCTATAGGAATACAAGATAATAACAGGATGGTGTAATGGTTCATTTGATTGTGTGTGTACCAGATAAGGTAATAATGTTGTCAACTCGATCTGATAACATGTTCAAAGGAAGAGCACTGTAAGCAAACATAGGAAAGCTTTCAGGTGGTGGCACGATCTCTGCCACTTTTGTCCTCCAAGTGAAACAGATCCTCAAAGGATTATCCACTGAACGATAGTTCTTCTTTGGTTTGGCCAAATCAAACTTTTCAACAATATACATAGATCCTTCTTTTATTAGATCTTTAAACTGGTCCCACCTCTTTCCTGGGATCCAACCTTCCATTGTGGTTTTCTGCAGATTATGCCAAAGTTAAAGTCATATAGCGAGGAGTGCCATTAAAACTTGAATGAAGTATATATTGAACACCCAGATTTTTCGCAGTAGCCCTTCCCCAGCAGCATCAGTAATGTCTTGATTACGTGTCAAACCATAGATCCTGTTGATTTTAAAAGATGATATGCTAGCCTATTGGCCTCTACATAGGAATAAGTATTCACACTAATTTGTTGACTAAGGCGTGTACAGTTTAAGGATTTGGTTCCTATGCCGATAGTGTAAATAATAAGAACAAAACTCTAACATAGACATCTTGTCGCGAGAGGAAGAAGAAGAAAAGGAGCTGCTGCGGGCACATGAGAATGCGCACCACAACCAGATGCAGAAGATTTTACGACATAGGGAAGCATAAAACTCTATTTCTGTATTAACATAAGAACAAACTTCTAATGTAAAATAAATATTCGAAACATAAGAATCTTATTATAACACTCAACACCGACTAATATAAGAAGGCATGTAGTTTATATAAATATAGAAGCTGACAATTGAGCAAAAAAAAGTCAGAACAGGCAATTAGATTCCAGGGTGACAAAGTTTTACTTGTTAACAGTGCGCATATGTTGCTGCTATGCCTCCAAAAATAAAGAATCATACAAACTTAATTTGAATGAAACCTATCAAACAACCAACAAAGAGCCGAAACTGTACCGAATCATCATATGTTTACATGTCTGAATCATCTGAATGATGAAATAGTATAGGAATATTGCCATTGAGATTATATGATTTACTGAGGCATAGCAAATGTAAATAGGAGCACATCTCTTCAGATGCAGCAGCATATATGATTGAAAGTAAACATATATTGAAAGAATATAAGAAGTACTTAATCTATAACAACCAATGTACATAGAATACAGATAGATTGTTTGAGTGACTGCAGTAAGCAGAACTAACCTATAAAAATGAATATCTGAATCTGATGTATGCAAAGACAATGAGATAGTGTGGATTAATGTAACGGTAAATAAATGGACAAAAAAAAGAGACAATGCAGTAATAGATCTAAGTCTGCTATGGCAGGGAAGTATAGCTGAGCGAGTAGAAAAGGAACATGGTCTGTTCGTGTTCATCAGTAGAAACTTTATTTACCGAATACCTTATTTACAGTAGGTGAACAACATAGCTGAAGAAAAGTGGAGAAAATATAAAAATGAACCATACATGATCATCTAATTTAAAAGGACACGTCAAGTTATTAGAGGAAAATTAGGTAGCAAAGAGCCTAGAACAGAGAGCATTCAGAGTTATGAAGATTGCTAAATGGATGCGCAAGATAGGCCTAAACAGTACGTCAAACTGAAAAATAAAGTAAGAAGATCTCACCTGCCCATCAACTACGACGAAATCGACCGTATACAGAGCTGTCTTATTTGGGCTTCTAAACTCCCAAACTCTAGCAAATCGAACCCTGATCTTTGCTCGGAATGAGTCTAGAGAGATATCCTTCAGAGCGGTACAGTCCATCTTTGGTCACCACTCTGCAGAAAGAAATAGAAGAGCATAAGGAGGAGACATGGCCTCATGGAGAAGAAGGGATCTGTAAAAAAGAAGAGGAAGGACAGAGAGAACAACCTGGGAAGAGGAAGTGAATGAACATAGGAGACCGACTCGGGCGTATAAACCTGCGAGGGCGGACAATGGACAGATCGACGCGGTGGAAACACACGTGTAGCTTGCAGTGCGTCGGCGGTGAACACGTGGCGTCTGCGTGCGATGGATCTTCCGTGGGTTGAAGAAGCTGCAGATCGCTTATTGGGCCGCAGACGCTACAGGCGAAAGGTGGGCTGGAATGAAAGTAAGGAACATAGAGACAGTCGTCCTTATTGGGCCGCAGACGCTACAGGTGAAGGTTGGGCTGGAATCAAAGTAAGGAACACAGAGACAGTCGTCTCGTGGCCTTGTAGCAGGCCATTTTTTTTTATCTGTCTATATCTATGAACTAAAACATGGCAGCTTTGTGGATTCATATATTATTATTATTATCCCAATAAAACGGAGCTCTATTGATCCAGTATGAATGCCAAGCTGTTTAAAAGGGAGAAGACCATATATCCAGCGTGGAAAATTCATTAGTTGTATGTCTGGTGGCAAAAAGGTTGCAAGTCGGCGGAACCCACCGTGGACAGAATGAAAGTTTTATTTGGTGGTCTGCAAGCAGTGCTGGCAAGATTTCAGCAACGTCAAGTTGGTCACGCGTGGTGCTCCCTAGGCGATGGTGTAGAAAGCACATCAATCATATGGAGGCCTCCCCACCGGTGGGGACGCGGGTGTTGAGGAGCAGTGGCCGGTAGCGGAGTTCCGTTCGCCGATTGGGACAACAGTAGGAATCCAAATAAGCGTCCTTAGCCGAAAAGCAAGGGGATGCCACCGTGGCGGGAGGCGTATTGTAGAAATGCCGCCGTTCGATCTGTTTTGCAACGTGGGCAGTGGAAGGGCGGCAGTTGTTGACAAAATGCGGAGGTCGTTAGTTCTTTGTCAGCCACAGAAAATGGCGCGGCGGAAAATACGCTGACGCGGATAAAAGAGGAGGCGGGAAAATCTCCACTGGTCGCACGTGCTACTCCCTACGTGGTGTTGTTTAATATTGACAAATGATTTTAGCTACTTTTGTTTACTATTGACAAATGATAAGGTGACGTGTGAGGCGCGACAGCATGCCGCGCTAGAGTCTTGTAATATTGAGATAAGTGATATTTCTTATTGATGTTTTCCATTTTTGAGAAGCTGAAATTATATGAAACGGAGGTCGATGTTTACTATCAGTATTGTTAAACCACTGAATCACAGATAGGCCACTACAGCTTTTGAACAAAATAAGCGCCTCTGTTTTTTTTGGAAGAGTGGTAAAGTCTCCAACTTAGAACGACACTTTTAGCATATTTGTTGTACATACTAATAACGAAGCTAATTGATGACATGGGACCAGTCTTTACTTTATTATAATTGCCTAATTGATAGCAGGTCGGGATGATGGAAGGCACGGCAAATTTATTTATTAATATAACAGGTGGTGCACACACAGACGCAATACATAAACAAAATGGTACACAAAGTAAAGCGAATCACAGGGATAGATTGTCATCGGCTTGTGCTAATGTAGTGGCCGCTTGAACTGTATGTTTTGGTTCAGCGGTTGTACGCGATGCTTAGATTTATTGAATTCGTAAAATATGCCTGCAATAGGTAATAGAATATGTAAGCATAACATAGCATCTAGGGTACTATTAGTATGGAAAATATATATTGTATATACATACCGTGCTGCAGCTACTTGGGTGCATGTTTTAGTCCAGTTCGTCCATTCCAGATCTTGGTTTTATCTTTGTATACTCTGGGCCAACGATATTGTGGGGGATAAAGTAGGCTAGTTGTTCTAGACGTGTTGTTGGTGGTGTGGCACCAGTGTATTTCAGTACTCCAGTAGAAAGATCTGCTGGGTTGGTTGGTGGTTGGACAACTTCTATAGGTAAGACATCGTCAAAGTTTGTGCAAGCATAAGCTAAGTGTGTAAGAAGCTGATCTTTGGCACGGCGGAGTCGTGTATTTTCACAGGTTATTTTACCGAGCTGTTGGTCTGTATGGCATGCAGTTAAACCCGAACAATGGAGCCTTGTCCTGTTGTCATGCATGGAATCATAGACAACAATATTTCCACCTTCTGTAAGCATTTTGATGGCCCTGTCTGCCGCTCTTTCGAGTGCGTCATCTTCACTGATGAATGATTCAGCGGTGACCATTGTTGGTGTGACTTGAGGATGTTGTCCCGGGATCGGTATGTCAAGGTTGATCCATGCGGTATGCCTCTGCGGGGTTGGTGTAGCTTATCCTTGGGAGTGGATGGCTATGTTAGCTCCCTCGGACATGTCTTTGTTGCGGTCAGAAACCCACCGGCGGGCAGCGACTGGCAACACCGTAGAGCCGGGAACAACTCAGGGCTGCGGCTGGCCCCAGTCCCTCAGAGCGACGGCCCGCAAAGTCTTCTGGTCGCACGTCCGATGCTGTCGCAAGGGCGTGCCACCTGACCTATACCTGGCCAGGAAGGTGTTGGATGATGCCTCGCTTAGTTTCCTGCGTGGCATACACGTAAACGTTAAATACGAGCCTCGATCGGCTCTCGTGTTATCCTGTGAATCGGCTCAAAGAGCCAATCCACCCATGATTCGTACAAGGTGTCCGAATATATGGTGGTCCTGCTTGATCAAGATAAAGCTAATGCGATCTACGACGACTTAGGGTTTTCACCGCATAATCGGATCATCCTACTCACGATTGGGCCTCGCGCTCGCGTACGGTGATCGTAAGCCGATCCTAGACAGGGCCTAAAAACCAACACGAGGTTGATCCCCGGAACATCCTGTCTAGGGCTAGAAAACTACACCCTACACGCCGTTGGATCCTCCAACCCTTTGTAAGGCCTAACTATTGCGGATATTAAACTAATCCTTGAAGAACAAGGAGCAACCGTAACGGATCGGATCTACTAAACAATGATCAAGCGGGTGCCGCCCCTACACCTAAGATAGGTGTAAGGGCGGCTAGATGTATAAGGGTTGCACTACGACAGCATATGATACGAAGAACAATGCTAACCCTAACACATCTAAGATAACTACGTTGCTCGCCATCAAAAAGGCTTCAGCACGAGCAACGCATGAACAACGTAAATAAAGCTTATGCTGCCTAGATCGCAAGATGCGATCTAGGCAGCATGGTGCTTACCGGAAGAAACCCTCGAGACGAAGGATTTGGCGATGCGCCGAGATTGATTTGTGTTGAACGTTGGTTGTTGTTTATTTCATAAACCCTAGATACATATTTATAGTCCAGGGGACTTTCTAACTCAAGCGTGCACCTAACCGTGCACGGGTAAAACTCTAACTCCTAACCGACACGTATCCTACTATGGTACAGATACATGGGCAAACTAGCCCAAACTTTGCATATAAGGCCGATCTACGTATTTCTTCTGTATATAATCTTCAAGCCCATCTTGATCGCGGCCCACCTCTGACTCGGTCAAATTCTGGTGATAACACATGCCCCCCTGGTTTTGGAAATGACATTTCCAAAATCATTACGCTTTTCTTTCGTCGGGTCATGTCGTGGCGCAGCGTAACCGCCGCAGAATCTTCCATCATTTCGCCTCGCCTCCCGGGCTTCTCCCGCACGAATTGATAATTTCGGCATAACGTCCTCGAGAACCGTCATGGCATTAAACCTCCACTACACCCGCTTTATTTATCCGTGCCGAACGGTTCGCCACTCCATCCCCTTGCTCGTTCTGTCCACCAGCGCCAAAAAACCCTCTTCCCCGTAGCAATGTCTTCCTCTTCCTCTTCCCCCTCGGGCCTCCCCTCCAATCCTCGCCGAAGAGCAAGAATGAAGACGACCTCTATTCCGGGCGAACCCCATCTCCTCCGACAAGGAGGAGAAAGAAGGAGAAGTAGAGAAGACAGGGGCCTCCCCTCCGCCAAGCTCCCGCCGAAGAAGCGCTCCCGCATGTGGGCGGACAGCGAGGACGAAGATGATGACGAGGAAGGAGAAGAGGAGGAGGAGGAAGATGATTCCTCCTCTTCCACTGGGTACCCGCCGACGAAGCGCCTCCGCACTTGGGCGGACAGCGAGGATGATGATGATGACGAGGAAGAAGAGGCTCCGGCCGAAGGCTGGGGCAGCAGCGACGAGGAAGCCTCCGGAGGCAGCGCCGGCGGCAACTCCGATGCCGACGATGATGCTAGCGAGGATTAGCAATGTAGGATTAGTAACCCTTGAGCAATCGGCTCTTCTTTTGTTCTTCCTTTCTTCTTTGAGCAGTCGGCTCTTCATTGCAAGAAATCTCAACATTAATGAAGAATTTCCCTTAACTTGATTTCGCCGATTTCTTTTCGTACTGATTTGGCCGACTGTTAATTTGATCACCGCTCAATAAGCCGATGGCAACGCACCGGTAACCTACGAACCTTGCTCAAATTCAGATCCCCAAACTTCCGATCGAACAGGTCCAATCCGCAGTCACTGAGCGTAGTGTTGGCAAAACCCCTGAAATAATGCCCGGCCTCATCATTAACCTCAGGTTTTCAGACATTTTCCTGCCAGACCCTTCTCTTCCAAATCCCCTTTGCTTTCAGGGGCTCTCTGAGACCATTGCTAACTCACCCCAGAGGCTAGAGATGATACTTCTGCAGGACAGGCTCCTGCTCCGTTTTTCCCGCAGCAACTATTCCTCAAAAGCTAAGATGTAGAGCCAGCCGATTTCAACAAAATCAGCTCCCTATAGCAAAGGGTCCTTCAGGACAAACTGCCCCCCGAGCCTCGCTCAAGGCGAGAAAGGTAGTGAGTCAGCCCAAATGTGCCGCCATTGGCCTCGAGTCATAATGCGAGCCAGCCGATTTCAACAAAATCGGCTCCCCGAGCGAGAACCTTCGGGTGAGCTGCCCCCGAGCTTCTTCAGTCCACTTCTGCGCCTTGCAGGTCGGATCGGGTCCTTTCCTTTGGCGGATCCGATGCAACCCATCCTTAACCTGATCTGCACGTCCAGTGCTGCTCTTGGCATTGGCATTGGTCCATTGAGTCTCTGCTTATAACAGTTGTATCTCTTGAGTCGATGGCCATGCATCGGCTTTCTATCCTTAAGTCGATGTATGCGCATCGGCTGTGCTTAAAAAATTTCAAATTTTTTACGGCCGATTTATGTATCGGCCCCCATACTTCAATACCCATCATCAAAGAATATCTTGGGCTGCTGGGCATTTGAAAGATACTCCTATTTCATATCCTCGTGTTTTATCCACCTAGGTGCCCCCCGAGCCGATTCTTTCAATTGACTTGATGGTATCGGCTCTTCAGGTATTCCCTGTTGGATCGAATGTTGAACCCGGGTAGAATGTACAGTGAGGATAATTTTGGCCGATTACTGGAATCGGCTTCCACGTTGCTTGTTCGATGAAGGTTTTGTAATGTCCCTCCATAAATCCTTGGGGCCGATCTCTTGGATCGGCATAGCCACGTTTGTCCATAGACGCTGCGTTCGCTACACGGTCGGGCCCGTGGATAAGACCAACCTAGTCCCATCCTGTGTCACGTTGATGCGCGCGCAGTCGTCGAAATTGGGTGCCTTGTGTAATCCTGGAGCACCAAACTCTGTTGGAAGGACAAGCACCATGTTTGTTCCAGCCGATGTCTCATCATCGGCTTTCCTTTGCTTGGGGCGCCACTCTTTTCTTTGTGGCCGACCTTCTTCGTCCAGGGTTCGCTGAATTTTGGCGGCCGGATCGAGCCGTGCCTTCCTCAACGTGTGTAGGTATAACCTTTCAGCTTCCTCCAACCCACGCAGACGCTGAACCCTTCGCTTCTGGGAACGGCTGAGCCCATCAGGGCACCACCTTTGCCGATGATACTTGTCTTCTTCATCATCGTCCTCTAGTTCCTCGAGATCTTCCACCCGAGCGGACTCAGCATGCTTGTTCCGAGGCGGGAGAGGCCCTAGACGTTTGAACACGGACACGTTAGCTGCATCCTTCTTCTTTTGTTTACATTCTGGGCAATTGCCGATTGTAGGCAATCGGCTCATTCCTGAATCCCAGCAGTGTCTGAAGAAGGGGCAGTCCCAGTGCCTATCCGCATCGTCTTGCTCCCTCGACTTTTCCTTGGCGTGGCGCTCATATCGCTCCTCGTCGTGATCATGCCGACGACGTCTCCTGTCGTCCCTAGCCAGACGATCCTTTTCATCATCGTCGTTGTATCGTCGGTGTTGGTCATACTGACTCACATACTTGTTGAGGAGGTGATCGAGAGAGGTCGCCGATATCCGATGTTCTTCACTTCTCCCTCCGTGACGTAGCGCTTGCCATCGTGGCGGAGCCGATCGCGTGGAGCGGCTTCCTCTCGTGTCTTTGCTATGAGAGCAGCTGCCCTCATCTCCGTCCTTACCGCAGTGGTGCCCAGTGTCCCACCATGTTGATATTGCACGAGAAATCTGGCTGGCACCCTCCATGGTAAGTGTACTCCACCATGTTAACGGCGGGGAAGGGGTGTGTGTCGACCTTCATGGCGTATCGGTTGAAAATTAGCCGCCCTTTTTCTATCGCCATTTGGATCTGCTGACGCCACACCCTGCAGTCGTTAGTGGTGTGGGTGAACGTGTTATGCCACTTGCAGTATGGCTTTCCGTTCAGCTCCTGCACCTAGGGATGGCAGCCGCAGGGTATGGGTACGGGTAGAGCCATCCCATACCCGTACCCATCACCTTCAATCTTACCCATCACCCGTACCCATACCCATCAATGGGTACAAGTTTTTCCCATACCCGTGACCCGACAGGGTAAATGGGTACCCGCGGGTAAAAATACCCGCGCTTATAACACATCAAATTGATCAAAAAACATGACATGAGGTGAAGCGTTCCTAAATAGGGTACTAATCCTCACTAACCTACCAGTAATTGTGAGACCGGAAAGTGTGAGGTTCAACCTAGCCATGTGAAGGCGTGATTAGGAAGAAAATTAAGTACTTTAGAATATTACAGCGACCTACTTGTGAAATTTAAATGGGTACATGGGTACGTGGGTATGGGTTCTACGATCCCATACCCGTACCCGCCCTACCCGATGGGTATGATATTTTCTCATTTACAAACCCATGGGTAATATTTTATCCCATACCCGTACTTCTATTGGGTTTTTACCCGGCGGGTACGCGGGTCATGGGTATCCATTGCCATCCCTACCTGCACCGTGGGGATCTTGTGGCCTTCGGGTACCTTTAGCTGCTTCTCCGTGAGTAAGAGGTCGAAAATCTGCTCAGCTTTGGTCACGTCGAAGTCGAACCCTTTTGGAGGACCTTGTGGCTTAACCCACTTACAGGACACGGGGTTTGCCGCCCGAGCCCATTCAGCCACTGCTACCTCTTGATCTCCCGCAGCACCTTCATCCTCGTCCGCATCAACCAGGACCACCGCTCGCTTGAATTTGTCCTGGTAAACATCTGGGTGGCGCTGTTCATATGCCGACGGCTTCGCACCATGTGCGCCAATGAAGGGCAATCCGCTTGGGAGGCCACGTCCTTGATCGATGATGAGAGACCCACCACCGCCAACTCGATCGCTTCTTTTCACTTACGTGAACCGAATAGCATCGGTTCCTCACGGTCCCGAAGTGCTGGATGTATTCGACACCTGTTTCCCGCGCTTCGTCGTACTTGTGCTAGATCGGCAATGCCAGCCTCGGAAGCCTCCGAGTGATACCGCTCATGGAACCGCTTCTTCCAACTGCTTCCAAGTCCGGATTGAGTTCGGTGGCAACGATGTGTACCACCCGAAAGCCGATCCCTGTGAGGGACCGTGCGAAGAACCTCACACGCAGCTCGTCCGATGCTGAGATCGTGCCTGCACTGTGCCAAATATCGGCTCACATGCTCGATGGAGCTGGAACCATCTGATCCACTAAACTTTGTGAAGTCGTGGAGCCGATATTTGGGTGGTAGCGGGATCAATTCGTACTCGTTGGGGTACGGCTTGGTATAGCCGAACGTCTTCCTTTTCGGCATCATGCCGAACTGATCTTTCGAATTGTACAAATCTGATCCGCGGTGATGGCTGAAGGTGTCGAACCCCGAAGATTCGCCGGGGTGGCATACTTAACCAGCCATGCTTGCTTTTCCAGCTTCGAGCCAACCGTAGGAGCTGAGCTCGGAGGTTTGTCGGAGTGGCGTACTTAGCTAGCCACGTCGGCTTCTCAAGATCTCGCTCCCCGACGTTCCTCCCGCTCGTTCCGAAGTCCCCGCCGTCGCAGCTCGGTTCGAGAGTGCCCGAGCTGCTGCGGTCCGGCACGTATGCGCACGCGTATCCGTGCGGGATCTCCTTGGGCGCCTCATGTAGGAATTGGTAGTCACTAGCGTCACCACCAATCTTGTAGACGACGTATGCCGATGAGTTCGGCACTTCTGGTGCTGCCAACGCGAACGACAGCGGTGGACGGGACTGGAGTGGCATCTCTCCTTGGTAAGTCCCCAGGGCTGGTCCTGATGGAGAATACTGATGGCTCATGATTTCCTGGATCACGCGCAGAGCGACACGCTCCAACGTGTTCACCAGGCTCTCAGAGTGGCGGTGCAGCGAATGAGCCACCATGAAGTTGATCTCCTGACGCAGCGATCCGGGTGCGTTCTTCCGACGGGGCGGACAGGTCCACTCCATCGAGCGCGCCTTCAGGTGAGAACCCCTTCCACCCGATGCCATGGGAGCGGGTTCCGTGGAAAGAGCCGATGAGGTCGGCTTCGAGGACTGCCTTGATCTCGTCATGCTTCTTCTTGAGCTCGCCGGTCGGATCCTCGTACTTGACCGGAGTGCTTTCCGCCATCTCGGATGTAGATGGCGATGCGGTGGATGTCGAAGATGGTCCCACCGGGCATGCCAGAATGTGTTGCGGTCAGAAACCCACCGGCGGGCAGCGACTGGCAACACCGTAGAGCCGGGAACAACTCAGGGCTGCGGCTGGCCCGAGTCCCTTAGAGCGACGGCCTGCAAAGCCTTCTGGTCGCACGTCCGATGCTGTCGCAAGGGCGTGCCACCTGACCTATACCTGGCCAGGAAGGTGTTGGATGATGCCTCGCTTAGTTTCCTGCATGGCATACACGTAAACGTTAAATACGAGCCTCGATCGGCTCTCGAGTTATCCCGTGAATCGGCTCAAAGAGCCGATCCACCCATGATTCGTACAAGGTGTCCGAATATATGGTGGTCCTGCTTGATCAAGATAAAGCTAATGCGATCTACGACGACTTAGGGTTTTCACCGCATAATCGGATCATCCTACTCACGATTGGGCCTCGCGCTCGCGTACGGTGATCGTAAGCCGATCCTAGACAGGGCCTAAAAACCAACACGAGGTTGATCCCCGGAACATCCTGTCTAGGGCTAGCAAACTACACCCTACACGCCGCTGGATCCTCCAACCCTTTGTAAGGCCTAACTATTGCGGATATTAAACTAATCCTTGAAGAACAAGGAGCAACCGTAACGGATCGGATCTACTAAACAATGATCAAGCGGGGTGCCGCCCCTACACCTAAGATAGGTGTAAGGGCGGCTAGATGTATAAGGGTTGCACTACGACAGCATATGATACGAAGAACAATGCTAACCCTAACACATCTAAGATAACTACGTTGCTCGCCATCAAAAAGGCTTCAGCACGAGCAACGCATGAACAACGTAAATAAGCTTATGCTGCCTAGATCTTAAGATGCGATCTAGGCAGCATGGTGCTTACCGGAAGTAACCCTCGAGACGAAGGAGTTGGCGATGCGCCGAGATTGATTTGTGTTGAACGTTGGTTGTTGTTTATTTCATAAACCCTAGATACATATTTATAGTCCAGGGGACTTTCTAACTCAAGCGTGCACCTAACCGTGCACGGGTAAAACTCTAACTCCTAACCGACACGTATCCTACTATGGTACAGATACACGGGCAAACTAGCCCAAACTTTGCATATAAGGCCGATCTACGTATTTCTTCTGTATATAATCTTCAAGCCCATCTTGATCGCGGCCCACCTCTGACTCGGTCAAATTCTGGTGATAACAGTCTTGTAAAATCCTCATGCGGTTCAAAGTGATGAGCTGCTGGAAAAAAAAGGTGCATCAGTAAACACATTGACTGTTTTGAATATAGCTGTCAATAAATCGAAGAAGAAAATGCAGCGTTTAGCATTATACCAGCTGAGCAGCATTCATTCTGAATGTAACGTGGATATGATAATGCTAATCTGGCCGTGGCTAAGTATGTTCTCAAGCGGAGTGTTAGCACTTATATATAGGTAATGAGAAGGACATGCATGTGAGACACGCATGCAAAGACGTGGCAGCTCTCACTGGGAAGGTCCAACACTGGTAATACTTTTTGGTACATGCATGATGACGTGTTGGTGCCTTTGCCATCTGTAGCACTGCATGGAGTTGCGGCGACGCGTGGATATAACTGCTCAACATGGTCACCTATCTATTTTAAGCATGCATGCATGATCTGAGGAGCACAACATTTGCTAGCTCGTTTTTGTTTGCAGTACCATCAGTCGAGTGTTTGCTTGTTTGGTGGTAGTATCAGCCTGTTGGCTTGCATGGAAGAATCAATGGACATTGATGACCTTCTCAAGTTGCATGCTTCAGACCTAGAGGAAGATGCAGTTCGCCTAGATGTCATGCCATGTCCTGTGTTTCCTCTAGCTGGTAGTTTTTTTTTATTTTTTTTGTTGCTGTTGTTTTGTTCTTGAGTTTTTATTTCGTTTTTTATTTGCAGGCAGTGTGCAAACGCTTGAAGTTTCGCATAGATTCATACTGGATAAGGTGGCAAAAAAAATCCCAGTTATTGACCTCAAATTTGAGACAGTCTATAGATATATGGGATTCTTTAGCAATGTGTATGGTTGTGTGCCTGACATGAAGATTCCAGTGAAAATTCACCATGTGTTCACCTCAAGTGGATCAGAGTATAACACTTTCCAGGCTGCAGAAGAAAAGGCGGCTGAATCAATGATTCGTTCACTTGAAAGAAGGTTTAGTTTTGAGACAAAAGATCTTAACTGGTGGAATATGAGACGCTTCAACCGAGATAGTTATAACTCTTGCAGTGGATGGAGGCGCGAGAAGGAAGAAAATCAGAAGCTGAGAATGAAAGTGGATGAATTAACAAAGGGGTGGCGCCGCACACTGGAGCGGGTTGATCGAATGCATGATAAAATCACTTTTGCTCAGTCAACTGCTCTTGAGTATTGCGAACCTGAAGCTATTGAATAGTCGTATGAAGAGATATCTGACTCTTCATTTGCGGCTGTTAACTACGGTATAGTTGAGTTTGAAGAGACCGCTGGAAAGTACTAAGATGTTTTCTTTTCTTAGGTCGTTCGTTTATCTGTGCGGTAAAAATGTGTTATGTATGTTTGGAATGTATTGTCAACGCATAAACGGCCATGTGTGTTTACTGGTGTGTTTGTGTGGAAACGGTTAGTTGAATAATAAAGTGTTTCTGGTGCAATGTGTTATTTTCCGGTACTCTGAAGAAAACCCTTGTTGCTATGAGTAGACATGGAAAAAGTATTAATGTTGTAGGGCATCGTCCGTGGCGCAGAGCGGGACGACGATTAATTCGGGGGCGATCTTTAGAAGGATGGAAGGCGGCAGCAGAACCAAGTCTACCCCTCCGTTCGCTGGCGACGGAAGTGCGGCAGCGATGATAACGAAAGAGATCTCCAGACGTTTGAGTGGGCTCGTTTCTGGTGTAAGGGTTGGCAGCGATAACCTAGGGGTCGTTTCTTGCTGGATAGGAGGCAACGGAAAAACCAACTCTTCCTCTCCATTCGTTGATGACCCTAGAGATGATGGCATGGCACATTAAGTGCGCGGCAGCGATGGTTTTCGCAAGGTTTTTACTTGTTGCGAAAGGCTAAAGGTTAGAGCGGAGCCGTTGCCGCCCAAATATGGCGGTGCATCGGGCATTTGATGGCGGCGCAACCAAAGTTGGCGGCCCTGCCGTTAGACGTAGCAGTCATGACCCCGGTGGAAATCTCCGGACGTCTAAACAGCCTCGCGCAATGTGCAAGGAGAGGCGACAATGTCTTTGGGTGCGATCTCTAGACATCTAGGAGACGGTATCGGCAGAAAGCCTCTTTTTCGATCCGTCGCCAATAGAGGCGCGACAGCAATAACCCTAGCAGACATCTCCAGTTGTTCGAGTGGCCTCGACTTTGGGAGCATGCAGTTTATATCTCTGCCGAACATTGTGTGTACAGAATGGTGCTAAAAAAATTCCAATCGATAAGGAAATCAGAAAAGTGCGTGTGATCTCCAGACATCTGCGAGACGGTATCGGCACAAACCCTCTTCTTCCGTCCGTCGCCGACAGAGGCGCGACAGCAATAACCCCGGCGGACATCTCCAGCTGTTCGAGCGGCCTCGACTTTGTAAGCACGCACTTTATATTTCTGCCGAACCGTGCGTGTACAGAACGGTGGTAAATTTTTCCAATCGATAAGGAAATTATAAAGAATATCTTCTTTACTAAAAGACGGTAGACCGTCGCCGACAGAGGCGCGACAACGATAACCCCGGCGGACATCTCCAGTTGTTCGAGCGGCCTCGACTTTGGAAGCACGCACTTTATATTTCTGCCGAACCGTGTGTGTACAGAACAGTGGTAAAAAAATTCCAATCGATAAGGAAATTAGAAATAATATTTTGTTTACTAAAAGACGGTATAAATTTTGCTGAAAAAATTTAAGTAAGCGTGTCTTTCATCAGCGGTTAATTAGCAGTTTTGTATTATTAATATTTGGGGCTACGTGCTTGCTTCTACCTCACTGCATCGATTTTTGATGTTGACCAAACAGTGCTGTGCTAAGCTAATTCTGGCTGATTGTTTGTTTGGAGTTATATGGTGTCAGCCTTTGGCAGGTTATAGGCTAGACCGTGCATGGCCGCTCTGTCTCAGTGAGTAGGGTCTGTAGGTGCCATCGTCTCAGAGATAGATGTGTGGCCTTTTTTGCTACGTGAGGTACTGCACTTGACTCAATAAATTGGCATGATATGCTTGATTCAGACTGCTGTAGTATTGATTAAGTTGTATGGAACGATACCGTTGTAGGTTAGCTGCAGCTATGCCTCTGTGTATGCTGTCAGCTCAATTAGTGAGCGGGTTCGTACGACGATAGCTTTGCATGCCTATGTAACGGGTGGAGCTGGGCATGTGGTTTCATTCACAAACAACCTTAATCATTTCATCGTCTACATCTCTTTCCTTTTTTTTTTTTGCTTTAGCCGTCAACTGAGGTGAGCATGGCTGGTCCTGTGAGTTTCTGGCTCCTCCTCCCTTTGAACATGGTAGTATGTTACAGTTCTGGATAAGAGGAGGAAATGTTTCTCTGCAAAATGCCACTCACATTTTCTTAGAAGCGTATTTTGTTGATCATCGGCTCTTTAAGGTGAAGAGAGGCGTCGCCAACTGCATTTTTGGTCACCTCTGCAACCGCGGGGACGCGTTTGACCTGCATGGTACCGCTGCTTGGGTCGGTAACACTATTGTTTGCTGTGCGAAGGTGGATCCACATATGTTGTATGATGCTCGTGCGGCGGAGTTTGTTCTAGTCATTCGGTTCGTTGATTAGCGGCCCAGGTGCCCTACAACGATTGTATCGTTCGATCGGCTGGTTTGTTGTCATTGTTGTCTAGTCGTTCTTGCTTTGCTTGGTTAGCCTATGCAAATGTTTCTTTGGAATGCTGTCTTTGATGAAGAAGTTTTAGTTTATTTAGTGGGTTGTGTTGTACTCTGTGGTTTGATGTTCAGTTGTAATCGGCGTGCATTAAATAAAATAAAATCGATGTCCGTTCTTTATATCTGTTGGGCCATATATTGCATGGTAGAAGACCACGGCTTAAAACTAAAAGTTGGTGCAGAAAACAATTTGTACACATCTTCAAAAGATCTGCAACAAAAAAAAGGAAAACTATATTATCAATTGAGAGTAATATAGTAAATTCGTTTCCACACAGTATCTATAAATAGACTAAATCTGAACTATATATAAGAAACCAAGGTCTTCGAATTTGAAAAAAGTACATGAGTATAGAGATTCACAAATGAAATGTTAGAGTTAGTAAAAAAAATAACATGCTAGCAGAAAGTTTTGGCAGAGGAAGCATCCTAATTTTTGTCGAGATAAAACTCATGATAAATTTATGAAGTGTTTATACACTGCACTTTCGAAGCTTTGGAGATGCCAACTGTTTTCGGAAGATCTCTATTTCTAAAATAAATGAGCCTATCATATTTCGTGTCTGATCTAACTAACCTATCGATCATCTGTTTTGGATGTATAACGCGAAATCTATATAGTTATTAGGTGATATTAATTGAACTTATTATCCCCGTAAGCACCCTGCTAACATTTTTTTCACTTGATATTTTTTTCAGAAATGGCCTTTGCTGATGGGTAGGACCGGATGGACGAAGCAGAGAGTGATGATGGTCGCTGAAGATATCCTGGTGATGATAAAGATGCTACCAAGGAGTTTGAGTAGTGTTGATTCGCTATTTCTGGGAAATTGCTACTGCGACCAAAACTCCTATGTTAATCAATCATTGTTGTTTACATGGTAATATTATTTTGTGTTTTCCTATCTACCTTTGAATTCTTATTTAATGACCCATGCTGGAATCCTCGATGTGAAATGCAGAAATTCCATTTTTTGATTTTTTTAACTAAATTAGAAAGGGTTCATACATCTGTCTATGAAATAGTCCCTCAGCAGTTTTTTTCAGACGATTATTTCATGTGCAGTGACTGATGTTTTCTTTAAAATGGCTGTGATTATAAGTAAGTGGTGTCTGGGTTGAACACAACACACTAGGCAAAGCAAACTTATCCAGTGAAATAACAGATGGAGTTTGATGGAATGACCATTTTACACATAAATGATTCCCCATTATTTTTACCAAAGATTTACCACAGTAACTCTGGAATTTATTTTGAAAAGGCTTATACTGAACTAAATACTTGATTGTGGTTGTATGAAGGTATCCTATTGATATAATTGCCATGTACTATTTTAACTAAATGCAGTAGATAGAGTAGAAGAACCAACACACAATCCACAGTATCATGTAGATCATGTGGTAAATGGTGTTGTTCAGTAAAGGTTAACTCCGTGTGATGAAAATTTATTGAATAAAACATGTAAGATCAGAATCTAATACCGAATCACTAACTCTTAAATACATTAATTTTACTGTAGCAAGAACGGTGCTTAGACATCGTTGTATTTATTTATTTCAAATGTATACATTTAATTTGAATGGCTGGAAACAATGAATAACCTATCTACAATCAAATTATGAAGTGTGCCGTTCGAGTAAAGTTTATCTATTGATCACACTTCCTTTTGGTAGTTTATTTGATAATCAAGATTTTTCCTAGATAGGTCATCATTCTAGTAAATGCA
The DNA here is from genome assembly GCF_022539505.1 of Lolium rigidum. Lineage (NCBI taxonomy): Eukaryota > Viridiplantae > Streptophyta > Magnoliopsida > Poales > Poaceae > Lolium > Lolium rigidum. The sequence continues at coordinate 167,150,313 of NC_061509.1, read as the reverse complement.
GATGTGATGCCCATGTGTGTTCACACGCAATATGTAAGATGCAAAGTGCTGCCACCATCTAATAACATGTATATCTTCCTTGTCAGAACCGATCGTCACCACGGGGTAGTTCATAAGGGTCACATCATAGTATCCTGGTACTAAGTCCTACTTGTTTATTCTTCTGCTTATGAGCAATGAACCTACTCACATACTCCATTCTACACGAAGACAGTTCATCTTAGCAAACCAAAAATCCATGGCACCCACCTACTTATTTTCTCGGGCAACTATTTTTGTTGAACAGAGTGGATCTCATTCGACATTTTTCTATCAGAATGGGATTTTTTTGAAGGAGGTGCAGATTGAAAAAAAAGATCTGTTACCAAAAGAATTTGTTCCCTGAATGAGCGAAGTGTAAGGAAATAAATTAGATGGACACCTTCTCTTCCGAAGAAGCTAGAAGACAGAAACTTGATTCAGAAACTTCATCAACTGAAAAAAAGTGAAATCTGCAAAAGACTGATGATAGAAGATCCACCAAACGTCCTGCAATGTAAATATATTTTCTATATCAGAAAAGGGGAAACATCATTTCTATGTTCTTCACTCTATTCTTTGGTGTAACTGTCTTGTTGTAAGCTATATGTGTAATAATCGGCTTGGTTCGAGATTTTTTTAGCTTTGTACCAATGTGATGGTGATCGTGTGTGTAAAAGCACTGTCCGATTTGTCCATATTCAGTTTGACTATCCTACTGAAGTTTATTTCTATTGACCTGATAACTATTAGGACTTATTGGATATTAATCAGTTCAACTATCCTACTAAACTTTTTTGGTAACTTTACAGATAAAAAAATCCAATTGAACCTTAATTTTGGTATGCTCACACTCCTGGAGTTCAGTTCTAGAGTTTGTTCTTCCATCTAGTATAAGCACACTAGGCCTGAAAGCACAGAAAACAGAGTGGTGTCTACAATGTTTTTCCACCTAAACCAAAAAATATAAAATTCTAGTGTAATTACGTTAGGCCTGTAACGAAATTGAGCACATCTCTGTATAGCATCAGCAACATTCATAGTAATAAAGCTGAGCTAAATGAGTTTCCTGTAACCTTGTACAAGTGCTGAAACTATAAATTGTTTCAACCAAACAATAGAGTGTTTTTTCTGTGGACATATCTGACAGCTCACTGAAGATTAATCCAAATAGACCATACAAAAGACTACTGTGAGAGAATAAAATAAGTAGGTACATCACATAGAGGCAAAGAGCATTTAAGGAAAAGATATTCAAAGCATGTACAACAAATTAGATATTAAGACATAGTAGGTAAAAAGAAGGGGAAAGAAAGCAGGATCAGCAAGCAGAAAGCATTGTAACCCATAGATGAGCAAAAGCGACACAGAGAACGTAGAATTGATCCATCAACACTGTAGGAAACGTTGCCTGCCTGGAAGAAAATGGAAGTATAGTTTAGTAGAAGAAGAAGAAACATACACAGCAATGAATCGCAAGAAAGGAAAAAGCAGTGAAACAGACATGAAGAAAACATTACCATTTTCTTAAAATCTACAGCACACTCCTGAGAACTTCTTTGTAGACTATATTCTTTGTCCTATCAGTTGGTTTACCATTCTCATCTTCGATCAGAAGCTTAAGACCTTTCCGCGAAGTAGCACGTGACACCGCGACCTAGAGCTGGCCATGAGAAAACACAGGATTCCGCAGGTAAACATAAATCTTAGAAAGTGTTTGCCCTTGACTCTTGTTTATAGTCATGCTATAACACAAACGGACGGGGAACTGGCAGCGGCGCAACGTAAATGGCCATTTAGAGTCACCAGAATTGAGAACAATTCTTGGAATGCAGACACGGTTGCCTTTGTGTGACCCTGTAATTATTTCTCCTTCTAGCACCCTTTCGCCTAGCCGCACAATCAACAGCCGAGTGCCATTGCAGAGACCTAATGATTGGTTGATATTTCTCACAACCATAACAGGAACACCAACTTTCAGGTCAAGCTGATGGTGAAGAAAATTGTTGGGCTTCACAGAGTGAAGGAATTCTGGAGGATATAGTAGTTCTGCATCAGAAACATGGTCAGTTGACTTTGATATGGAGTCACAACTTAAATACCTCCTAGAACATCCAGGCACACGGGTGAAAACAGCATCATTGATTTCATCGACGATTGTATTTGTTGGACACATAATTGCACGGTCTGGAAGATATTGAGCAGAAGAATAGTTGAAGAAGAAAGAGTCATAAACACTCTCTATTGCTGCATCTACATTGGAGGAGGTAGGACGTAGAATAAGATCATCAGGAATTTTTATCCAAGAACCAGAATCTTCTCCATCTCTTGCATTTCCTGGGATGTCACCATTACCAACATCTAATATCCACCGCGAAAAAAGTAGAAAGCTCCTCACGATCAGCACATGATAAGCCAGGCCGATTGAGACGCATATTCGCTTTTAAACTCAGCACAGTGACATGAGGCCAAAGTGGTGACGCAATAAGAGATGCATCGATAATTTCATTCCTTGAACCACCCTCAATCACTGGAAGAATTTGGCAGAAATCACCTCCAAGTATAACAGTTTTCCACCAAAAGGAAGAGACGACTTAGCAACAGCATTGCAAGAAAGAACATCTCCTAAAGTATGATCAAGAGCTTCAAAACAATAACGGCTTGTCATTGGAGCTTCATCCCAGAGAATCAAGCTGGTCTCTTCAAGTAATGAAGCCATACTGGAACCTCTTGAAATATTACACTGAGATTTATCTGAGGCATTTATCGGAATTCGGAAGCGGGAGTGTGCAGTTCTGCCATTAGGAAGTAATAAGGAAGCCACCCCAGAAGATGCAACGGCAAGAACAACTCGACGCTCCGATCGCAGCACTGTAATGACGCAGTTCCAAAGAAATGTCTTTCCGGTACCACCATTACCAGAAACGAAATAAACTTTCGGTGTCTGGGTATCAACTGAATGCATAATCTGACTAAAAACAATGTGTTGACCAGAGTTTAACTGGGCACGCATAGCCTCTCCCTGGACCTGCAATTCCTGTATATCATACTGTGTTTCCTCAGCTATCAGCCTGTTGCAAGATACTCCATTTGTTGACACACAGCGTGGAGATATGTTAAATGAAGCAAGCGAAGATCCATTTTTAGCAAATATAATTGATAACTCCTTCAGCAACTCATCTTGGATATAAACATCAGGCACAACATATCCTCCAAGAGAAGCAGTAATCCTGTAAGATATATCCTCAGCCATGCTAGACCAAAACAGATCAAACAGAGTATTGCCGTTGATAACCTCACAATACAGCAAAACTGTCATGAACAAGTGCCTCAGCTGAAAAGGAGTTGTCCACACAATGGCTTCCTCAAATAGGTTAAACCACTCATTGTCATCACCCACCAGTCCTCGAGCCTGATATGCTTGCTTGAACGTGTCGTATAATGTCCCATTGTACCTGCGGAGATCCTCGAAACAAGTGGCCCCACAGACAACTAGTAGCAACATACGCATGAAGAATAGTTCTCCACAGCTCGGATGTACATGGGGTATATTCTTCCAATCTTGCTACCAAGCTTCCTCTTTTTAACCCTTTTGTTCCAGACCCTATTGGGGGCATCCCAGACCCAAGCAGTAGGGAAGTCCAAATAGGTCAAAGATCTGGCATCCAAGTGGTTTTGATTAGCCACAAACCATTCAGTCAACATCGTTTTGTACCGAAGCGAGCTCTCCACTAAAGAAACCAACGGATCATCCTCATGGAAAATGATCATGTTCAAGCCGGGCAAGTGGACAACAAGGCGCTCAACGTAAAGGCTGTCGACCTTGGATATCATATCCAAACATACGCCAACAGGTCTCACACGCCGAGAGGTACCTACAAAAGAAACAAAAGACAGCACATGTCATATACCAGAGAAGAAACCAATAAATAGATGCATAAGATAAGTAGACTTAAGAAAGGGAAAAAAAGACACTAACCTACACTTAACAAACTCCTCTGTTTCATTTCTACCAGCAGGTATAGTAGAACCATGAGATGTCACAGAATTAGATAGAGCCTCAAACCGAACACGCGCAACATCAGATCCCTTTGTAACATATTTAAAAAGGTATTTCAATAAATTGGTTTTGTTACACCATTCTACATTAATATGGGCTTTTAACCTTTTTAGTAAACCTAGGTTGTAAGGAACAACCCATTTGTTGGTAAGCTTGACAGTGCCTTTGTTCCTAAGAACAAAACGACCGTCATCTCGCCGATGATAAACATGAAAACATTTGTCATCCACCAAGGTTTCATCATTGTAAGCTTTAGGAAAACGCTTAGAACAAATTCCTTCCTTCATGCAAGGACATCTCTTGTTTAAATCACCACAGGGACCATGCACCATGAGTTCGTCTACAAGAACATAACCTAAGGGGTCCTTCTCAGGATCTGGAAGTTCAGCAGAAATAAAACTATCAATAAGCGCTGAAGAAGGCTATTGAGTATTTCTTTTGAGCCATATGAGAGTATGGGTATGTGGTAAACCCCTCTTCTGAAACTCCACAACATATAAATCTGTAGAAGAAAAAATGCCAGTGCAAACAAATAAGATGTAAGCAATATAGAGTAAACAAAAAAAAGTAAGGCCCAGAGACATCAGAGAGGCCCATAAACTGGTCGACAAATACATTGGACCCAAAGAAAGAAGAGAAAAAAACATAAAGAAGGCCTCACATGCTTTGATAGGGCCAAACAGATGACCACTCTTCACATCAGCAAGGAACTCATTATATTTCATATGGAAAACTCGTGTAACAATATCTGGCCGATCCGATGGAGACTGTCCAGGATCTAAGGACAAAGCATCAGTAATCTCTTGCCACTTAGGATTACATGTGAAAGTAATAAAAAGATCCGGCGCGCCATGCACCCGAGAAATAGCCATGCCATCATGGTAATTCTGAACCATATATCGAGGACCACCAGTAAAGCTAGAATGAAGTATGTACTGAACACCAAGATTTTTTCCAGTGGAACTACCTTCACCCATGGCATCTGTGATACCCTGATATGTCTCGGAACGAAGGGTCTTTTGATTTAAAAAATGATAAGCTAGCCTGCCAGCCTCTACACAAGAGTAAGCGTTGACAATAATTTGCTGGCTAAGACGGCCACAACATGTATAAGGATTAGGCTCATGTTGTCGATAATAAAAGTAATATGCATAGTATTCCATCATAGACACCTCATCTCGAGAAGAAAAACCAGTTTCATCTACTGTGAAAGATGAAGAAGAGGAGGGTGCAGAGACATGCCGTGATGGCGTATGACCAGACGAAGAAGAACGGTTAACGTATTTAATACCCAGATGGAAGCCCTTGTCAGCATACAGAAAAAGCAGCGGATATTGCAGAGCCATAAGAGAAAGATTTAAAGGAGATACACGCCTTAATTCATGCGAGTTAGTCTCAACGATGACGTCGAAACGATTCACCTCAGGTGTCAAATCACCAACTATCAAAGAAGCGACCTCACAAGTAGTCGGGCCAGAAAAACAGGTTCCATGTGATCCACCTTCATCACCAAAAAACCTGATGGTGACGTTTTCAGACCCAGGAGACTGCAACCTTCGGCGAGCAAATATGAACTGGCCAACTAAATGGTTGTGTTGATCAAGCATCTCAGTAAGTTCTTTAACAATTAGCGGATCAGCTGATTCAGCGCAGTCGCTTTCAGCAATATCTTCCTGCCCAAAAAGATCAAGACGTTTATGTACCTCATCAGCAGAGTCAACTATATAGAGCTGTGCAAACTTTGGAGGATCCGTTTCACTGGGCAAGAGAGAACCAATCCGATGGTAAGCTGAACCACACATCTTGAAAATATAGGGAGCACCTCCCGAATTAACAGATCTATCAATGTCAGCACCCATAGACGTAAAAGCAAACAAAGAATTATAATGCCTAATAAGGCGATAAAAGTGAGTAGAAGCGGACCCACAACTAAAATAAAGCAACTCCTTAAGAGGAGAAGGCCAATCATTAAAACGTGGCAACGACATTTTTCCAGAAGACAACAACAAGAGAAGACCGACAGCCGGCCTTTTCCAACAGATGATCTCTTACATCGCTCAAAGAACCAGAACAGGGCACCACATCTCTCGCACCGGTTAGCAGGAGCGCCGTAGTATGAACGCTCAGGCGCTAGAGCTACAAAAAACAATCAAAAGAAAGCAATGAAATGAACAAATAGATGTACGAAAATAAGAAAGAAATATAACAGAATAAACCCATCTCCAACCTTTGAGCAAAGCAATACGCTTCTCAGTAAATGGTGGTCCACAGAGAGAAACTACAAAAAAGAAGCAAGTAACAAAAAAATAAATGAGTAGGCACAAATTAGAAAATTAACAGGAAAGAGAAACAACATAACAGATAAGAAGAACAAACCTCTAGCTCTTTTACGCTGGAAGGCGTGAAGGACCAATCTTCTACGACGATTGAGCAACGTCTGCTTAGCATCAGCAAACGGTAGAGGAAACACTGAAAAACAACATTCAAAGAAGCATACATACATTTAACAACAGCACATGTCATATAAATAGCAGAGACAGCGGAAGAAGAAACAAACTTACCAGACGGCGTCGGGTAACCAGTCACCAACGAACATGCAGGACCAAGAACATAGGGCACATCCGGTATGACGACAGACTGAAAAGCGGAATCAACTGAAAGCAGCCCAACAACAGAAGAAGGAGGGCTCAAATGAGGCAACACAGCAGAAGAGGTTCCATAATGCACCGGAGAGAAAGCAACACGAGGAAGACCAGATGGCAGCTGATCAAGGCGAGACGACAAATCAGTAGGCACGGAAGGAGGCACAAGAGGCACCGACACATTCACTGAAGAATCCCCTGCTAAGAAAAATAAACACGAACAATTAAAAAAACAATGTAAAAAACGAAAGAGTAAAAGACCGACACGTGGATGACAACACACCAGAAATGCGGACAAACACCCCCGCTCCTCAACAAAGAACATAGATAGAAAGGCACAGTATCTGTGCAGAAAGTACTATTCGTACTGAAATTCTCTTAGGGTAAAGGTTTTTATTATTAGCTTACCAAGAAGATGCAACTGCAGCGACAAAATTGTGCTTTTTATAAAGGAAGTGTCACTAAACCATAATAAAACTTGAGAGTAAAGAAACATCTTAAGTTACACACATGTGATAATTGACCACAGGGAAAAGGCTAGCAACCAACAAAACCAAATCTGAAACTTTTTACTGGCCAATAATAAGCACGTCCATTTACAGCATGACCTTGTCGGGCATGGTTTTTAACTGAAGCAAGCAGAACCCTTGGTGTACTCACTGTAACATTTCCAGAAGTATAAGTACCGCGGCACACATACGCCTCTACAAAAAAAAACTCGGAGGCAACAAAACTAAAGCTATAACTTCTTACTGTCAAACAATGTGCTCGTCCATCTACGACACAACCTTGCGGACCATAAATATCAAGTCAAGCAAGCAAAATCCTTTGAATGCTCAATATAGCATTTGTAAAGGCATGAATATTGTGGCACACAGAGAGTGACATAACTGAATCAGCACAACAACAAAATTACAACAACATCACATTTTATCTTGAAAGGCCCATAAATTCTCTTACGCCAAAACATTCTGTTACTAACTTAGCAACCCCATCTACTTCTACCGAAAACGGGCTGGTTTTCATAAGGAATGTAAAAGCACGACCTTGCGGACCATAGATCGCAAGTCAAGCAAGCAAAACCCTTTGAACGCTCACTATAGCATTTGTAAAGGCATGAATATTGTGGTACACACAAAGTGACATAACTGAATCAGCACAACCAAAAAACTACAACAGCATCACATTTTATCTTGAAAGACCCAGAAATTCTCTCACGCCAAAACTTTCTGATACTAACTTAGCAACCCCATCTACTTCTACCGAAAACGGGATGGTTTTCATAAGGAATGTAAAACTAAACCATACTAAAACTCGCGAACAAACAAACAGCGCTCACGTTCCAACTGAAGACACAAATTCTCTAACGGCAAAACTTTATGTCACTAACTCAGCAACCCCATCCACTTCTACCGAAAACGGGCTGGTTTTGATAAAATACGCGAGACTAAACCATAGTAAAACTCGCGAGCAAACAAACAACTTAATGTACACATATGTGTTGTTTGGCTACGGAGAAAAAACTAAGAACCAACAAAATCATGCCATAACTTTTTACTGGACAACAATATATTCGTTCATCTACGGCATGACGCTGTCGGCCATGGTTGTCACCTGAGGCCTGTAAACTAATGAATACTGTGGCACACATACATTCGAGATAAAACTATGTTGACCTACCAACTGAAAAAACGCTGAAAGCGGACGGTAACAAATAAATATTTTGCAAACGGAAGATGTTTCATTAATCGGTGAAACCACCTATCATCACATCAATCTAGAAACTACATAATAACCACTATATAACTATAAGAAAAGATTCTTTGGCACTTGAAAAAGAGTATGCATTTAAGAAAAGAGTGTAGATAATATAAAACAAAATTTTGTAATGCTAAAAGTGCTATCCTTAGAGACATGTCCGACACTCAAAGGGGACTCCTACTAATTTATCTTGTGTTCTGATGCGCTTATGAGAGTCCATACAGTAGCACCTAAAACCAGGTGTAACATGTTGGTGCAGTGAGAAAATAAAGATGACATAACTTCTAGGTCAGTAATCCAGATGTAAACATATTACCAAGAATAAAACAACCTCGTGCTGCGTTAAAAAGACCTAACTAAATTTTGTACTGCAAGCTATCAAATCCTCACAAAAGAATAAATTTCTGTGAGGACTATGGTAAAGATAATCAACCCTCTAATTTCTGCTTCTCCGATGCCTCATGTTTCCCTTCCAATGTTGCAGTGGCATATACATACATGCAACACATAGTCTCCTTTTTAGTAGTTATAAATCCTACAACCATGCTTCAGCTACGACATTATGCTGATATCCAACAATGCATATGTTGCAAGATCTCAACTTCCATAACAGTGAATGCAAATGTATACTGGAAAATTAGTCCTACTGAACTGCCGACCAAAGAAAGTGCAATTGCAGAAACTTAATGTTCAAGCATGTCCAATGGTAGATAAACTATGGAGCTAATATTTTAGCAAGAAGAAAGACATCGAATACACCGCCTAGTTATACATTTTGAGCATACACATTTAAAAACCACTTTTACCAAGGACTACCACCATATCTAGTTATTTGCTATTACTTTTGGAACAATATTTGTATTTTTTCCTGTGAAAGTAATCAATAAAAATTCTGAATTGGATCATTTTCTTTCATATTTGTCCACATATAAATATTTTGCAAATGGAAGCCACGGAAGCTGCTTCATTAATTAGTGAAATCACCTATCATCACATCAACCTAGAAACCGCATAGTAACTACTATATAACTATGTAAAGGACATACTGACATAGGCATCCCCAATGGGCCTGCCGGAGGTGGTACCCGGGGTTTTACTGAAGGCCCACGACCCGAAGATTATAAAGCCCGGAAGCCCAGTCAGGAGATATTTTGGAAAGATAGAATTGTATTAGGAATATTGACTTGTAACTATTACGGGACGGACTCAAATAGTCTCCCGAACTCTGTAACTTGTGTATCACGAAACCCTCGGCTCCGCCTCCTATATAAGGGGGAGTCGAGGGACAAAGAGAGAATCGATTCTATTGTCAAACGCAACCCTAGTTTTCTAGTAGTCGAGTACTTTTCCGGCTGAACCTTCGAGATCTACTTGCCCTATACTTCCAACTAAACCCTAGTCTACAATCCGGGAGCTGATCTCGATGGCACGTTCAAGATCGTCGACTTCTTCGGTAGCAAGCAACGCGATGGATAGAGGTAAACAGATCGAAACTGATCTAGTCGATTCTGTTCCTCACCCGCCCTTCCGTTTGGATGCATATGCGTATCTGGAGGAGCCTATGGAGATGACGTTCGGAAGGTTCCACTTCCGCGTCGAGAAAGAAGGATCGTATTGTCTCGAGGTTCCGATTTCGTCGGGATTGTCAGTGGTCGATTCCGATTTTTCGGACTCGTCGTCATCGTTCGAGATAGGCGATGAGGAGATTTCGCCGCCACGCTTCATCAAAACTACGGCAAGCGAAAAGCTCGCCAAGATCTTCGGCAACATGTCCTTCGAGTCGTCTGCGGACTCCAATATAAGCAGCGACTCGGACAGCGTCGACAGCTTCAGCTTCATCGACAAATCCACTATTGTTGGAGAGGTCTTCGCCGATCTATACGACGGTGTCACCGATTCCGACAAAGGTCAAAGATCAAAATATCATCAAATCTATGCAATCGGAGATACAAGCCGACCACAGGAGGAGACATCAGAGGACTTCGATAACGCGGGAAATCAGTACGTCGATCCCGCTGATCTTACGCGAGGCTTGGGAACCAAATATGTCGGGCCTGGAACACGACAGATGGTGCAATTTCCGCAGGCAGTGTGGGATAGAGTTGCAAGAGCTATTGATGGCACAGAGCCAATGGCTGTAACTGTGACAGCTGAAGAGTTACAAGCATATCAATATAGACTCGCCCGTGCCAGACGGGAGCTCGAAAAACAGAAAGTTGAGCTGGATAGGAGGCAAGCCGCGGCTTCCGCATCAAGCAGGCAAAGAGCAGAGTTGAGCCGACAATCAGGTACTTCGAGAGGAGACAGTTATAGAGCAGCTTGAAATAGGGCAAGATCTCGGTTGCAACATATACCTGAGGCTGAGAGGGAGAACCTAGTTCAAAACCTCGACATGTCCTTTATGTCGATTGGCACGAGGGGGAATATTATTCCTAAAACACCAGAAGCTGGATATATGGTGACACAAGCTTTCATCCTGGCATCCAAGCCACCTCCCGGAGATCCAAGAGAAGCGCTTTGTAACATGGCCATGGCGGGAGTTGGAGCCATGGGAACAGCGTTCCAGGCACACCTCCCGAATGATCTGCAAAGCAAAATAGTCCACGACCTACTGCAGCGGTGCAAGATCCTGCGAGAACGAGTTGGGCAAGAGACAGAGCGACGCAAGCAAGGGTGGACAGAGCGTGACACGAAGGAAGGAAACGTCGGCACTCAGCAGAGGTTGACGAAGAGGATATGTGCGGGCTCCCGTGCTTTACGAGATGAGTCCGCAAAACTCGAGTTCCATCAGGGTTTAAGATACCCGATAATTACAAAAAATTCGATGGCCTGCAAGATCCTGAGGATTGGCTAATTGATTACCTAGAGACAGTAAAACTGATGGGTGGAACTAGAGAAACAGCCATGCAGAGCATTCAAGTACACTTGAGTGGAGCCGCACGATCGTGGATAAAAAAGTTGCCTCCTGGTTCTATCGACAGCTGGGAAAGTTTCGAGGATATATTTGAGAAGAATTTCTGATCCACGTGCAAGAAACTCGCATCATTGGAGCAGCTGAGGGCTTGCAGAAACAAATACGACGAATCAATGAGGACGTATATTCAGAGGTGGAACATCATAAAAAACTCGGCGGAGAACATATCTGACGAGAGAGCAATAGATGCATTTGTTGCTGTTATTCAAAGGAGGGACTTTGTCGAGGATTTGGGAAGAACCAACCCAAAAACAATAGCAACACTCATGGAAATAGCGAATCGGTGGCTGATGGCGTGTATTTCACACGTTCGTTGGGCAACCCCAAGAGGAAGGTATGATGAGCACAGCAGCAAGTTTTCCCTCAGAAAGAAACCAAGGTTTATCGAACCAGGAGGAGCCAAGAAGCACGTTGAAGGTTGATGGCGGCGGGATGTAGTGCGGCGCAACACCGTAGATTCCGGCGCCAACGTGGAACCCGCACAACACAACCAAAGTACTTTGCCCCAACGAAACAGATGAGGTTGTCAATCTCACCGGCTTGCCGTAACAAAGGATTAACCGTATTGTGTGGAAGATGATTGTTTGCAGAGAAAACAAGAAAAACAAGTATTGCAAGAGATTGTATTTCAAGAAAGAGAATTGGACCGGGGTCCACAGCTCACTAGAGGTGTCTCTCCCATAAGACGAACAGCATGTTGGGTGAACAAATTACAGCTTGGGCAATTGACAAATAAAGAGAGCATGACAATGCACATACATATCATGATGAGTATAGTGAGATTTAATTGGGCATTACGACAAAGTACATAGACCGCCATCCAACCGCATCTATGCCTAAAAAGTCCACCTTCGAGTTATCATCCGAACCCCTCCAAGCATTAAGTTGCAAAGCAACGGACAATTGCATTAAGTATGGTGCGTAATGTAATCAACAACTACATCCTTGGACATAGCATCAATGTTTTATCCCTAGTGGCAACAAGACAACACAACCTTAGGGCTTTCTCACTCCGTCCCGGTGTCAATGCGCATGAACCCACTATCGAGCATAAGTACTCCCTCTTGGAGTTAAAAGCATCTACTTGGCCGAGAGCATCTACTAGTAACGGAGAGCATGCAAGATCATAAACAACACATAAGCATAACTTTGATAATCAACATAACAAGTATTCTCTATTCATCGGATCCCAAGAAACGCAACATATAGAATTACGTATAGATGATCTTGATCATGATAGGCAGCTCACAAGATCCGACAATGATAGCACAATGGGGAGAAGACAACCATCTAGCTACTGCTATGGACCCATAGTCCAGGGGTAGACTACTCACTCATCACTCCGGAGGCGACCATGGCGGTGTAGAGTCCTCCGGGAGATGATTCCCCTCTCCGGCAGGGTGCCGGAGGCGATCTCCAGGATCCCCCGAGATGGGATCGGCGGCGACGGCGTCTCGGGAAGGGTTTCCGTATCGTGGCTCTCGGCATCGGAAGTTTCGTCACGGAGGCTTTAAGTAGGCGGAAGGGCAAGTCGAGAGGGGGCACAGGGGCCCCGGATGACGGGCGGCGCGGCCAAGGGGGGGCCGCGCCGCCCTAGGGTTTGGCTCCCCGTGGCCCCACTTCCTTTCATCTTCGGACTTCCGGAAGCTTCGTGAGAAAATAGGCCTCCGGGCTTTTATTTCGTCCAATTCCGAGAATATTTCTTTACTAGGATTTCTGAAACCAAAAACAGCGAAAACAAAGAATCGGCACTTCGGCATCTTGTTAATAGGTTAGTTCCGAAAATGCACGAATATGACATAAAGTGTGCATAAAACATGTAGATAACATCAATAATGTGGCATGGAACACAAGAAATTATCGATACGTTGGAGACGTATCAGCATCCCCAAGCTTAGTTCTCGCTCGTCCCGAGCAGGTAAAACGATAACAAAGATAATTTCTGGAGTGACATGCCATCATAAACTTGATCATACTATTTGTAAAGCATATGTAGAGAATGCAGCGATCAAAACAATGTGTATGACATGAGTAAACAAGTGAATCATAAAGCAAAGACTTTTCATGAATAGCACTTCAAGACAAGCATCAATAAGTCTTGCATAAGAGTTAACTCATAAAGCAATAATTCAAAGTAAAGGTATTGAAGCAACACAAAAGAAGATTAAGTTTCAGCGGTTGCTTTCAACTTGTAACATATATATCTCATGGATATTGTCAACATAGAGTAATATAATAAGTGCAATAAGCAAGTATGTAGGAATCAATGCACAATTCACACAAGTGTTTGCTTCTTGAGGTGGAGAGAAATAGGTGAACTGACTCAACATTGAAAGTAAAAGAATGCTCCTCATAGAGGAAAAGCATCGATTGCTATATTTGTGCTAGAGCTTTGATTTTGAAAACATGAAACAATTTTGTCAACGGTAGTAATAAAGCATATGCATCATGTAAATTATATCTTATAAGTTGCAAGCCTCATGCATAGTGTACTAATAGTGCCCGCACCTTGTCCTAATTAGCTTGGACTACCCGGATTATCACCGCAATACATATGCTTTAACCAAGTTTCACAAAGGGGTACCTCTATGCCGCCTCGTACAAAGGTCTAAGGAGAAAGCTCGCATTTGGATTTCTCGCTTTTGATTATTCTCAACTTAGACATCCATACCGGGACAACATAGACAACAGATAATGGACTCCTCTTTTAATGCTTTAAGCATTTGACAACAATTAATTCTTTTCTCATTAGAGATTTGAGGATGTTTGTCCAAAACTGAAACTTCCACCATGAATCATGGCTTTAGTTAGCGGCCCAATGTTCTTCTCTCACAATATGCATGCTCAAACCATTCAACTCAGTGTAGATCGCCCTTACTTCGTACAAGACGAACATGCATAGCAACTCACATGAAATTCAACAATAAGTTGATGGCGTTCCCCGCAAACATGGTTATCGCACAACAAGCAACTTAATAAGAGATAAAGTGCATAATTACATATTCAATACCACAATAGTTTTTAAGCTATTTGTCCCATGAGCTATATATTGCAAAGGTGAATGATGGAATTTTAAAGGTAGCACTCAAGCAATTTACTTTGGAATGGCGGGAAAATACCATGTAGTATAGGTAGGTATGGTGGACACAAATGGCATAGTGGTTGGCTCAAGTATTTTGGATGCATGAGAAGTATTCCCTCTCGATACAAGGTTTAGGCTAGCAAGGCTTATTTGAAACAAACACAAGGATGAACCGGTGCAGCAAAACTCACATAAAAGACATATTGAAAGCATTATAAGACTCTACACCGTCTTCCTTGTTGTTCAAACTCAATACTAGAAATTATCTAGACCTTAGAGAAACCAAATATGCAAACCAAATTTTAGCATGCTCTATGTATTTCTTCATTAATGGGTGCAAAGCATATGATGCAAGAGCTTAAACATGAGCACAACAATTGCCAAGTATCACATTACCCAAGACATTTATAGCAATTACTACATGTATCATTTTCCAATTCCAACCATATAACAATTTAACGAAGGAGAAACTTCGCCATGAATACTATGAGTAGAAACCAAGGACATATTTGTCCATATGCTAAAGCGGAGTGTGTATCTCTCCCATAAAGTGAATGCTAGGATCCATTTTATTCAAACAAAACAAAAACAAAAACAAACCGACGCTCCAAGAAAAAGCACATAAGATGTGGCCGAATAAAAATATAGTTTCAGGGGAGGAACCTGATAATTTGTCGATGAAGAAGGGGATGCCTTGGGCATCCCCAAGCTTAGACGCTTGAGTCTTCTTGATATATGCAGGGGTGAACCACCGGGTGCATCCCCAAGCTTAGAGCTTTCACTCTCCTTGATCATGTTGCATCATACTCCTCTCTTGATCCTTGAAAACTTCCTCCACACCAAACTCGAAACAACTTATTAGAGGGTTAGTGCACAATATAAATTGACATATTCAGAGGTGACACAATCATTCTTAACACTTCTGGACATTGCATAATGCTACTGGACATTAGTGGATCAAAGAAATTCATCCAACATAGCGAAAGAGGCAATGCGAAATAAAAGGCAGAATCTGTCAAAACAGAACAGTTCGTATTGACGAATTTTAAAATGGCACCAGACTTGCTCAAACGAAAATGCTCAAATTGAATGAAAGTTGCGTACATATCTGAGGATCACTCACGTAAATTGGCATAATTTTCTGAGTTACCTACAGAGAATTAGACCCAGATTCGTGACAGCAAAGAAATCTGGAACTGCGCAGTAATCCAAATCTAGTACTTACTTTTCTATCAACGGCTTAACTTGGCACAACAAAACACAAAACTAAGATAAGGAGAGGTTGCTACAGTAGTAAACAACTTCCAAGACACAAAATAAAAACAAAGTACTGTAGGTAAAAACATGGGTTGTCTCCCATAAGCGCTTTCTTTAACGCCTTTCAGCTAGGCGCGTAAAGTGTGTATCAAGTAACATCGAGAGATGAAGCATCAACATCATAATTTGTTCTAATAATAGAATCATAAGGTACCTTCATTCTCTTTCTAGGGAAGTGTTCCATACCTTTCTTGAGAGGAAATTGATATTTTATATTACCTTCCCTCATATCAATAATAGCACCAACAGTTCGAAGAAAAGGTCTTCCCAATATAATTGGACAAGATGCATTGCATTCAATATCCAAGACAACAAAATCAACGGGAACAAGATTATTGTTAACGGTAATGCGAACATTATCAACTTTACCCAAAGGTTTCTTTGTAGAATGATCAGCAAGATTAACATCCAAATAACAATTTTTCAATGGTGGCAAGTCAAGCATATCATAGACTTTTTTAGGCATAACAGAAATACTTGCACCAAGATCACATAAGGCATTACAATCAAAATCTTTGACTCTCATTTTAATGATGGGCTCCCAACCATCCTCTAGCTTTTTAGGAATAGAGGCTTCGCGCTCTAGTTTCTCTTCTCTAGCTTTTATGAGAGCATTTGTAATATGATGCGTGAAAGCCAAATTTATAGCACTAGCATTAGGACTTTTAGCAAGTTTTTGCAAGAACTTTATAACTTCAGAGATGTGGCAATCATCAAAATTCAAACCATTATAATCTAAAGCAATGGGATCATCATCCCCAATGTTGGAAAAAATTTCAGCAGCTTTATCACAGGCAGTTTTAGCAGTTTCAGCAGTTTTAGGCAGTTTTTCGCGCTTTGCATTAGAAGTGGAAACATTGCTAACACCAATTCTTTTATTAGTATGAGTAGGAGGTGCAGCAACATGTGTAGCATTAGCATTACTAGTGGTGGTAATAGTCCAAACTTTAGCTACATTTTTCTCTTTAGCTAGTTTTTCATTTTCTTCTCTATCCCACCTAGCACGCAGCTTCAGCCCATTAATCTTATATTCTCATTAATTCTAACTTGAATGGCATTTGCTGTAGTAACAATTTTATTTTCAATATCCCTATTAGGCATAACTTTCGATTTCAAAAGATCAACATCAGAAGCAAGACTATCAACTCTAGAAACAAGAATATCAATTTTATTGAGTTTTTCCTCAACAGATTTGTTAAAGGCAGTTTGTGTACTAATAAATTCTTTAAGCATGGCTTCAAGTCCAGGGGGTGAATTCCTATTATTATTGTAAGAATTTCCATAAGAATTACCATAGCCGTTGCCATTATTATAAGGATATGGCCTATAGTTGTTACTAGAATTGTTCCGATAAGCATTGTTGTTGAAATTATTATTTTTAATGAAGTTTACATCAACATGTTCTTCTTGTGCAACCAATGAAGCTAACGGAACATTATTAGGATCAACATTAGTCCTATCATTCGCAAGCATAGACATAATAGCATCAACTTTATCATTCAAGGAAGAGGATTCTTCAACGGAATTTACCTTCTTACCTTGTGGAGCTCTTTCCGTGTGCCATTCGTAGTAGTTGATCATCATATTATCAAGAAGCTTTGTTGCTTCACCAAGAGTGATGGACATAAAGGTACCTCCAAGCAGCTGAATCCAATAAATTCCGCGAAGAAAAATTTAGTCCCGCATAGAAGGTTTGGATGATCATCCAAGTAGTCACTCCATGGGTTGGGCAATTTTTAACCGAGAGATTTCATTCTTTCCCAAGCTTGAGCAACATGTTCAGTATCTAATTGTTTAAAATTCATTATGCTACTCCTCAAAGATATAATTTTAGCAGGGGATAATATCTACCAATAAAAGCATCCTTGCATTTAGTCCATGAATCAATACTATTCTTAGGCAGAGATAGCAACCAATCTTTAGCTCTTCCTCTTAATGAGAAAGGGAACAATTTTAGTTTAATAATATCACCATCTACATCTTTATATTTTTGCATTTCGCATAGTTCAACAAAATTATTAAGATGGGCAGCAGCATCATCGTAACTAATTCCAGAAAATTGATTGTTCATAACAAGATTCAAGAAAGCAGGTTTAATTTCAAAGAATTCTGCCGTAGTAGCAGGTGGAGCAATAGGTGTGCATAAGAAATCATTATTATTTGTGGTTGTGAAGTCACACAACTTAGTATTTTCAGGGGTAGCCATTTTAGCAATAGTAAATAAAGCAAACTAGATAAAGTAAATGCAAGTAAACTAATTTTTTTGTGTTTTCGATATAGCAAACAAGATAGCAAATAAAGTAAAGCTAGCAACTAATTTTTTTTGTATTTTGATTTAGTGCAGCAAACAAAGTAGTAAATAAAATAAAGCAAGACAAAAACAAAGTAAAGAGATTGAGAAGTGGAGACTCCCCTTGCAGCGTGTCTTGATCTCCCCGCAACGGCGCCGTAAAATATGCTTGATGGCGTGTATTTCACACGTTCGTTGGGCAACCCCAAGAGGAAGGTATGATGAGCACAGCAGCAAGTTTTCCCTCAGAAAGAAACCAAGGTTTATCGAACCAGGAGGAGCCAAGAAGCACGTTGAAGGTTGATGGCGGCGGGATGTAGTGCGGCGCAACACCGGAGATTCCGCGCCAACGTGGAACCTGCACAACACAACCAAAGTACTTTGCCCCAACGAAACAGTTGAGGTTGTCAATCTCACCGGCTTGCTGTAACAAAGGATTAACCGTATTGTGTGGAAGATGATTGTTTGCAGAGAAAACAGTAAAAACAAGTATTGCAAGTAGATTGTATTTCAAGAAAGAGAATTGGACCGGGGTCCACAGCTCACTAGAGGTGTCTCTCCCATAAGACGAACAAGCATGTTGGGTGAACAAATTACAGCTTGGGCAATTGACAAATAAAGAGAGCATGACAATGCACATACATATCATGATGAGTATAGTGAGATTTAATTGGGCATTACGACAAAGTACATAGACCGCCATCCAACCGCATCTATGCCTAAAAAGTCCACCTTCAAAGTTATCATCCGAACCCCTCCAGCATTAAGTTGCAAAGCAACAGACAATTGCATTAAGTATGGTGCGTAATGTAATCAACAACTACATCCTTGGACATAGCATCAATGGTTTATCCCTAGTGGCAACAAAGACAACACAACCTTAGGGCTTTTCGTCACTGCCCCGGTGTCAATGCGGCATGAACCCACTATCGAGCATAAGTACTCCCTCTTGGAGTTAAAAGCATCTACTTGGCCAGAGCATCTACTAGTAACGGAGAGCATGCAAGATCATAAACAACACATAAGCATAACTTTGATAATCAACATAACAAGTATTCTCTATTCATCGGATCCCAACAAACGCAACATATAGAATTACGTATAGATGATCTTGATCATGATAGGCAGCTCACAAGATCCGACAATGATAGCACAATGGGGAGAAGACAACCATCTAGCTACCGCTATGGACCCATAGTCCAGGGGTAGACTACTCACTCATCACTCCGGAGGCGACCATGGCGGTGTAGAGTCCTCCGGGAGATGATTCCCCTCTCCGGCAGGGTGCCGGAGGCGATCTCCAGGATCCCCCGAGATGGGATCGGCGGCGACGGCGTCTCCGGAAGGTTTTCCGTATCGTGGCTCTCGGTACTGGAAGTTTCGTCACGGAGGCTTTAAGTAGGCGGAAGGGCAAGTCGAGAGGGGGCACAGGGGCCCTGGATGACAGGGCGGCGCGGCCAAGGGGGGGCCGCGCCGCCCTAGGGTTTGGCTCCCCCGTGGCCCCACTTCCTTTCATCTTCGGACTTCCGGAAGCTTCGTGAGAAAATAGGCCTCTCGGGCTTTTATTTCGTCCAATTCCGAGAATATTTCTTTACTAGGATTTCTGAAACCAAAAACAGCAGAAAACAAAGAATCGGCACTTCGGCATCTTGTTAATAGGTTAGTTCCAGAAAATGCACGAATATGACATAAAGTGTGCATAAAACATGTAGATAACATCAATAATGTGGCATGGAACACAAGAAATTATCGATACGTTGGAGACGTATCAGTGGCGGATGGAGAAGATGTTGTTCATAACAAGTGGCACAGGTCGCCTAAGGATGATCGCAACCGAAACTTTCAAAATAGGCAACGATTCCCTCGACAGTTTTCAGATTATGATGCTCCCGGCCAAATATCGGCTGGATTTCGAGGAAATAGCGGAGGAAACAATCGAGATGATTATCAAAAAAGTGGCGAGCAGCGCAGCGACTACAAGGACGGCTCCCGTCCCAATAGACAAAATAATGGACCAAGGTTTCAGAGGTCGTATGTATCACCTGAGGATCTCTTAAACGGACCATGCCAAATGCACTTTTACCTCGACAACAATGGAAAGAGGCAGTCAGGGCATCTGCAGAAGGACTGTCGAACTTTTCTAGCACTACATAGATTTGCAGGGCATACCAACACACATGCAGTGAATAGACCCCCCCAGAGGCCAAGGAGTGAGATCCACCTTCCACCTCCACCCGCAATTACGGATGCAGATCGACACCAATTGCAGTTGGCAGTAGCTCCACAACTAGACCCTTATATCGATACCAGTGGTGCGGTCTCGATGATTCAGAAAGGCAGGCCATCCAATAGAGCTCAGAAAGTAATATCGCGGCAAGTTTTTATGGCAGAGAAGATGCCACCACCAACAATTGAGTATCTGAACTGGTCAGGGCAAGATATCGGCTTCACTATAGCCGACCACCCGCAACAGGTTCCACGACCAGGACAGTCTGCTTTGATCTTACCCGCGATTATTGCAGGATTCGACATTTCATGAGTATTCATTGATGGTGGAAGCAGCTTAAACCTCATGTACACAGATACATTGAGGAAGATGAACATATCCTTGGCAAACTTATTACTAACGGATACACGTTTCCATGGGATCACACCGGAGAAGCCGAGTTACCCACTGGGAAAAATCAACCTCGACGTTCAGTTTGGAACCCGAGAAAATTATAGAAGAGAGAGGTTGGAGTTTGAAGTCGTGGATTTCCCGTCACAGTATCACGCTTTGTTGGGACGACCAGCTTATGCTAGATTTATGGCGGTACCACATTACACATACTTGTTGTGGAGACTCCCTGGACCCAAGGGACCGATCACAGTAAAAGGCAGTTTCGCCCTAGCTGATAAGTGCGACAAGGATTTTCATCCACTGTCAGAGACTTTCGGGATGTAAGCAGAGTATATGGCGTCAAGGCTAACAACTGACTATGATGTGTTGCTAGACGTAGGGAGGCCGCTCAAGGAACCAACCTTTGACACTACCAAAGATTCCAAGGAGGTTCAGATCCACCCGACAGATCCCAAGAAAACGACTTCCATTGCAACAAACATGGACCTCGCATAGGAAAGCGCGCTCGTCGAGTTCCTCCGTGAGCACTGGGAAATCTTTGCATGGTGTCCAGCTGACATGCTAGGAGTACCCAGGGAACTTGCCGAGCACCACCTCAACTTGGATCCAATGGCGAGGCCAATTAAAGAACATTTGCGGCGTTTTTCGGAACCAAACCGCAAAGCTATGCTGTCAGAAATCAATCGACTCAGAGAAGCTCGCTTTATCAAAGAGTTACTTACAGAGGCCACGTGGTTAGCTAATCCAGTACTGGTCCCAAAAAAAACACAGAGGTCCTTCGCATGTGCGTCGACTTCACGTGTCTCAGTAAACATTATCAAAGGATCACTTTCCCCTCCCAAGGATCGATCAAATTATCGACTCCACGGCAGGCTGTGAACGTATTTCCTTCCTGGACGCATATTCTGGTTATAACCAGATCAGATTAAAAGAACACGATGAGGTCAAAACAGCTTTTATAACACCTTAAGGCGTGTTCTACTATAGAACAATGCCCTTTGGATTGAAAAACGCGGGAGCAACATACCAGCGGATGATGCAGAAGTGTCTTGCCACACAGATTGGCAAGAACGTCCAAGTGTATATCGACGATGTCGTCATAACAACAAAGAAGGAGTCAACCTTGATTGAGGATCTGAAGGAAACTTTCGATAACCTTGACAAGTTCTGCCTCAAGCTGAACCAGACAAAATGCTCTTTTGGCGTTCCTGCAGGAGAACTTCTTGGTTTTTTGGTTTCAGCAAGAGGAATCGAGGCCAACCCAGAAAAAATCCAAGCCATCGTGACGATGCGGAAGTCAACAAAGTTGAAGGAAATACAACAGCTAACTGGGCGAGTCGCAACTTTAAGCAGATTCGTCGCCAGGCTGGGAGAAAAGGCGTTGCCGTTTTACGCTTTGATCAAACAAGGAGAGAAGTTCCAATGGAACGAAGAAGCGCATGAGCTTTCGAGGACCTTAAGCGCACAATCTCGACACCGCCAATCTTGGTGGCGCCTAAGGAGAAGGAGCCTCTCCTGTTATACATCGCAGCCACGCCTCAGGTGGTTAGCACAGTCCTTGTGGTCGAAAGAGAAGAAGAAGGAAAACTCCACGGAGTGCAGCGGCCGGTATACTTCGTAAGCGAAGTTTTATCGCCTTCAAAACAGCGATACCCGCAGTACCAGAAGTTAGCATATGGAGTGTTCACAACCGCAAGAAAACTACGACACTATTTTTCGGCGCATCCGATAATAGTGGTCAATGAGGAGCCTTTATCTAATATATTAAAAAACCCAGAAGCTACGGGTCGTGTCTCCCTTTGGGGAATAGAACTGTCCCCTCAGGACATCACATATGAGAAGAGAAAAGCAATAAAGTCGCAGATCTTACCAGACTTCGTCGCAGAGTGGATGGAGCTGCAAAATACGGGACCTCCAGATTTGTCGAGAACTTGGACTATGAACTTGGACGGGTCCAAGAGACTAGAAGGAGCTGGAGCAGGCGTGATACTAGTATCACCTCAAGGCGACAAGTTGAAATACGTGCTACGGATGACGTTTCCAAATGCATCTAATAACGAGGCGGAATACGAAGCACTTATACACGGGATGAAGATGGCCAAAGCCTGCGGAGCAACCCGATTAAAAATCATTGGTGATTCACAGTTGGTGGCTCAACAGGTGATGAATCAATGCGACGCAGTCAATGACAGTATGATAGCATACAAAGAAGTATATAATGAGCTCGAGAGGCTGTTCGACGGGTGCGAAGTAAATCATATCAGCAGGCTCAACAATGATGAAGCCGATGTTCTTGCAAACATCGGGTCGCAGTGTCTAGCAATACTACCTGGCGTATTCTGGGAAGAGATAACTGAAAGATCAACCAAGGCGAAGAAACAGCAGAAGAAGGAGAAGGATGAGAAAGCCTCGGGGGCTCCAGCAGCATTGGAAGCAAATATATCGGAAGGTGAGGAAGAATCACACGTGATAATGATGGTACAAATTCCTTGGATGCAAGCTTACGTAGTATATATCATGAGGAAAGAACTACCCGAAGATCCAGTTGAAGCAAGGCGAGTTATCAGACGTTTCAAAGCCTTTACTGTGATCAAAGGAGAGCTATACAAACGAAGTATTTCGGGAGTGATACAGAGATGTGTCACACCCGAAGAAGGAAGGCTTATTCTGAAGGATGTACACGAGGGGGTGTGCGGACATCACGCAAGCAGTCGAGCTATAGCAGCCAAGGTTTTCAGAGTAGGATTCTATTGGCTAACAACAATTGAGGATGCAAAGGACATAGTGCGTACTTGTGATGCGTGCCAAAGGTTTGCCGCGAAACCTCATTCTCCGGTAGCAGACTTGACGCCAATACCGCTGTCATGGCCCTTTGCTCAATGGGGTCTTGATATGGTGGGAAAACTGCACAAGGCTTGGCCAGGAGGATACGAGTATATGCTCGTAGCTGTCGATAAGTTCACGGAGTGGATCGAAGCGAAGCCGATAAACTCACCAGATGCAGTATCCGCAATCAAATTTGTTAAGAGTATCGTTTTTCGATTCGGAGTTCCTCATAGCATCGTCACATACAATGACATCAACTTCACATCCAAGGAATTCAAGGCATATTGCGCAGAGGTAGGCATCAAATTACAATCTGCCTCAGTTGCACACCCGCAAACCAACGGTCAGGTCGAAAAAGCAAACGGCATCATCTGCAATGGCATCAAGAAGCGCCTGTTAACACCATTGGAACAAGCTCGACACACATGGCCAGAGGAGTTGCCTAGCGTGCTATGGAGTATTCGAACAACACCAAATACAGCGACACAGGAAACTCCGTTCTTCCTAGTCCATGGAGGTGAGGCACTGCTGCCGATAGAGATAGAACACAATTCCCCGAGAGTGGCGGAATTCAATGAAGAAACCTCGAGAAAGGCACTGGAAGATGACGTTGATGCACTCGACGAAGCTCGAGATGAGGCGTTGTCAAGGGTCACCAAGTACCAGCAAGATATGAAAAACTACCACAGTCGACGTTTGCGACCAAGATCTTTCCAGGTAGACGACTTAGTTCTTCGGTTTACGCAAAATAGCCATGAGAAACTCGAGTCGCCATGGATTGGCTCGTACATCGTCACAGAAGTAATTGAAGGAGGAGCATACATGATAAAGGACAAGAAGACAGGGATAGCCGAGCCAAATCACTGGAACGTGGCGCAACTTTGGCGTTTCTACGCTTAAAGTCGAAATATAGTCCTCGTTGTAAACATACAATGTACTGAAACGCCCGCGAGTTTTCAGACGCACTTTTTTCCTTTCTGGGCACCGAGTGGGGCTAAAAGGTTTTTAATGAGGCGGACTCGCGGTGCTGCAATATAGTAAAGATATTGATGATATACATATTTTTGTTGATAGGCTTGGGGGCTCGTAACCCGCAATAACAATATATATATATATATATATATATATATATATATATATATATATATATAAACCTCCGAGTAATACAGTCTACAAAGTTATTTGACATGGTGCAAAACACCTCGCAAACAAATTAAGATACAAACATCGGCCAATGAAAAGCTCGGGGGCTTGGTGAAAAAAAAAACGTACAAGTTGTTTTACAATATACATAGTTCTTACAATATACATATTTTCACTATCAAGGACAATTCGACAAGGAAAAAAGAAACTTTCAGTTATCACCTATTATACCGTCTATGTTCAATCTTTCATTGTATGTAGTACCAGTCCTATGTTCAACATAACTACCTTTCACGAAGAATTCAGCATCTAGTCGAAGTAATTCATCCATCATCTCTTAAGCCACAGGGGTTACAACATCATTGATTTTGTCGATATTCCTCCTCCTCGTCAGTTTGGCTTGACACCTTTCGACAATGGTGGTCATATCTAACTTCGTATAGCAGATTTGCAACATGATCATGGCAAACCTCGCACCAGCAGTCAAATGGGCCTTCACAAACTCATGGATTCGAGGAGCATCTTGGAATTTATTCATCAGATCAGGAAGAGTCTTCGGCGAAGAGTTGCGAGGAAACATGGTGTTATAAACCAAGGCTAGCGTCTTTGCGCAGAAATCGAGAAAATCACGGACCTGACTTGCGCGGTCTTGGAATCTAATGATTTGTCGGGTACGATCAGGCGTAGCCCAAAAATTCGATCCATGTTCTAGAGCAAGCTTGACAAGAATGTTCGATCTCGCATCTACTCGTTGGTCTTCAGCAGCAGCATCCAAAAAGGAACCTATTCGATGAAAGTATTATAGCAAGAGATGGAAACAATCACATAGAATAGAGGAATTGCAAGGACAGGAAGCGTACCCGCCATATCCAGACTAGCATCGGTCATAAATTGAAACATGTAATCTTCTCGCGAAGCAGCTTGTGCGGCTTCAGTAACCGCAGCCTCCTTTAAAGCTAAGGCTTCCTGGGCCTGTTGAAGAGCAATTTTCTCCTTCTCGGAAGATTTTCGAGATTGCTCCATTATCACGAGAGCCTATTTTTTCATCGACTGGAGCTGTTGTCGAAGTTCGTTCAAATCTTCCATTGGATCAGCGTTCGAAGAATCTTCAATAAACTCGTCAATGAAAATTTTCCTTGAGTAGGATGAAGCGGGCACAACATCCGAAGAATGAGGAGCCGCGGTATAGTTGTCAAAAACCAATTGGAAAGAAAACCTCGGCATCAATCATTTGGCAAAATAGTACTCCATTAATTCATTTGGATATTTACATGACCATTACAAGGTGGTTCCTAGTGAACCAATAGAAGGCTGTCGCAAATGTCTACTAAGGTGAAAACGTCAAAAGAAAGAAGAAACAGGAAAGACAGGGACAAGATGGTCTACTTGACCTCCGGCTTTGCAGAACTAGGGGAAGGAGCTGGCTTATATCCGAGGAAGGAGAGGATTTTCTTCGAATGCGGTTTGGAAGCCCTAATCAAGGATTGCCACCTCTCTGTCTTCATCTTCTTCGCTTCTCCAACCTTCGCCCAGTCGACGTTTTGTTGGCTCTCGGCAACCAAAGCGATGGTGCCTTCAACGCCAATCTTCAAGTTCTCTTGCCGGAGGGCCAGCCCAAGATCTTCTTCGGGAATGAAGTGCTTGGTCAGGGCAGCAAAGGTGTCGGGCTGCTCTTTCTTTGGGAAGAAGTAGGGGAACAGGCGCGAAAATGCCGCCTTAGCATCAGAGATACTTTGGCGCACTTCATCCCATGAATCTCAAGGAGAGAAAGAGCGTAAAGACGACGGTCATCTTCGGGCTTTTCGAGTTTAAAATCCTAGTGCATCTTCCCCGCTGAAACAAATTTCGGGTTATCAACAAGTATACGAAAAAGCTAAGGTTGGAGAACAATCAAAGTGGTTGGGGCACTTACTGACGAAGCACCAATTTTGTGACTCCAAGCGGGCGATGATACTTTCCTCACGAGCAGTTTGCTGGGTTGTGTTGTCGCTTAAGGCAGTTTTAGCGTCATGGAGTCTTTTTTGAAGACTCTCGACATCGGCAGCGTCTAGTTCAGCCTTTTCGCGAGCTTTCTCGCTTTGCTCTAGCTTGAGGGCAAGGTTATCGGCGCGCTTATTAGCTTTGGCAAGAGCCTCTAGCAAAAGAAAGGATGACAATGTTACGACAAAATAGCAGAGGAAAATCTACTCGACAAGAAGAAGTGATGTCTACGGGTGCTTCTATTCTTGTAGACAGTGTTGGACCTCCAAGAGCAGAGGTTTGTAGAACAGTAGCAAGTTTCCCTTAAGTGGATCATCCAAGGTTTATCGAACTCAGGGAGGAAGAGGTCAAAGATATCCCTCTCATGCAACCCTGCAACCACAAAGCAAGAAGTCTCTTGTGTCCCCAACACACCTAATAGGTGCACTAGTTCGGCGAAGAGATAGTGAAATACAGGTGGTATGAATAAGTATGAGCAGTAGTAACGGCGCCAGTAAAAGTGCTTGCCGGCGTGTAGTTGATGGTGGTAATATTGCGGACAAGAGAGATGCAAAGAAACGAGAAACAAGCAACGATAGCAGATATTTAGGAACAAGGCCTAGGGATCATACTTTCACTAGTGGACACTCTCAACATTGATCACATAACGAATAAATAGATAGATGCTAGACTCTACACTCTCTTGTTGGATGATGAACACCACTAACTCGTGTAGGATTACACGAACCCTCAATGCCGGAGTTAACAAGCTCCACAATATTCAATGTTCATATTTAAATAACCTTAGAGTGCATGACAGATCAACATAACCAAACCAAGTACTAACATAGCATGCACACTCGTCACCTTCACACTACGAAAGGAGGCATAGATCACATCAATACCATCATAGCAATAGTTAACTTCATAATCTACAAGAGATCACACTCATAGCCTACGCCAAGTACTACACGATGCACACACCGTCACCATTACACCGTGCAGGAGGAATAAACTACTTTAATAACATCACTAGAGTAGCACACAGATAAATTGTGATACAAAACACATTGCAATCATAAAGGGATATAAATAAGCACTTCACTATGCCATTCATAACAAGTGAATAAGTATTCTCGTCAAATATAGCCTAAGAGACCCACACGGTGCACACACTCGTCACCTTTACACACGTGGGACAAGGAGTCTCCTGGAGATCACATAAGTAAAACCCACTTGACTAGCATAATGACATCTAGATTACAAGCATCATCATATGAATCTCAATCATGTAAGGCAGCTCGTGAGATTATTGTATTGAAGTACATAGGAGAGAGATGAACCACATAGCTACCGGTACAGCCCCGAGCCTCGATGGAGAACTACTCCCTCCTCATGGGAGATAGCAGCGTTGATGAAGATGGCGTGGTGTCGATGGAGGAGCCTTCCGGGGGAACTTCCCCGTCCCGGCGAGCGTGCCGGAACAGAGACTCCCGTCCCCCGCATCTTGGCTTCGCGATGGCGGCGGCTCCGGGAAGGTTTTCTCCGGTTTCGTCGAACGTGTCGTGTTTTCGCGACCGGAGGCTTTAAATAGGCGGAAGGGCAAGGTCAGAGGGGGTCTGGGGCCACCAGACACTAGGGCGGTGCGCCCCCCTCGTGGGCCGCGCCGCCACCATGTGTGGGCCCCCTTTGGCCCCTCTCTGACGGTTCTCGGGTGTTCTGGAAGCTCCCAGGGATTCTAAGATCTTCGGTGTTGACTTCGTCCGATTCCGAGAATATTTCCTTACTAGGATTTCTGAAACCAAAAACAGCAGAAAACATGAACTGGCCCTTCGGCATCTCGTCAATAGGTTAGTTCCGGAAAACGCATAATAATGACATAAAGGATGCATAAAACATGTAGATATCATCAATAATGTGGCATGGAACATAAGAAATCATCGATACGTCGGAGACGTATCAAGAAGCAAGAGAGGAATACCTTTCAAATTATCAGCATAGTCACGGTACCCGATAAATTGGGTACCAAGACGAATAAATTCTTTCATCGTAGGCTGATCAAAACATAACAGTTGCAATGAAAAGATCAAAATGGGGAAAAGTTCGATAGCAAAATAAAAGAGTGGTCGAGTGCTTACATCGTCCATAGAAGGAGTCGTCGAACTCCCCGGTCAAGAGAGCCTGGCTCTTTGCCCAGCTCAATCCTCGCTCTCTTCGGCGAAGGGGCACGGGGGCCGGTGGCAGGAGTCGACGTGTCCTATATCCTGATGAGGAGCCGAGGTTTCGTCCGTAGTAGGGCGAGCCTCGGAAAGAACTAAAGTCCGTGACGTGCTCGTAAGAGCAGTCACATTAACAGGGGGCTCTTCCTCCTCGTTGCCACTGTGCATCAACAAATAGTATAAAAACACTTAACAAGCAATATGTCGAGTGAAAAAAGGCGACAGGAACTTACGAGCTAACAAGGGCATCGTTGTAAGGGTTGAAGGTTTCCTCCTCTTCGTGGGAAGTTTCTTCGGCAGGCAATTGGCTGACTTTGGAGGTGCCGAAGTCTGCGACCTCACCCCTTTTCCTTTTGTTCTTTGGGGAAACAGCGGAAGGGAGAGAGTGCACAGACTCGGAAGCCTCAGATTCAGCATCTCTTTCAGAGGAAACCGCGGATTTGTGAGAACCCGCAACTTCACTCTCAGGGCGAGAAGTACCCTGTACATCGTCAGCAACGATGTCTCGATCGTCAACCTCCCCACCCTCAGGTAAGGGAGGCAACGAGGAAGTGACTTGGTGGTCCTGAAAAAGGAAAAACAATAGCAAGAGAAATTTGAGGAAAGAAGTCAACAACAAAATAACAAAATAGCAGTCAAAGTTTCAACTCAAGTCGAGAAGGCAAGATAAGCGATGTAGAAAATACAAAAAATTCGAGAGGCAGGTTTGCTTACTTGGGGCAGAGCGTGGGCACCACTATATGGGTCCACGCGGCAGGAGGTTGGCACTGGATCCTTCTTGCTCAACGATGAAACACGCCGAACAAGCTTTTCCAAGTCCTTCACAGAGAGATCTTTCGAGAGGCGGTCAACATCCTTCTCGCCAACATACATCCACATAGGGTTTTTGCGAGCCTGTAGAGGCTGCGCCCTAATCCTAAGGAAATAGGCGGTCATTTGGATACCCGACAATTCCTTGCCTCGGAATTTTGCAGCTCATGGATACGCTTCATCAGCGCTTCTGTCGCCGTTTTTTCTTCTTCGGTAGCTTCTGCGTCCCAGGAGCGGCGGCGAAGAATTTTTGCGCTACCGTCAAAGGGAGCGATGTTGTATTCCCGTGAGTCGGAGCACTCGTCGCAAACATAGAGCCATCTTTTGCGCCACCCTTGAATGGAGTCGGGGAATTTGACGTCGAAATACTCGACGTTAGGGCGGACACAGATAACAACACCACCTATTGTATAGACGATGTTGTGGGAGCCATTGCGGCGAAGGCAGAAAATGCGTTTCCACAGGGCCCAATTTGGTTGGGTCCCGAGAAAGCATTCGCAAAGGGTGATAAAAATCGCGACGTGGAGGATGGAGTTGGGAGTCAGCTAGTGCAGCTGCAGCCCGTACACAAAGAGCAATCCACGAAGGAATTCGTGGATTGGGGCGGAGAGACCGCGGATGAGGTGGTCGACGAAACTAACCCGATATTGGATGGGGGGCGTTGGGAAGCTTTCCTCGCTGGGGAAGATCAGCGCTTCCTTCTTCTTCATCAGGCCGAGCTTTTTCATCAGGTTGGCGTCCTGGTTGGAGATCTTGGATCTCTCCCACTCGGAAGCTCCCAGATCTTGCGCCGCCATGCTTGCTTCGGGAGTGCTATGCCTTGTGAGCCTTGACCGCGGTGGCATCAACAATGGCGCTGTAGAGAGTAGGGGCGTGGTTGAGCGCAGGAGTTTTTGGTTGCAGTGGAGGTTTTGCAGAGGGGATTTGAGCGCGGCGCAGCGAAGGGAATGCCGAAGAAGAAGACACTTTATAGCAAGCCTACGAATCGACGTGCCGTTGGATGCAGAAGGAATGGATTTGATGACTTACACGTGTCTCCATGGGTAAGAAAGGTATTTTTACTGCGACGGAACTGAACATGCGCTACAGTGCGTGTGCCAGAAAAAGCGGAGGACGTGTGTCCCCCACTTGCATAACGTGTCATGCACCGCATATTTTGGGTCCACAGGTCAGCGATAGGACATAATTCGCGCCTTCCCGATATAATGGTCGTGGCTATCGTCAGCACTGATGTCACTTTAAAATAAAAATTTCGACTATGGTGATTATGAGGATTGGCGACAGAGAAGGAATAATCATAATTTCGAGAGCTTATGATCAAATACAAGCATTTGTTCATATGCTCGGGGGCTACTCTTATCAGCAATATTGTTTTTACTTCTGATAAGAGGTGAACGCGGATGATACAATATATAGTGCTTCATCAGAAAAGCAAGTTGAGCCTACAGCCAAGTACAAATACTTGACTGTAGCCTCGGGGGCTACTCCCATCGGGAGCGCTGGTCGCGCACCCGATAAAAATGGAAGAATTCGACAAAGATGTCAATATAGCGACACAAGATGTTAAAATGGTGAGCCTACAACCAAGTACAAGCACTTGGCTGTAGCCTCGGGGGCTACTCCCATCGGGAACATTGTTCGCGTACCCGATGAAATTATAAAAGGCATGGTGAGCATATTTCGAGTTATACAAATAACTCTTCATATACTCCCATCGGGAGGACAAGATAAAAATATGTAAGTCATCCGGTGACTCGAATAAATGTGCTATTTCAACAGCCGAAAAAGCACTCGACAATATATTCTCAGAGTGCCTCAGTCGCAAATTAATCTCTGAATGCCGCAATACTTTGCGAAGGTAAGTCCCCGGGATCCGTCCTATGCGGCGTGGCACCGCCTCTGACGGAGCTTTTCTACTTTTTCCGTATCAGCAGATGCGAAGAAAAATCCTAACGGACGCGTTAGGTATCCGATAAAATATAACTAGAATTCAACATCTGGTAAGACCTTAAGCGGTGCATGTCGAATTACACCAGTTCCCGAGATCATGTCCAGGGACGTGATCTTAAACTAGGTTTTGGTGGATTGCCACAAGAGTATTTAACTAGTACCTGATCCGTCAGATGAACTAGCCCCAATTACCGTTGTCCATGTACAATATACGACTGTTTTATTAAAGATATGTATTAACTTGAAGAATTTGTATGGTAATTGTAAAATTGGAGATTTTCCCTGATTCTTCGATTCAAGCAAAATCTCGGGGGCTACTGACATAAGCATCCCCAAGGGGCCTGCCGGAGGTGGTACCCGGGGTTTTACTGAAGGCCCACGACCCGAAGATTATAAAGCCCCGAAGCCCAGTCAGGAGATATTTTGGAAAGATAGAATTGTATTATGAATATTGACTTGTAACTATTACGGGACGGACTCAAATAGTCTCCCGAACTCTGTAACTTGTGTATCACGAAACCCTTGGCTCCGCCTCCTATATAAGGGGGAGTCGAGGGACAAAGAGAGAATCGATTCTATTGTCAAACGCAACCCTAGTTTTCTAGTAGTCGAATACTTTCCCGGCTGAACCTTCGAGATCTACTTGCGCTCTACTTCCAACTAAACCCTAGTCTACAATCCGTAGGCATTGACAAGTTAATCCCTTGTCACATACCATCTGATAGAATTGGACGTTTACCCATCCTAATCTCGCAACGCCGGCGCGCAAGAGCAGCAGAGGTAGATACAGAAGAACCACCGGCAACATGACCTGCACATTGCACCAAAAAATCACCAAAGAAAAAACAAAAGAACCAGATGAAATCGAGCAATAAACAAAGGAGAAAACCAAGAAATCAAAAACGGCAGCACAAACAAAGGAATCTAGCAAGATAATTACCAGAAACAGAGGAACCTAACAGAGGGGCAGAGGACATGGGCGACCCAATGAAGGAAGAAGACTGAGCAGAAGGGAACCCCGCTGAAGATCCACGAACCGAACCCCCACCGACCGGCAACGAATCCAGAGGACGGCCCATCCGCCCACGACCAACCCGCCCACCACGGCGGCGGCCAGCAGGGGGAACGTCCGCATCAGGCGGGCCTCCATGAACACGAGGAAGAGGACCATCAGTGGCAGCCGAGAGCACAGGCCGCCGGCCCGATCGACGGGGCATGGAAGAATAGTTGGAGCAGAGCGGACGGAGCAAAGAAAAGAAGGAAGGGGACACCGCCAGAATAAAAAAGCAGCAGGCAACCCACACGAACAGATGGATCCGAGTCCCACAAGCGGACGATCCGGCGGTGGGGAAAAAACACTACATACACCAATAAGGAACAAACCAATAAGAAACACAATGGAGGTGGGTGATACGTCTCCGACGTATCGATAATTTCTTATGTTCCATGCCACATTATTGATGATATCTACATGTTTTATGCATACTTTATGTCATATTTATGCGTTTTCCGGAACTAACCTATTGACGAGATGCCGAAGGGCCAGCTCCTGTTTTCTGCTGTTTTTGGTTCCGAAATCCTAGTAAGGAAATATTCTCCGAATCGGACGAAATCAAGGCCCAGCATCCTATTTTTCCACGAAGCTTCCAGAACACCCGAGAGTCGCCAGAGGGGGGCCACAGGCCCACCACACATGACCCTGGCGCGGCCAAGGGGGGGCCCGCGCCCCCCTGTTGTGTCGTCGCCTTGTCAGCCCTCCGACTCCGCCTCTTCGCCTATATAAAGGTCCCTGACCTAAAACATCGATACGGGGAAAAGCCACGGTACGAGAAACCTTCCAGAGCCGCCGCCATCGCGAAGCCAAGATCTGGGGGACAGGAGTCTCTGTTCCGGCACGCCGCCGGGACGGGGAAGTGCCCCCGAAGGCTCCTCCATCGACACCACCGCCATCTTCATCAACGCCGTTGTCTCCCATGAGGAGGGAGTAGTTCTCCATCGAGGCTCGGGGCTGTACCGGTAGCTATGTGGTTAATCTCTCTCCTATGTACTTCAATACAATAATCTCATGAGCTGCCTTACATGATTGAGATTCATATGATGATGCTTGTAATCTAGATGTCATTATGCTAGTCAAGTGAGTTTTACTTATGTGATCTCCGGAGACTCCTTGTCCCACGTGTCTAAAGGTGACAGTGTGTGCACCGTGTGGGGGTCTCTTAGGCTATATTTCACAGAATACTTATTCACTATTATGAATGGCATAGTGAAGTGCTTATTTATATCTCTTTATGATTGCAATGTGTTTTTTATCACAATTTATCTGTGTGCTACTCTAGTGATGTTATTAAAGTAGTTTATTCCTCCCGCACGGTGTAATGGTGACAATGTGTGCATCGTGTAGTACTTGGCGTAGGCTATGATTGTGATCTCTTGTAGATTATGAAGTTAACTATTGCTATGATGGTATTGATGTGATCTATGCCTCCTTTCGTAGCGTGAAGGTGACAAGTGTGCATGCTATGTTAGTACTTGGTTTGGTTATGTTGATCCGTCGTGCACTCTAAGGTTATTTAAACATGAACATCGAATATTGTGGAGCTTGTTAACTCCGGCATTGAGGGTTCGTGTAATCCTACATAGTTAGTGGTGTTCATCATCCAACAAGAGAGTGTAGAGTCTAGCATTTATCTATTTATTCTGTTATGTGATCAAAGTTGAGAGAGTCCACTAGTGAAAGTATAATCCCTAGGCCTTGTTCCTAAATACTGCTACCGCTGCTTGTTTACTGTTTTACTGCATTTGTACTTCCTGCAATATTACCACCATCAACCACACGCCAGCAAGCACTTTTCTGGCGCCGTTACTACTGCTCATATTCATTCATACCACTTGTATTTCACTATCTCTTCGCCGAACTAGTGCACCTATTAGGTGTGTTGGGGACATAAGAGACTTCTTGCTTTGTGGTTGCAGTGTTGCATGAGAGGGATATCTTTGACCTCTTCCTCCCTGAGTTCGATAAACCTTGGGTGATCCACTTAAGGGAAACTTGCTGCTGTTCTACAAACCTCTGCTCTTGGAGGCCCAACACTGTCTACAAGAATAGAAGCACCCGTAGACATCAAGCTATTTTCTGGCGCCGTTGCCGGGGAGGAAAGGTAAAAGGTACGTACTCACACTCCAGATCTCGGCTACTAAGCACTTTTCCGGCACCATTGTAAGTGCTCGAAGCTATTTCCTTTAGATCCTGCAATTGCATCTTTTTGTTTCTTGTTTACACTAGTTAGGCATAATGGAAAACAACAAAAATATGAGAGATCTTTATGAACTTTATCTTGAATTAGGACATGATGTGTTTGAAGAGAGAATTAAAAAACCCATGGAACTTTATATGCATGCTAATGGGAATGTTATTAATAGGAATGCTTTGAACACTATTGTTGCTAATGCTATGGAAAATTCTAAGCTTGGGGAGGTCGGTTTTGATGAAAATGATCTCTTTAGGCCCTCCGGGTATTGAGGAGAAAGTTTATGT
Source organism: Lolium rigidum (assembly GCF_022539505.1). Classification (NCBI taxonomy): domain Eukaryota; kingdom Viridiplantae; phylum Streptophyta; class Magnoliopsida; order Poales; family Poaceae; genus Lolium; species Lolium rigidum. The sequence goes on along the minus strand of NC_061509.1, from coordinate 167,115,107 downwards.
TGATTATGATATGCCTCCCATATATGATGATTATAATGATAGTGGTCTTTTGGTGCCACCTACTATGGAGAGTGAATTTTATTATGATTACAATATGCCTCCTATATTTGATGATGAGAATAATAATGATAGCTACTTTGTTGAATTTGCTCCCACTATTACCAATAAAATTGACTATGCTTATGTGGAGGGTAATGATACTTTTATGCATGTGAATAAAGATGTTTTATGTGATACTTATATTGTTGAGTTTGCTCATGATGCTACTGGATATCATTATGAGAGAGGAAAATATGGTTGTAGAAATTTTCATGTTACTAAAACACCTCTCTATATGCTGAAATTTTTGAAGTTACACTTGTTTTATCTTTCTATGCTTGTTGCATCATGCTTCATGAATTTGTTTATTTACAAGATTCCTTTTCATAGGAAGCATGTTAGGCTTAAATGTGTTTTGAATTTGCCTCTTGATGCTCTCTTTTGCTTCAAATACTATCTCTTGCGAGTGCATCATTAAAACTCGCTGAGCCCATCTTAATGGCTATAAAGAAAGAACTTCTTGGGAGATAACCCATGTGTTTATTTTACTACAGTAATTTTGTTTTTTATTTTGAGTCTTGGAAGTTGTTACTACTGTAGCAACCTCTCCTTATATTAGTTTTATTGCATTGTTGTGCCAAGTAAAGTCTTTGATAGTAAGGTTCATACTAGATTTGGATTACTGCGCAGTAAACAGATTTCTTGTCGTCACGAATCTGGGCCTAATTCTCTCGTAGGTAACTCAGAAAATTATGCCAATTTACGTGAGTGATCCCCAGATATGTACGCAACTTTCATTCAATTTTAGCATTTTCATTTGAGCAAGTCTCGGTGCCTCAATAAAATTCGTCTTTACGGACTGTTCTGTTTTGACAGATTCTGCCTTTTATTTCGCATTGCTTCTTTTGCTATGTTGGATGGATTTCTTTGTTCCATTAACTTCCAGTAGCTTTGAGCAATGTCCAGAAGTGTTAAAAATGATTGTGTCACCTCTGAACATGTGAGTTTTTGATTATGCACTAACCCTCTCATGAGTTTGTTTTGAGTTTGGTGTGGAGGAAGTTTTCAAGGATCAAGAGAGGAAGATGATACGATATGATCAAGGAGAGTGAAAGCTCTAAGCTTGGGGATGCCCCGGTGGTTCACCCCTGCATGTTTCAAGAAGACTCAAGCGTCTAATCTTGGGGATGCCCAAGGCATCCCCTTCTTCATCGACAACATTATCAGGTTCCTCCCCTGAAACTATATTTTTATTCCATCACATCTTATGTACTTTACTTGGAGCGTATGTGTGCTTTTGTTTTTGTTTTTGTTTGAATAAATGCTTGTGTGGGAGAGAGACACGCTCCGCTGGTTCATATGAACACATGTGTTCTTAGCTTTTATTTTTCATGGCGAAGGTTGAAACTCGCTTCGTTAATTGTTATATGGTTGGAAACGGAAAATGCTACATGTAGTAATTGGTAAAATGTCGTGAATAATTTGATACTTGGCAATTGTTGTGCTCATGTTTAAGCTCTTGCATCATATACTTTGCACCCATTAATGAAGAAATACATAGAGCTTGCTAAAATTTGGTTTGCATAATTGGTCTCTCTAAGGTCTAGATAATTTCTAGTAAAGAGTTTGAACAACAAGGAAGACGGTGTAGAGTCTTATAATGTTTACAATATGTCTTTTATGTGAGTTTTGCTGCACCGGTTCATCCTTGTGTTTGCTCTAAACAACCTTGCTAGCCTAAACCTTGTATCGAGAGGGAATACTTCTCATGCATCCAAAATCCTTGAGCCACCCACTATGCCATTTGTGTCCACCATACCTACCTACTACATCGTATTTCTCCGCCATTCCAAAGTAAATTGCTTGAGTGCTACCTTTAAAATTTCCATTCCCTACCTTTACAATATATAGCTCATGGGACAAATAGCTTAAAAACTATTGTGGTATTGAATATGTACTTATGCACTTTATCTCTTATTAAGTTGCTTGTTGTGCGATAACCATGTTCCCGGGGACGCCATCAACTACTCTTTGTTGAATATCATGTGAGTTGCTATGCATGTCCGTCTTGTCTGAAGTAAGGGAGATCTACCACTTTAATGGTTAGAGCATGCATATTGTTAGAGAAGAACATTGGGCCGCTAACTAAAGCCATGAATCATGGTGGAAGTTTAAGTTTTGGACATATATCCTCAATCTCATATGAGAACACTAATTGTTGCTACATGCTTATGCATTAAAGAGGAGTCCATTATCTGTTGTCCATGTTGTCCCGGTATGGATGTCTAAGTTGAGAATAATCAAAAGCGAGAAATCCAAAATGCGAGCTTTCTCCTTAGACCTTTGTACAAAGCGGATGGAGGTACCCCTTTGTGACACTTGGTTAAAACATGTGTATTGCGATGATCCCGTAGTCCAAGCTAATTAGGACAAGGTGCGGGCACTATTAGTATACTATGCATGAGGCTTGCAACTTGTAAGATATAATTTACATAATACATGTGCTTTATTACTACCGTTGACAAAATTGTTTCTTGTTTTCAAAATAAAAGCTCTAGCACAAATATAGCAATCGATGCTTTCCTCTTTGAAGGACCTTTCTTTTACTTTTATGTTGAGTCAGCTTCACCTATTTCTCTCCACCTCAAGAAGCAAACACTTGTGTGAACTGTGCATTGATTCCTACATACTTGCATATTGCACTTGTTATATTACTCTATGTTGACAATTATCCATGAGATATACATGTTACAAGTTGAAAGCAACCGCTGAAACTTAATCTTCCTTTGTGTTGCTTCAATACCTTTACTTTGATTTATTGCTTTATGAGTTAACTCTTATGCAAGACTTATTGATGCTTGTCTTTAAGTACTATTCATGAAAAGTCTTTGCTTTATGATTCAGCTTGTTTACTCATGTCATTACCATTGTTTTGATCGCTGCATTCATTACATATGTTTACAATAGTATGATCAAGGTTATGATGGCATGTCACTCCAGAAATTATCTTTGTTATCGTTTACCCGCTCGGGACGAGCGTAAACTAAGCTTGGGGATGCCGATACGTCTCCGACGTATCGATAATTTCTTATGTTCCATGCCACATTATTGATGATATCTACATGTTTTATGCATACTTTATGTCATATTTATGCGTTTTCCGGAACTAACCTATTGACGAGATGCCGAAGGGCCGCTTCCTCGTTTTCTGCTGTTTTTGGTTCCGGAAATCCTAGTAAGGAAATATTCTCGGAATCGGACGAAATCAAGGCCCAGCATCCTATTTTTCCACGAAGCTTCCAGAACACCCGAGAGTCGCCAGAGGGGGGCCACAGGCCCACCACACATGACCCTGGCGCGGCCAAGGGGGGCCCCGCGCCCCCCTGTTGTGTCGTCGCCTCGTCAGCCCTCCGACTCCACCTCTTCGCCTATATAAAGGTCCCTGACCTAAAACATCGATACGGGGAAAAGTCACGGTACGAGAAACCTTGCAGAGCCGCCGCCATCGCAAAGCCAAGATCTGGGGGACAGGAGTCTCTGTTCCGGCACGCCGCCGGGACGGGGAAGTGCCCCCGGAAGGCTCCTCCATCGACACCACCGCCATCTTCATCAACGCTGCTGTCTCCCATGAGGAGGAGTAGTTCTCCATCGAGGCTCGGGGCTGTACCGGTAGCTATGTGGTTAATCTCTCTCCTATGTACTTCAATACAATAATCTGATGAGCTCGCCTTACATGATTGAGATTCATATGATGATGCTTGTAATCTAGATGTCATTATGCTAGTCAAGTGGGTTTTACTTATGTGATCTCCGGAGACTCCTTGTCCCACGTGTGTAAAGGTGACAAGTGTGTGCACCGTGTGGGTCTCTTAGGCTATATTTCACGAATATTTATTCACCGTTATGAATGGCATAGTGAAGTGCTTATTTATATCTCTTTATAATTGCAATGTGTTTTGTATCACAATTTATCCGTGTGCTACTCTAGTGATGTTATTAAAGTAGTTTATTCCTCCCGCATGGTGTAATGGTGACAAGTGTGTGCATCGTGTAGTACTTGGCGTAGGCTATGATTGTGATCTCTTGTAGATTATGAAGTTAACTATTGCTATGATGGTATTGATGTGATCTATGCCTCCTTTCGTAGCGTGAAGGTGACAAGTGTGCATGCTATGTTAGTACTTGGTTTGGTTATGTTGATCTGTCGTGCACTCTAAGGTTATTTAAACATGAACATCGAATATTGTGGAGCTTGTTAACTCCGGCATTGAGGGTTCGTGTAATCCTACACAGTTAGTGGTGTTCATCATCCAACAAGAGAGTGTAGAGTCTAGCATTTATCTATTTATTCTGTTATGTGATCAAAGTTGAGAGAGTCCACTAGTGAAAGTATAATCCCTAGGCCTTGTTCCTAAATACTGCTACCGCTGATTGTTTACTCGTTTTATCGCATCCGTACTTCCCGCAATATTACCACCATCAACCACACGCCAGACAAGCACTTTTCTCGGCGCCGTTACTACTCGCTCATATTCATTCATACCACTTGTATTTCACTATCTCTTCGCCGAACTAGTGCACCTATTAGGTGTGTTGGGGACACAAGAGACTTCTTGCTTTGTGGTTGCAGGGTTGCATGAGAGGGATATCTTTGACCTCTTCCTCCCTGAGTTCGATAAACCTTGGGTGATCCACTTAAGGGAAACTTGCTGCTGTTCTACAAACCTCTGCTCTTGGAGGCCCAACACTGTCTACAACAATAGAAACACCCGTAGACATCAGTGGGTAGAAAAGAAATAGAACCTACCCCCAAAAACGTACACAAAAACAAAGGGACGCCCAGAAAAACACGTGTCAACCAGCAAGAGTACCCGAAAAAAATCCCAAAAATCTGAGAAAAATCGAAATCGTTCAGGTTTAGTATAGTAGTTATGGGTAGGTTATGTGTATACCTTACATCTAGGCATGGGCAGCCCGGCCCGAAAATCCTGGGCTGGGTCGGGCTTGCACTTCGGGCCGGGCTTGTGCTTGATTTGTGAGCCCGAATGTTGGGCCGGGCTGGGCTCGGGCTTGATTTGTGAGACCGAATGTCAGGCCGGGCTCGGGCTTGATTTGTGAGACCGAATGTCGGGGCGGGCTCGGGCTTGATTTGTGAGACCGAATGTCAGGCCGGGCCGGGCTCGGGCTTGATTTGTGAGACCGAATGTCGGGCCGGGCCGGGATTGGGCTTGTAGTATTTGCGATTTAGGCAAGGTTCCAGCCGGGCTTTTGCCAGTTCGAGCTGGGTTCGGGCTCGATTTATGGGCCTGACGGTCCGGCCGGGCCGGGTTCAGACTTGACATTTCAGCTTCGGGCTTTTTCGTGCTTGGCCTGAAACCCGGCCCGACCCAAGTTTTGCCTAGCTGTAGTATACCTATGGGTACAAGGTTATACTCGATAAACCTTGGGTGATCCACTTAACGGAAACTTGCTGCTGTTCTACAAACCTCTGCACTTGGAGACCCATCAATGTTTACAAGAATAGAAGCATGCGTAGACATCAAGGGCAGGAGACTCCGCCCCTATACAGAATGCAAGGAATACTTGAAAACAGAGAAAACACGTTCCAGAGTCTCTGGACCTAGAAAAGTAAGAAACAACTGAAACCGAAATGACCATAACTTGAGCATCTGGACTGCGATTTTGATGATCTTGGGCTCGTTTTGAAACTAGCAACGAGCTCTACAAGATCATGCAGAGAACCATATTATTATTGAAAGTGAGGATACCACCAACTGATGAAAGGCTTGACCTCTCTATAAAGGACTAACCGATAAAACCTCCAATATAACAAACACAAGAAGATTTCCGTACGAAATACATTTTTGAGGAACTAGAGTTTGTCATGAGAATAAGCATAAGCTCTAAAACCTCGCAAGGGTAAGAACAAAATGACAATCAAGAAAGATGATGCAAATGATGCAGATGTTTGAGCTCTCTCTGAACGATACCACCTATCCTATAATCCAAACACAACTAAGACCACAGGCCAGTAAGAAAGAAACCCTATCAATGACAAACATTTGCCTTGAGCATATTCCCCTTGAGCTTGATGATAATGATCTTGTCCACCCCAAGACGGAACATCCTTCTTAACTGCAATTGCTTGTTTGAAGTCTTGCGAATTGCTCCCTGCTCATATTGAACTTGCACTTTGACTTGATCAACCTTGAATCATTTCTTCATGATGTCTAGAAGATAAACATTGAATGATTACACAATCTTCTTCTTCAAGATATACTCGTTACAGACTCAATCATCGCATGGCCAAACTTCTAATCACTTGAATAACACCGTGGTCATCACATGATCTTCTTCACTTTCCTCTTCTTTCAACCTTGATGACAACATATGATCCAAACATTGTTTATAGACAAGTTCTATAAATATAACTCAGTGCAAGCATTAATCCATATAATTTATCATTAATTACCAAAACCACACATAAGCGCTATAAGGGCCACTTCTTTTGGGCTTATAGAGCAGCTTCTAGGTGCCAAACCGCTGAAGCTGAAAAGAAGTGTCCGGCTTATGGTGGGCTTATTTCCACCGAGAAGCCAGCGCGTAGTGCAATTCCAGAAACTGGCCTGCACTCAGCTTCCCGAGCTTCTACCCGAGGAAGCGAAACGGTATGTGAATCTACCCCTCCAAATCGAGTACATTTTACGGCAAAATGCCACTCCACTTGAGCAAACCGTCTCCCACCGAAAATATGGAAAAGAAAAAAGAAAAAATCACCGTACACTTCTCCCTCGCATTCCCGCATCGAGCCATGCCCTGCTCGCTCGCTAGGGTTCAACACGGCCGCCGCCGCTCAACCCCCGCCTACCACGCCGGCGCGCGTCGTCCCGAAAGCTCGCAGCTGAACCGCCCCTCGCCGCGGCTCGCGCCTGCCTCTCCCGCCCCTCTCCGCGGCACCCCGTCCCCCCGCGCGACCGCCCCCGCCGCCGACCGCCGTGACCATCCCCGCCTCCAGCCGCCGTGACCAGCCCCGCCGCCGCTCGCGCCCGCCACAGGCAGCACCTACCCCGCCGCCGAAGGCGGGACCAACCCCACCGCCGCCGCCGCCGCAGCAAGCACCAACCCCGCCGCCACTCGCGGCCGCCCCCCGCCGCTCGCCGCCGCAGGCAGCACCAACCCCGCGGCCGCCGCCGCCGGCGCCGCAGTCTCTCCTCTACCTTCCCCGCCCTCCACTTCTCGCCGCCATCCTCCACCCGCAAGACGGCCGGCGCCGCCGCAGTCGTCTCGCTTCTTTGATCTGCGAATCCTACCACTTCTAGCCGACCTCAAATTTCGTACACTCGCTATCCGCCCTCACTTGATATCAAATTGTTCCTGGATATATGATGCATTGTTTGTACACTATGATATAGTTCGGGCACTAATTTCATGATTATTTTGCAAATCTGTGCATGTACACTACATATATGATTCATTTCTTTTGATGCATGCTATGGTTTAGTAGTGTTAGATAATGTTTGTTTATATGTGAATAAATACTCGGGCAATTTTGATATAACATTTGGTGGATAATGAGCATCTAGATCGAAAAACCGATATCCAATTTAGGGACATTATAGACATTTTGCAAGTCAACACATCAAATAAGCCAAATTTCTAGAAGCCCAAAAGAATAGGAGGAACTAGCTTCTATGAGCTTCTTCTCACCACAGTTTCTCCCCACCATTTCCTATAAGCAGGCTTATGCATAAGCAGAAGCCCAAAAGAAATCGCCCTAAGCATGGTTCAACATACAAGTTCTAGGCTAGGTTGGGCTTTTCCATGTTCAGGCCAGGCTCGGGCCGGACCAAGCAGGGGCCTACATTTTCTAGCTTTGGACTTTTGTTCCAGCGTGGGGCATCCCTGGATCCTCTATAGGGCTTCTACAAGTGGTCCACCGCAAAAAGGACCTGCCAAACCATGCTCGGATGGTACTAGGGAGCACCAATTAACTCCCCCACAACGTGCCAACTAGCAATAAGAGCTGCTATAAATGATCCGGGCTGCACTGCACGACCCGCCGAGAGACTGTCGCTACCGCTCGTCGCAACGCGTACATACATCAGCTACACACCTACACGCCCCCGTCGTGTTTCTTTTCCGTTTCCGCCTCGGTTCTCGCTTCAGGCCCAACCCAACGCATTCACGCCATTGCCCCCAATCCCAATCCCAAACCCTTGCTTCATCCATCCCCACCCTCTCGCCCGGCGGCTGCTTCCCCATCCCCTCTCCGTCCACGGCGGGGAGCGCCGGATTCCGGCCGTAGTTCGGTACGCATTCTTTTCCAAGCACCAAATGCTCTTTATTTCTTTCTTTTGCCTGTGCGGCCCCGATTAATCATCGCCGTGCACGCTTGATTCTCGTTTGACTGCGGCTGATTTCGGGGTGAAAAAAACAGAATCGCGCGATTCTTGGGGGTTGGGCGGCGGGTGTTAGTTCGTTAGGCCAGGGTTTATCCGAGGTTTCATGCCATCGATCTCGGCATGCACCGCTGCTTGCTTGCTGCTTGCTTCTGTTGGGGTTTTCAGAGACGAGGACCGGCCGCTGGATTCTGGGGATTTATTATGATGCGAAACTGTTTCCCCCCCGCAGTTGCATGCGAGTAGGACGGTTGCGCCTTTCCAACGTGGGCAGAGTTCAGCGGTTTCCCTTTCTACTGCTCTCCCACCTCCACAGATTCTAGTTGGATCTTTCCCCTGGTAATTTGAGGTATAATCAGTTTTAATGTAGATATATGGAATGCGATTCCCCTTCTTGCGCGGCTTGTGTGCTGGTCTGATTGTGCAAGGAGTTGCGCAGTTTTCATACCAGCCCCCCTCCGGTTCCTTCTCACGGTTGTGTTACCGATGAACACCTTTACCTCGCCTTTTTAACTCTTTTCGACGGAAATTATTAACTATTGCCAGGTGCTTTTGAGTCTTTATTTATTAGATCTAATATTAGGAATTGAACCTGGTTTAGATGGTGGGACTTGTGGATGTACACCTCCATCACCCAGGTTCAAGTCGTTTTCAACCTGCATCTAGGTGCCTATTTTTCTTAATTAAATTGACACCTGGTTCTTTCTAGGTATAGTACCCATCATCATTCGTTACATCTAATTAGTGATGTAGAAGTGGGCATTTGTTTGCAGCATTTTGGAAAAATAGCCTTAAGTGTGAAATAGCTTTTTAATTGATTTCCGCATGCTACTCCACAAGTTTTTTTTTTTTTTTTTTTGGCCCTGTTAAGTGTTATCGGAGGCCCTAGGCATGAGAACATGAATACTTTCCTTATGGCTAGCACTTGTCTAGATTATGAAAGTACCGGACATAACCCACCACATCTGGGTGGCCCTTTTATTACTTATAAATTACTTTCTCTGGGCAAATAATTGTAGAAGATGCCATCAGAATTTTCCCTAGATTGTTGGTCCACAATACCTGCAAATGGAAGTATTAGAGATACTTATGACAATTAAAGAATTTGGTTTCAACTTTGATATATTTCTATCAGCATAAAGTACCACCAGAAATTTCTGCGTCACGACCTTTAGCAGAGAAAATGGAGTTATTTTTTGTATTCTCCTCACCTGGTTCACATAAATATAGAAGAATTTCTATGCTTATGTATGTGGTGTGTATTATGTTGTTTTCTATCCTTCCGTGAATAATAATACAATTTCCGTGTATGTTCAAATGCATGGCCTTGAAATGTCTCTCCTGATTGTTGTTTAGGTGCATCTTCCGTGTAGCACATATATGGCCCAGTTAACTGGTGCTTGGATATGAAGTCCTACCTAACCAGCTGCACAGAAAAGAACCGACTTAACTAAGGTGCAATTACCATCTCTGTAAGGAAAGCTCTAAGGAGATTTTCTGTTCATGCGAAGCATAAAATTTCCACCTCAGTTAGATAGTCACCCAACTAGATTGAGATATTATGAATTACAACCAAGCCTGCAAGGGATCATGTGCATGTGAAAAGTGTGAGACTGGCAAGATTGCAGAGGCAAACATGGAATTTTATGGATCTGAAGAAGAAGAAGGTGAGATCAGAGAGGTACATGAGCCACCTAGACTAGAAAGCCCTATCCAGAAAGTCACACCTGCAATTGTTGAACAGGAGCAAGTCCATATAAGGCAATCAGCTTCACCACCAAGAGCTTCTGATAAAGGAGAGAGTACAGGTACTGTGGTTTTGCAACAGCAATCTATGTATGTAGCAATCCACAAAGACATGTCTGCAAGCATTGTACACTCATTTGTGCAAGATGCAATTGAAAAGGAGCAGGTCAATATGAGGCCATCAACTTCACCTGAGAGAGGATCCTACCAAGGAAGGATCCCATGTATTGTTTTTGTGCAACAGTCGAAGTGTAGTGCAATCCCAGAGGACATGGCTGCAACTCCTAGCGCATCTTCTCAAGGGGTGGTTGAAGATGAGCCATCAACTTCAGCTCAAAGAGTTTCCCATATTGGAGAGACTGCAAGTACTGCTGTTGTGCAACAATCTAAGTATACTGCATCTGAGGGCCAGCATGTTGATATGAGGCAGCATAGAATACGTGAGAGCCACCGTCCAAGTTTTTCACCATCTGCGTGCAGTAGTGCAGAAGAAAGGCATAAGAAAAGGCAGGAAGGATGTTTTAGATACTCTGATTTCCGTTGGGTCTTGAAAATGATTGAGGAAGTTTGTTCAGAAAGGCTTAGGACACTATTGTCACGACAAAATAGAGATCGAAAGAACCTCAAAATTGCACAGAAAAAGTACGAGCTAGAATTCTTCCAGAAGCATATGCATTCTTATAAAGTCCGCCTTGCTCATGTTATGCCAACAATAAGTTACCGCAGAATGATGTTGCCGAAGCTACATTTCAGTATTTTGCGCAACAGATTCCATAAACATATGAAATCTCAGCTGATAAAATTTGTGAAACAACAAATACGTGACAGAAACAAGGAGAATAGAATAAAAGCGCGGTGGATATTTGAGGCCAAAGCTGGCTACCTTAAGAAATTGTTCTATGTGACTTCCTTGGCATATGGTAAATTCAAGTTGGAGAAACTGAAATGCCGTATGACTGACTATTTGGATGGTGAAGAGCATCTCAAGTATTTCAACATGCAATCTCTAACTACCCAAATTGAAGCAATTGCTTCTAATAAAGAATCTGAATCTATCTTTACCAGCGATGTTACTGAGCCCATTCTAGAAAACTCACCAGCATTGCTTGAAACAAATGGACCTACAAAGCTCGGGTTTTCAGTCGGTGTAGCAGAAGATATGACCACCTTAGAAAGCAGGTCTTCTCTGTCTACCCGTGCTCCCACCATGGAGTTTGGTGAGAAAAATGGGACACAAACTTCATTCTCGGCTGCAGCACAAAACCAGGGTGGAAATTTGGAGAGACCCTATGCTTGCCAGCTTGGCATGAGTGCAGTACTAGAGCCTTCTAAGGCAGTGACAACAGGTAAGCCAAGTGATGTTTCTGAGCCTATTGAAGAACACTCACCATTGCTGCTCGTAACAAATGGAGCTACACAGCTTGAGTTTTCAGTCGATGTATCAGAAGAAATGGTTACTTTAGAAAGCAGTTCTTCTCAGTTAACCGGTGCACCAGGAATGGAGTTTGGTGAAAATGTCGGGACACAAATTGCATTCTCAGAAGCAGCACAAACCGTGGGTGAAAACATGGAGAGTCCCTGTGCTTCTCGGTGTGTCACGAGTTCAACATCTGAGCTTACTGTCACAGTGAGCAATGATACAGAAAATGCTGCCCAGATTTCTAGAGAAAAACGAAGGCGCATAAGTTCAGGCAATGATGTCTCAGAAGGTACATGTTGCATGTCACGGAGAAAATTTGGTGAAAAAGATGGGATACATAGCGCCTTATCACCAGCAACACAAAATGAGGGGAGAGACATGGAGAGATCCTGTGCTTCTGACTCTGACAAGGATGCAACGCTAGAATCTGCTATGACAGAGAACACTGATTCAGAAAATACTCTGGATGGTTCTAATGAAAAGCAAACACGCATAAGTTCAGGCAATAATGTTTCAGAAGTTCCATCTTCTAGGTCACAGATAAAATTCAAGCCTACGTCGAACCCTTGCAGAACAACATTGCATCAAGAGGTATTTTAGCTTTTAGCTTTTAGTTTTTTGTTTTACTGAACTGTTTTCGTAACAATTAATTCTTATATTCGGCTGCTGACAATAGGAAAGCTTATGATGATAAGATAAGTAGACATTAACAAGAACAAGCTAGTTATTAGGAAGGATAAACAGTGAGGAAGAGGCTTCTTGTTTGTTTTACGCTGGAGGATCATATGTTGAGTTTACAAGTAGTTCAACCATGATTGCAAGGATATCAATAAATATTCACAAGCATTGTTAGATTACATCTCAATTTAGTTGTAATTTTTTTCAACTGGTCTGTAGATGAAGGTATAAGAAATATTAATAGTGTCTTGTGGTTATTACTAGTGGGCTAGTGGCAGCTTATATAACTTGACATCCCTGGCAATATTTCTCTGCAGGAACCTAGAGCTGCAAGGCCATCTCCACCTTTAGTTACTAATAGTCAAATATTTCAAGCTGAGGATACAGGTGGCGAGGAAGTACCTAGTGGTCATTTATCTACCTCTGCCCAAGTTACTGACGAGCCAAACATGCGCTCTAATGCCCAAAGTGTGATGAACCAGCTTCATTGTGGTTCAACTTCCCAGGCTGCTAGTCGTCCATATCAACCAACTGGTGGGAATACTTATTCAGCAAGAACTGAGGTTGGCAGTCTAGGGGCATCACATGTTCTAGCATCAAACACTCAGCTGCCAACAGGCTCCACTTCTGGACAATTTCTGGCTGAAGATGGGTCTGAATCAAATCCATTTACAATTGAGTTGAGTCGATTACAAAAGCTGCATGATCTGATAGCAAAGAGACATCAAGAGAAGGTTACTTTCTTGAATTGCTCTTCTACTTCTGTATTTTGTCTTATTTCAGTTACACCCTATTTAGGTGTTACTCATCAATCTCTGCTTGTGTTTCACCAGCGAGAACAACTTATTTTGGCACGTCAAGTAGAGATAGCTGAAGCTAAAAAGAAGTATGAAGAGCTGTTGTATAATTCAGATGTGGAAGTATTACAGCGAAGGAGAGAACTTAAGATAACGAGTGAGAAAATTTACAAACAGCAGATACTGGCTGAGGTATTACAGGTTATATATAAGGCCTCTGCTAAAGTTGTTCCAGACAGTACAAGAGGTATATTAATTTCCTACATGCTAACTCTGCTTTATATTAATATAGAGTTACTACCTTGACATTATATACTATCATTAGTTAATTTTGTATCAATTACTTGAAGGAGTTAATTATTATCTAATATAGATGGGGACGCATAAATAAATTGTTTGAATTATACTCATTAGCATTTAGTTGTTTTCATTCTGGCTTCCCGACATTATATTAGCAATTAGCTTTTCCTTGTATTTATTATATACTGAGTATTAACCGCATGCCTGTGCAATATTTTTACTATTGGGAAATTTGTGAATCTCCAGAGATTGGCAATTCAATCTCTGTTGTTACCCCATTTCTCCGTGACATTTTCCTCATTAACCACATATCAATGATACATGGGTGGGAAATTGGCAGTGCCATTCTTGGGAGTGGCGAAATCCAACCTTTTCCTTCATTGCGCTGAACAAGTTCTTACCTTTTGTCACTCCTGCAATTGTGATATACATTGTGAAGTTTCTGGCGAAGTTTGTATATGGCATGACTAGTTATCGTGGCCCATTTGATCTGCACAGCAGTGGTACAAAATTTCACATTTGAGGGGATTCCAATCTGCCCTTTCTTAGAATCAGCTTGAAACTACTAGGGACTAGAGATCATTTTTGTGCTTGGCAAGTTTATTGGCTCAAACTAGTTTTGGCCCATCTTACAATTCAGCCAGTCTTGGACATCTTGTAATTTGGTGTTTTATGCACAGCTGTATATGATGCCCATTCTAGAAGCCCTTAATATGAGGTTTTCTTTGCATGACTATGACTGTGATAAGAAGGTATAACAAGTTCATTAGCAGCAAAGGATTTCCTTGAAAATATGCATTTCCTTGTGGTATCGTGTTTGTCCTAGTAAACTATTTAACATGCTATCTTGATATGGCAAATGTATAACAGATTATTATAGCTCTCGACATAAAGTTCACTGTCACAACAACAAAAACAACAACATCAAAGCAAGTTGGGGTAGGCTAAATATGAAAAGGGCGCTTTGGGCATCATAGTGACTTCTGAAAACATTTTAATATTACTACTTCCACTCTTTTAGATATACTAGTGAATATGCCCGTGCGTTGCACCAGGACATACATATTTAATTTATACAACTGGTTTCCTATATGTGTAAAATTCAACAAGGAAAGTTGTTAGGCTTACCACAAGCATTCACGAAGATAAAAGCAACTATACATGAATAAATTGACACAATCAATGGCAGCAAAGCATGAGGGCACTCCACTCTCTCAGTTTCCTCATCCACATCAAAATCCCCATCATCTTCTTCCCACACCCAGCTACCGGGCACTCCACTCCTCCCCTTTTCATGTTGCAGCTTTCCTCTGCCTCTGAATCGCGCGCGGTGTTGACGATGCCCAGGCGGCCACTTTTCTTCCCTGTGTCGTCACACCCATAGTAGCCATGTTTCTGATACGATGGGGTCGAGGGACGGGAACGAGGGACGAGAGTCGAAGGCTGACAAAAATAGGGAATGAACGGGGTATGGATCTCTAATATGTTCGGTTCATCGGTGGTACGTGACTCCGACAGTCCGGGAACGACAACTCCGGAAAGATACGGGGGTCGAGCAGCTATAAATCGAGGGAAAAAAATCGAACTTGGCCTATAGGACATAAATGTTGGTTCGAGACTTCTGGTTGAACCTATATGGGGCCTTGATGGCCATACTAGCCCACGAATATAAGACTCGATCCCCTTTTGACGCTGCAGCCGCCTAAAAATCTTGCATGAATCCTTCTCGTTCCTTGGCTGCGGGAGTCGCGTTCCCAGTACTGAATCGCCTCGTCCCGCACACCGTCCCTGACTCCCGATCTGGGAGGATGATTCCGGGTCAGGGAACGGCCCACCGTACCGCGTTTCCGGCTACTATGGTCACACCTTCCTCCAGGCACATCTCCTCGAAGGATCCATGTGGTTATGTACCTGAATGTTGTGTTTGTATTCAGCGTCATCGTCACTATTTTCAGACAAACCAACCATCATAGCCGTAGCATTAAGAGAAATTATTGACTTAATTTCGGCGTTATAATGGATTAAACCTGGAAATTATCAGCCTAAGACGACCGGAAAGCTCCAGTAAATCTTCAATTGTCTATCTTTCTGCACACATATGCAAAAGTAAAATTACCAGTTATTCTTGTTATCCTTTGCTTCTTTAAAATTTACATGATTGGAGATTGGTTTCTAGGCTCATCAATGGCCCAAATTTAATTATGTGTACCAAAAAATGCATGATGGGTAATAAGAATTGAATGCTTAGAGAATTCTCACCGTAGCAATCTAAGGTCCAGCATCATGTGCATTACTTGAGTTTGTTTCTTTGTTCACTGTATTCAGTTTTCCACATGTCTCGCGAGAGAGTGCACTGCCATGGGAACGGTGTCCCAGCAACACAGTCAAGAATGAGCTGGACAAAGCTCGTATAGCTCAGTTGCAAGCATTAACACAAACACAAGCTATGAAGTGGAGGTTAGCTACACACCTCCTCCCTGGCCGCGTACTACACCAGGCACAGCGCTCTGTTGTCAGCATCAACGTCCTCCTGTGCAGAACCACCTCGGCACCTTGCCTTTCGGAGGCCATCGCGCGGGGACTTCCGCTGATGTAGGACAACAAATTGAACCTGTATCAGGGCGAATCCTTGACGCCGCATCTCCTGCAGCTCCAGCTCTGCCGAATCTACAGCCGCTTTTCCCATAGCCTCACGGCCGCTGGATCCTCAATCCCCAAGGACATTGGCTCCCCCTTCGCAATAGTACACCAATCGCGTGCTCATGGTGGGCACGTGATGGTTGGTGGGTGGCTCGTGGTGGTCTTGGAAATATGGTCGCGGGCCTATGGGTGCGCTTCGAGGCGACGCCATTCCTGTTCCTCTCCTTCAGCGCCACCAGACTTGGCCTCCATCAGGTCACCACCTCGCTGACCTCGCCTCTGGTCGCGACAGGGGGAGGGATCGTCGGGGGAAAACGGACCAGCCAACAGCGGAGCTATATCTGTTCGGACGGGGTGAACGGTGCGAAACGTTTGCAACTTAAGCGGTGTCATCAAGTCTAATTACAATTGAAAAGCAGGGGTATTTTTAAGTTGGATGACCAAGGATGAAACCCTTTTGCTTTTATTATTAGGCATATATTAATTTGGCCTGTTGGAGCTATAAATGAAAATGGTTTTAGACGCTCCAATATCATTCTGGACCACCCATTCCTTTTAATCTGAGGATCGAGATTGATTATGATGTCCTATTGTCCTCTAGGAGGTAGGTCAACCATGTCTATTAAAAGGAATTTTGTCTTTGTTATTTAAGTGTAACAAATAGGGAAAACACACATTAGGAAAGTAATACTGCTATCTATTTTCACTTATCGCGGTAAGTGGAAGTTTTTCTTTTGGAGAATCAAAGAAAGGAAATTACGAGCAACTATTTAGATCAGATATACTCTCATGTGCTTATGTTTGGCATTATGTTTGGACTGTTGTGTCCCTACAAACATTTGGTAGTATGTGAAGAAAATAAAATAATCTTGTATTGAATGACAACTTCGCTTGAAAAATATGACCACCCATTATTTATTATTAAATACAAGTCTGTTTTCCCTATATATCAACCATGTCACCCAAAAGTACCTTGCAGGCAGTAGCTTAGATCTTGACATGTATGAGAAAAAAATATTTCAGTGTGTGGCAGTGGCCGCGGTGCAGGATATATAGATGAGAAAACTGACATAAGCCAATTTATCTGCATACATTTTATTCAGCATATTTTGATATTCAGTGGTTCAGATTGATCCATTACTCTTGCTGAAGTGTATATGTGGATTGCATTAGCCCTTTCCATCAGTTCGGACTTTAGGCTGCGTTGACTAATACGTGAAGCTTGACATGGTACCAGGGTCTCTCGAGCCTAAAATTGTTGTTTTCCCTTCTGTGCCCACATATAGGCCTCTTGAGCCATACCTGAGACTTTTCTATCCGCATGTTGACTTTCTCTTCTTCTGTCACATGTGAGAGGAGTTGTTGAAGTGTATATGTGGATTGCACTAGCCCTTCCCATTGGTTTGGGCTTTTGGTTGCGTTGGCTAGTGCATGAAGCTTGACAACTCTTTACCTCGGAGGCATCTCCCAGAGGTCTATGATTTTTGTTAGTGTGGCAGTGTGCGGTAGACTTAATGAGGATAAAGGATAAAGGATGAATCCATCTCTTATGCTAAATACCATCTCTTTACACTATCCAACATAGAGATCATTACATCTCATAGTCATCATCCAATTAAACTTGCATAATCCTAATAAAGTGGGGTGTACTGTATTAATTACTTGGCCTATATAAGACACGATCCATTGGGATGTACTCCCTCTGTTCCAAGATAATTGAAAGTTCTAGATTTATCCTAAGTCAAACTAGTTCAAGTTTTACCAAATTTATAGTAATATATATGGATATCTAGGACACCTATTTAGTATTATTAGATTCTGCATTAAATTTTCAAACTATATAGATTGGATATTGTAAGTGTTGACATTTTTTTTAAAAAAATTGGTCAAGCTTAGAAAAGTTTGACTTAGGACAAAACTAGAACTTCAATTATTTTGGAACGGAGGAAGCAAGTATCTAAGTGACATGGCAAGCTTAAATATGGTACTGGCCTTAGTTGTAAGTTGGAGTGTCTTAAAAGTACTCATAAGTAAGTATTTTAGCATTTAGCTGATAATAAATTAGATAGGCTGCATAGCACAAAATGTTAATAAGCTTGAAGTCTATCTAATTTACCTATACTTCTTGCCAACTGGCCACACTCATCACATAAAATAATATTTTGTCCGTCCTATCAAACCGCAGCATGCTCATACTTTGTATTTTGCATGTTCACTAACATATTTACTTGTCCAATGTGCACTCATGCTGATGTATTCTTTCATGTCTCAGGTGCAGCCCAGAAAACAACAAGAGAGCCTAACCGGTCATCAGACCAGCGTACTTTCCAGTTTACTGCCCCTGTTTCAGCCCCTGCATCAGCATCCATATACCAGTCACCGCAATTGCCCATACAAGCATCAACAGACGCCGCCCTCAGGCAGCATCGTGTGACCGGGCAACACACTTATATGGACCCTTCGGGCAGATCCACTGCTAATCTGATGAATTATCCAAGTGGTGGCATGGGACTTGCATACCGCAGATAAGCATAAACCGGAAGCGTATGATGATTGCTCGCAGTGCCTGATTGCTCGCCTCTGCTCCTTTTTAAATTTTCTGCCAGCATCTGTTCTTTGTGGTTGGGCCATGAGCTTGGAGAAACAGCCGCATCAGTCGGTGCTCTCCGAAGAAATCATCATACACTAAGTGATCTGCTGTGCTCAGTTGTATGTATGCATGAGCCAGAGCTTCCTTCTGAGTCTTGCTTAGTGAGAAGTAAACCTGGCATTTGTTCAGTTAGTATACTAATCTGTAGCTGGTAACAAATTCATGTCAGTTCATGTTAAACTCTGCATTCTGAAAACCCCTTGCCACTGCAGCTTCTTCCATGGTTCTGCTCCGAAAATTTTGCTGCTGGGCATTCTCGTTCCACTTCGTTTAATCTTCATGGAAGAGATCTGTTGTGCATTTTTTTAATTCCTGAGTACTGCTAGTGCTAGGTTCAGTAGGCATGGCTTCCGGCACTATATGAATTCAGCAATACTTTCATACTTGGCACTTGATTCAGCAACTTTAGAGCATCCCCACTCGTTGGCGCTCCCCACGCCCAAATCCGGCGAAATTTTCGTCCGGATTGGATGAAGATTTGGCGTGGGGAGCGCCGAAGTTCCAGCCGTCCCCCCGGCAGGAAACCTCCAACCTCGACCATTTGACATATTTCAAACAAATTCAACATAAAATTTAACAAGTTCGGCAAACAAGAGGACGAGAATTGCTGAAACAAATTCGGCGATAACAGTACAATGTTTAACAAGTGCTGAAACAAATGAAGCACACAATTTCACAATTTTTCAAACAAATTAAGACAGACTAGTTGGCGTCGGCGTTGGCGTTGCCTCGGAGCCTCCATATGTGCTCCACCAGATCATCTTGCAGCAGCTGGTGCATTGTAGAGTCTCGAATCTCCCGGCGCATAGCAATGAAGGCGGCCCATGATGGAGGCACTCGGTGATTAGGCTGTGCAAGAGGACCCTCTCTCTCATATGGTGCTTCTTGCTCAGCCGGAGGAACCGGATGCTTTCGCTCATCTTCAATAATCATGTTGTGTAGGCACACACAGCAGTTCATCACCTCCCACATCTGATCTTTGGACCAAGTCATAGCGGGGAACCGGACGACAAGCAAATCTCTGCCGTAGGACACCAAATGCTCGCTCGACGTCTTTTCGGCAAGCTTCTTGTTTCTTGACAAACTCGCAAAGTTTGGGGGTGCTAGGATTGGAGATCGTCTTCACAAATGTTGCCCACTTTGGATAGATACCGTCCGCAAGGTAGTATCCTTTGTTGTAGTGCCGACCATTGATCACATAGTCCACCGGGGGAGCATGACCCTCAACAAGCTTGGAAAAGACCGGGGAGCAGTTTAGGACGTTGATGTCATTGTTGGATCCAGGCATACCAAAGAAAGAGTGCCAAATCCAAAGATCATGGGTAGCCACCGCTTCAAGTATCACAGTGCAGCCTTTTTTGTGACCCTTGTACATTCCCTGCCACGCAAACGGACAGCTTCTTCCATTGCCAATGCATGCAGTCAATGCTTCCAAGCATCCCTGGAAAACCTCTAGCTTCATTTGTTGCAAGGATCCTCCGAGTGTCTTCGACAGTGGGTGATCTCAAGTAATAGTCCCCGAACACCGCTATGACGTCCCTGCAGTAACCGGTAGAAACAATCAAGGGCGGTGGACTCCGCCATGCGAAGATAGTCATCTCAGTATCACCGGGAGCTCCATACGCCGAGCATCCTCATAGCCACCGTGCACTTCGCTGAAGTGACGAAAATCCAACCAAACCAAGTGCAATCCGCCTTGCATCCGAAGTAGGGATCAAAGTAGCGGATGGCATACACAATTTCCAGAAATAGCTTTCTGCTCATCCCGAAGCGACGCCGGAAAACACTCTCACCGTGCAATGGATTGTCGGCGAAGTAGTCGGCGTACAACATGCGGTAGCCCTCCATTCGCCGTCTCGGCTTGCACTTCCGGCGACCTCGTGCCGACCCACCACGCCGACGAGTTGCCGGTCCGCCGTACATGCTTGCCAAGCAACCAAGGATCATCATGTGCTCCTCGTCTTGGGCGGCTGCCGCCATCTCTTCTTGCATAAGCTCGACGAACATCTCGCTCCTCCTCTTCGTCCGAGTCCATGGCCGGCGAGGCAAATGGACGAACACCGACGGGCGTGGTCGAGGCAACCCGAGCCGCGAGCGACGACGAGCAAGCAGGCCGGAAAACGAGGCCGGCGGAAGAGCGAGCCAGATAGACCGTCGTCCAAACACGGCGGAATATAGGCAGGTGGGGAAGGAGTGGCGGCGCAATCCGGGCAACAAGCCGGCGGGGTGGTGCCGGCGGCGAGAGAGATACGAGGGGTGGGGGAGATTTTGAGCGACGTGGCGGTGGGGTTCGTGCGTCGAGTCACCGACAGATCGGGCCCTTCCCCGCTTTTCACTCGTCCGGAGTCCCCGAGAGCTCCCCAGGGGGCCGGGGATGTCGTGGGATCGCCGGATGGATTTAGGCCCAAATCCGGACGAAAACGAGGAACCGGGGGCGCGACTGGGCCGAATTACGCCGTCCGGATGGAAAAAACGCTCGCCGAGGGCCTCGTCGGGGGGACGAGTGGAGATGCTCTTAGTACACCCAGGACACAGGAATCAGTCTCAGTTTGATATCCAAGCTGTCTTATCTCGTCAGGGTGCATTGACGCCACCCAGCCTAGCGAACCAATCGCTGTTGGTTGCATCAATGACGACATGGGCAGACTGAAAGATCACGGATGTCAAGTTGGTAACTTGCACTGCACCGGAGCATTAACCAGAGGTGATAAGTTGTCATGTTGCTCAAATCTCATAAACGGGAGCACAGTGATTCCATATCGACTTCCATGGACCATGCCAACCTGACCTGGATATACTCCTGCGGTCCTGCTTTCTTTCTATTTCTGGTATAGATTATTGAATCTCGGATTCCTTTTTTAAGGCATTCTCGTGCTAGCTCTTGCTGTCCACTGATGACCTGATGAGTGATGGCAGTCTGACAAAGTAACTTCCAGAGATCCATTTTCTTATTCACGTCTCGGATCATGCAGTGGGATCGCCAATTATGTACCATCTGGATTTTTCTTAGAACATTTACCTAACTACACTTTGTTTTAAGTAAATTATATACTATTACCTCAGTCCATAAAAGAATGTCGCAAGTTTGTCTAAATTTAGAGGTATATAAGCACTGAAAAGTGTTGAGATATATTTAAATTTCGACAAATCTCCAACAAACGAAGGGAGTACTGCACCTAGATAAATCGGTATATTTCCGTAAGTTGCAGGGGGTAGATGGGCAATTAATGGGCTGATCACTGTACCCACTGGGGTATTAGCGCAATGTGTGTGAAAATGCAGTGGACCGCTTAAATCTGTAGCTGGCTCAAAATTAAGTTCAGCCAACGGCCCAAAGCGGAGCATGACCTGAGTCGTTTAAGTTTTTTTGTTTTTGTTTTGAGGGATCGAGCCGTTTAAGTTCTTGTTGGCGTGTGCGACGGAGACAAGCATAGTACCCCGGACCTTAACTGACGCAACACAAAAGCACAGAGACATAGTATATGGTTTGTGTCAATTGATTTAGGCCGAATGGAATACCAATAACAGTCGATACTCGATAGGCTCATTCCTCGTTCAGTGTGGCTGTACAAGAGCATCTCCAGTCGCGTCCCCCAAACCGTCCCCCAAACCGCGCCGGATTGAGCGTTTGGGGGACGTGTTTCGTTCGTGCCGTGTTTGGGGGACGTCGCTCCCCAGTCGCGTCCCCCAAACAAAATTTCCAAATTTTAAACTTAACTAGATTCGATTAGATTCATCCAAACTTACATAGATTCGAACGAAATTTGACTAACTTTAAAACTAAACCTAATCTAGAACCACTTGCGGCGGCCGGAGGCGTCGTAGTACTGCTCGGAAGTTGTACATCTCGTCGGTGACGACCTCCTCGCTTGACGCGCTCGTCGACGGGCTCGTCCACGGGCTCGTCCTTCACCAAGCCGCTTGGTCCCGCCTCGCCGTCGTCGGTGAGGTCCACCAGCGGCTTGCCGGAGTCGCGGATGGACATGGCGATCGCCGCGTCCGGGTCGCCTCTCCGAGCGTCCTTGTCGTCCATGGACGCCAAGAACGCCGCCCGCAGCCCCGGGCAGTCCTCGGGGTCGTCGCCGCCGGCGATGAGCCGCTGCCGCCGCTCGTACTCCGCCGGCAGCGCCGCTCGCGACGCTTCCTCCGGCTCCTCCTTCACCTCCGGCTTCGGGATGAGGAGGGCGCCGCCGCGCCTCCCTTGCTGCCGCCCGCTGCCGCAACCGCCACGCCTCGTGTTGACGGGCGTCGCCGGCTCCTCCTTGACCTCCCGTTTGGGAACGGTGTACGGCGCCGACCGGTACGACGAGGACGGCGTCGATCGCGCCGGTCCCGAGGAAGAAGAGTGCGAGGAGGACGAGTACGTCGTCCTCCTCGGCTGCCATTGAGGAGACGGCGGCGGCGACGACGGCATCTCTAGCCTTGGAGCGCCGTTGCGGAGGCCGCGGATGACGTTCTCGAGGGTGCGCCCCGGAACGCCCCAGAACAGGGCGCGGCCTTCCCTGTTCCAGCTGTTGGGCCCGCCGATGAGGCCGGTGGTGCTGTGCATCTCGACGTCGTACTTGACCTTGAAGTACGTGACCCACCGGCCGTCGTTGTCCTTGGCCGCCCATGTCGGATCCGCCCGCTCCTCGGCGGTGAGTTGAGCCCGACGGGCCTTGATGGCGTCCCACCATTGCTGCGTGCGCGGCTTCGGCGGCGGCGGAACGCCAATGCCGTTCACGGCCATCTTCCAGCCGCCGCTGCTTGGCAGCCGCATGTCCGGCGGGACTGGATACCGGGCGTGGTACAACGCCCACGCCTCCGCCACGGTGAGGCTGCCGCGTCCGAAGCCGTTCGCCGCGGCGATCTTGCGGGAGGACGAGCTCGACATTTTTTGAGCGGCGAGGAAAGGATCTGGGAGGGGGGAGGCGGCGGCGACGAGAAGGATTATGAGCGGCGATAACTGCAGGGCGTCTTAAAACAGCGGCGGCAGCGGGTGGTTGCACGCAATAACTCCGGTGCGGACGGCCACGCGGCCATGCACGACGAGACGCGTCCCTGCGTCGCCTGGGAAAACAGGGACGCCATTAACGTCGCTTGACCAAAGGTAGGCGACGGGGTTTTAGCCTTCCGTGCCGCTGACAGGTCGGGCCCGCGTCGGTTGGCCTCGCTTTTCGTTGTGTCCGGCGTCCCCGGAACGTCCCCTGTGGGACGGGGACGGGCTCGGGGCGCCGGACACCGTATCGGACCGCGCCGGACAAAAATGGGCTTTGGAAGACGCGGCTGGAACTCTGTTTTTGTCCGGCGCGCCCCAAATCCCTTTGGGGGACGGTTTGGGGGACGCGACTGGAGATGCTCCAAGTCGGTGTTGTTTGCGTCTCGTGAATTACCTGCTCTTCGATATCTTGGCCTATCTTGCCTGTTAGTGTCTCGTTCTCCATTTTGATGCAATATTAATGTTTTTGATCTTCTTATCCATTCGCCAGCTAGCCATGCGAGACATCGTGTTAAATGGTCTGTAGCTTGCTTTTGTGGTTAGCAACCCATATTTTTTCGATAAAGGGAATATCAATAAAATACCAATTACATCTAGCTTCTACAACAACGCACCACCCTAATGGCACTACGGATGCACATAATCAAAAAAAAAGAAAAGAAAACTAAGAAACAAAAGTCCCGCTACAGTATCTCGGGCCTAACAACAGCAATACATCCACCGCCAAGACAACACCTGAATTACAGACTCTCCAAAAAACGACGCCTCCAAGAAGGGAACAGTGCTCAAACACCGTCGCCCGATCAAAGATCTTAGGTTTTCACCCCGCTCTCAAAACAATGCCTCCACCAAGGCCATTGCCAGGCACAACCAGTTAAGGCCAGACCTTGGGTTTTCACCCTGAAAGGTAGGACTCTGCACTTCACCTGTGTTGTCGCCCCCACTTTCATACCGCTGCTGTGAAGCCCGGAACACCAAGCAAGTCTCTCAACAGCGCGAAGACTTGACCCTCCCTTAGCTAGTCCTCCCCTCCGGCCAGATCACGAGTCTAGGCCTCCGGTAGGTCCACCTCTTCACGCAAGAGAGGCCCTAGGACCGCCGCCTTTATACAGGTCGGACCCCCATGTCGGCGACCATCCCGAGCTGGCCAATCCAACCCTCCACCGGCGACACCATCGCCGGCTTCCATGCCCCTCCATCTCGCCACCGGATCACGGTGATAGATCAAAAGATCCACCACCACCAACCGCTGGCCGACCCTCTCCGGCGTAGAAGAGAGCCACCCATATGACTCTTCAAAACATTGTTTTTGTTTCCGCAGGTTTAGTTTTTTCTGTATTTTTTTCTCAGATGTTTGGAGGAACGCCTAGATGCGAAGGCTAGAGATGGAACCAACGACTTCAAAGATCTTGATGTAACTTTTGTTTTTATCTGTGGCCTTCTCCCCGAATGTGTGATAGGGCATGTCTAATTGGTATACTAAGGTACTACACATAGACATAGCCACATTCAAGTTAGGCAATTTTGACATGTTTCCAATCAACGGATATTTCTAGTTCCAAAATTCATAGGAGTGCAAAAAGTTCATTTTACATCCTGAGCTTTGGCATGATGTTCAAGTTAAACACACAACTAAAATATCACACATTTAGGACCGTGAATTCAAAATCAGTTTATTCAAACCCTAAGGACGAATGTAGCATTGCTCTGCTGATTTGGTATACGCAGTGTACGGTTTTGCAGCTGTAGGCACATAACGTGGCTAATAAATGGAACAATTTTTATCATATGCCAAATTTAGAATAAAAAAGGTATGAACTTTAGATCATCAAAAACTAAAATGCATAATTTTAATATTTTGTTAATATTAGTTTTTTAAGCGGAGGCAATTTTTTTTCCCTAATCTATTAACTAAGAAGATGTTTAACAAGAAATTTAAAAATATTACAAATGACTTACTATTCAAGCATAATTTCACTAAACGGTAACCCAAAGTTCAGCCTCCTTTTTTTTTCTTTCATATTTCCGATGATGACCAAAGGAATTGCATTGGCCAATGTTAGAATCAAGTGTGTAAAACCCAACCCAATCTTTGATGGCCCCCCAAAGCCTAATGGTGACACCTCTCTTCTCAAGCTGGTCCATTGTCCAAAGTCTATTTTTGATTATGATCCATGCAAAGAAGTGAAAGAACTTTATTTTGGAAGGTGCCCAAGACGCCCATATCACCATATTCGCGTCATTGGGGATTTTCCCTATAAGGCCTTGTTTACTTCTCTCGTTTTTTTTTATCCCAATGGGTATGGGGATGGATTTGGTGTTCACCCAATCCCCTCAAATATCCTTCCCCAAAAATACACTAGTATGATGGAGAGTTTTCAATTTAGGCAAAAAATGTGGGGATGAGAGGGGATGGGAGGGGATATCTCAGGGTTATTTCGTTCAAAACCGGAGAAGTAAACGGACCGGTGGGAATTTTTCGCGATACAAAATAATCCCCTTCCATCCCCATAAATACACTAGAAGTAAACAAGCCCTAAGTAGTGATTCATATACCGAGGCCATGGAGTATCGACCACTTGCTGATAGTTTCCAATTAATGTCATATTTCGTGTCATTGTTAAAATGAAAGATTTGAAGTTGAATCCAGAGATCAAAAAGTTGCTCCATGAGGCAAAAGAGAATTCCACAGTCATATTGATTTTGGAAATCCAATCATTCTCATACAAGGCATTACTGACACTCCACTTTCTCCTTTGGGAGACTATTTAGGGATGATTTCTATTGAATTTGACTTGTTTAGCCAAGGCGCATCCCTAAAAGATGTCTTTTTTTGTCCCAACTGTAACGTTGGTCGCGGCTAATAATAAGTCTGTATCCTCCTCCATGCAAGGGTTTCCTATGTCCACTGAATCATTTGTTGGATCCTTCCATTCTAGTCATGGCCATGTGAGGTGGAGAGCTCTTGCAAGTTTATCCATGCATATCACTCTAAGACCTCCCAAGTGTCTTAACCATCTCCCAATTAACTTTGCATTGGCCATCCATGATCTTGTCGGTTGCCGACCAAAGAAAGGCTCTTCCAATGTTAGTTTTACTTGTTCAGTGTTGTGCATTGATGTCTTCTGTTGTGCTCGGCTCGATACCTAGTTAGGTATCAAGGTTGTTGTTTTGGGGTTCGCTTGATTTTTCTTAATTAAATGGACAATTCTATTTTCATGTCAATGAGATGTGGAGCTGTGGCCCGGAAACGAATTCCTCTAGCCTTTGCAAGAAGCCAAAAGGAAGGCACCAACTACATGACCTTCCAATGTTCTTAAGATAGTCAAGAAAATAAAACTAAAACATCGTTTGGCAGAGACCGTATATACACACGTTTTGACAGCAGTGCAACACCCTTTCATCTCCCATCTGTCTAGGCTAGATGACGGGAATAAGTCCAGGATCCTTTTTTTTTTCAGGGACCATATGATATTTTTCTTGATATAAAGACGAGACTGGTTCAATCGATAACTTCTCAGCATGCAGCATGACACATTGGCACGTGTACGTGAGCCCGTCGTCCATGAAAATTGATTTTATAACGTGAGTGGACTATATGCAAATTTTGAAACGGCACAGTACGTCAAAGTTATCCCAGACGAAGTTCTCCCACATCACTGAACTCTGTTCGACAGAGTCAGCATCTTTGAACACATGTTCTACTCAGGACCATGTAAGCTGCTAGCCGCCACGATCCTTACCAGTTTGAAGTTTGAACACGTTGTTTTACTTCTGCATCTGTTTTCCATGTCAAGTGAAATCATTTTCCAGGAGGCAGAGCCGTCGGGTTAGCTCTGAATTCTGTTGATTTATCCGCCCATCATCACCGTCAGTTTGGCCTAGCTATCTTGGCGCGTCGAGATCAGAAAGTGACGAGGGGGCATACAGCTCGATCGCAATGTTACGTACGTGCGTAGCTGTTCCAGACACACCTCCTCCGCTACCCGAATTCGTCTCCAGTCGCATCATTGAACGTACGTGTTCTGCATCTATAATAAAATCTTCGGCTGCACGCCAGCTTGCAAAGCGGTCTCCTTTTCCCCGCACTTGGTTTTCTCACCAACCATTCTCTGTCTACATGTATTTGGTTGCCTTTTCTTCAACCGATCATTGATGAAGTCCTTTGCCTCCAGACCGTCAGCAAACTGGATAAACTTGAGACGAGGTTATGAGACTACTACTTGATATATACAGTTTAATGAGCACTAACATCAGATTCTGATGTGAGTTAAGAGTGAGATCTATAGTTATGCTACTCAAATTGTCACAGCAAAGAAAAGAAGAAGGCCAAATTGTCTCACCCAAAAGGCCAAACCACTGGTAAACTGGCGAAGAAAGTTGATGGTAAGAAAGAGAAGCAGATCGGTATCAAGACTTTCTGTAGAATATACCTGTGACCTTACCTGAATGTTTGGTGGGAAGAGAGCATGCATGCATGCACGGTTTAGCTGAGCAGAGCAATGCGCGGTGTGGTGCTACTACCTCACTGAACACTGATAGTGTAGTGTAGTGGTTGGAACCAACTTTCAGTAGCTAAGCAATAGCCATCGTCCATGTTAGATTTAGGTCAACAATGAGATCGATCTCTGTCTCACCAACCTCACTAGAGAGAAAGAGAGATGCGCGGCTCATCTGATCCTAACTGTAGTGGGCTCATGCATAGACAATGAGTAGTTCTTGTTTGGTGGGCGAAAGTAACATATGCCCCCTGGTTTTGTTTAGCCAACTGATGAAGCAAGCAAAGCAACAACCTTGTGACTGATGGGAGCTCAAAGCTTGACTTTCTTTCCAGAAAGACTATGCGTCGGTACTCGGTAGTCTGATACTATCCGTCAAAACATGAAAATTATGAAGTTTTTAAAAAATCCAATAAGTCTAGATGCAGGCAATGTTTTTCTATCACTGTGTAAAGTTTGAACTCAAGATACCATATATTTGAGGCCACACAAAAATGACAACATAACAAAATCTGACAGATTTTGAGACTGTGAGACAAAAATATATATGAGTTGCTTTATGCTAGGACTTCAAATTGTATTACATGTAGATATACTTAGTGTTGTAGTCAGACTTTATATCCTTGGCCTCCCGGAGTGTGGACTTTTGTAGGACGAACTACACATAGACGGGCTTTAAAAAAAACTCAAAAATGGCTTTATGAAGTTTTAAAAATATCTGAAAAATCTTGATGTAGGCAATGTTGAATTCTATCACTGTGTAGAATTTGAACTCAAGATACCATGTATTGAGGCTGCACAAAAATTTAAAAATAACGAAATCTGACAGAAGTTGAGATTGTGAGACAAAAATATATACGAGCTGCTTTATGCTAGGAATTCAAATTCTATAATATGTGGATATACTTAGTGTTGTAGTCGAACTTTATAGCCTTGGCCTCGTGGAGTGTGGACTTTTGTAGGATGAGCTACGCATAGCTGTTTTTTTTGTTTTCAAAATATCAAAAGTAGCATTATGAAGTTTTAAAAAATACAATAAATCTAGATGTAGGCAATGTTTTTTTATCACTGTGTAAAATTTGAACTCAAGATACCATATATTTGAGGCTGCACAAAAATGACAACATAAGAAAAACTGACAGATTTTGAGATTGTGAGACAAAAATATATACAAGTTTCTTTACACTAGGACTTCAAAGTGTATTACATGTAGATTTTCAGAATTTAGTGTTGTGGTCGAACTTTATAGCCTTAGCCTCCTGGAGTGTGGACTTTTGTAGAACGAGCTACACATAGCTATTTCTTTCAAAATTTGAAAATGGCATTCTGAAGTTTTAAAAAATATGAAAAATCTAGATGTAGGGAATGTTGAGTTCTATCAATGTGTAAAAATTTGAACTCAAGATACCATATATTTGAGGCTGCGTAAAATTGACAAATTTTGACACAAAAAATGACAAAATCTGACAGATTTTGAGATTGTGAAAGTTTGTACTGTTTATTTATAGATGTCAGAGTTTATCAAAATATGGTATTTCAAGTTACGGTTTTGCACGTTGGTAGAACACAAGATTGGCTTAGTCTATGTATGTTTTCAGATTTTTTTTTTAAACTTTAAAATATCATTTTTAAATTTTCAAAAAACGAGCTATGTGTGGATCGAGCTCCGTTCGTGGTTTAATTTCCGTGGCCTCCTGTGTATAACGTGGGATGTCACAACACAAATGTAACCCATGCCGCTACGTCGTAGGGCACGTATACACGTACGTACGATGCAGTGCAGTCTGATGTTCTCGGGCAGGGAAACTGGACAAGCATAAGCATGCGTACACGCGTACGTTGTCCTAATGTCCTGGCCGAATCGTACACGGACAGCAGCAACAGCAATGTGAGATTTGCTTGGAAACGAAAGGGACCTAGTTCCAAGGTGAGTCGTTGTCCGCTGGAGCCATATATATTCAGCATTGTTTCTGCTGGCAAGGCGTGACCTTGATGGCCATCAGCAGGCTTGGATTGATCAAGACAAGGATCAAATAAAAAGTAGGACACGGGGGTCACGCATGCTATGTGCAGCTTGTGGAGGTGAACGAAATAAATTCAGGCTCTTGGCTCTTTGCTATACACGAGTCTATCGGGGTCTGTCCTAGATGGCCGACAAGAGGCGGCCATGCGAAACCTATGAAAACGGTGATGAGACAACTGTGAGTTTGATTTAAGATGGCACACATGCGACAATCAAATTCTTTCAAGTTGAAAGCAGTTTTACGCAAATTAGTGGTCAGAGTGTGTGGTTGTGTTGAACGTAAAGAAGAGACAACAGTTGCAGGTTGAGTCACTTGGAGTCTGTGAATAGCTACATAGCTCATGAAAGACAACCAAGTCCAGAGTACATGAAGTTTGATGCTTGTGCGGACTGATGGCAGCTGTAAGATGGAGTTTTGTTGTGTTTGTGTCAAATAATATGTACGAGTTGGGTTACATCAAGATTTTAAGTTATATTATGTGCCAATTTGTTTTTGATACTTAAGGCCCAGGCTGGTCCTGGTACTCATGCAATTTATCTTGAGGACTATGCTTTAATCTTAACCAAGATTAAAAATCTTAGTACTCATGCCAAATGGCTGTGTGCATCCCTACTTGGTACATAGGCCGGGAAGTGAAATTCTCCCCATTTTAAAGCTCAAGTTTTATGAGCAGATGGCTGAAGAAGTAAACATCAGCTCTACCTCATAGCTCACGTCCCGACCCCTCCTGATTCTCTCCTCTCCCGAGCGACTCTGGGGGAACCCTAGTCAGTGGCGGAGCCAGCGCCTATCTGAGCCTGGGAAGAGTATTAGCTGCACTTGGTTTGTGAGTGTTTGCCCGGCCAAACTCCACCTTAAATCCTTGTATTCTTACTAATAAATCAATGGAATTAGCAGCTGAGCCCGGGCAGTCGCCCGGGCATGCCGGGCCCTGGCTCCGCCAGTGACCCTAGTCCACCACCGCCCGCCGCCGTACGCCGCCATCCTGGCCGCCGCTGCTGCCCTCCCTGGCAGCGGTGGCGGCGCCCATCCCCTCGACTGATGGCGTGGGCAGGGGAGGCGTTTTGTAATATTCCAGGTTTAGAGGCAATAAAATGAGAGAACACCAAAGTGTGCATTGCATTCATGCATAGAAAATCCGGGGAATTTTCGCGCTTTCAAATAAAACTTACCACGATGATCGAAGTTTCACTTGACTTGCTGGAATTGAAGTAGCTCATCAAGTCAAGCGCTATAAACTTCACTTGTGATCTTTGTTAAAACCTTGTTTTGGGTAGAGATGATTTGATCTATGGATTAGATCAAATGGAATTAGATTTACAACAACACATTCTTTAAGAATCAAACCCTAACTTATTAACACTTAAAAGTTAGCAACTACCTTTGTGTGTAAATTAATTCACTTATAAATAAGTTAAACCACAGGGTCTAAAGTGCACAAAAGCCACACATTCTTATTTAAATCATAACTTATTAAATACATGGAATATCATAAAACTAAATCCATTTACATTACGAATTATAGTTCAAACTATTTGAATCAAACTAACTATGAGTATTTTGAAACTCATATGACCATGCCTTGGTGAAATCAAACCCAACTATCCAAAATTGAGGAATAACCTTCAACTTTAACTTTTTACCAATATTATAATGTAAATCCAATCAAATATGATATGATGACTCATCCACAATAATAAAACCATCCACATGATATTTAGTAGCAAATGCCACTTGGCTATCCAAAAATAAATCATATGAGAGGATAATCTCTATGCCATGTGGGATGAAAATATCTACATGACTTGCTTTCCAAGCTTTGCCACCTCATGCTCAAAGGATTGCTATAGATGAGGGCATGACAACCAAGCACCTTACTCATCAAACCAAATCAAGAGTCACCACCTATGTGTCATGATACTAGAGCTTGCCCAAGCCTATAAATAGAGCCACACCCTTCATCCATATGAGCATCTTGTACCATGCTACAAGGAAACCAAACACTTGAGACTTTCCATGTGAATTAGTTAGGATCAAGATGAAGAAGCTAGGAGGTGGAGGCATACCACAAGATGCGGGTTTATCAGATTTCTGAAGAACAAGCTACATAAGATTGCAAGGTAGAATTCCTAGGCAAACCATATATTTAGAGGATCATATCATCATCTCTTGAGTAGGATCTTAGGATATTCCAAGACATTGAGAAGTGAGAGAAGTTATAATACTAATCATAGCCATGTTCATACAAGAATACTAGAGTAGTACTAATCTTAGTTGTTCAAGTCAATATTTAATCTTGGAGGTGAGAACCCTATTCCAATAGCAAAACCTTAGGAAACCAAATCCATAATCATCACAACTTGGTACTAATTATAAACCCTAAGAATCTAGGATGAGTGTGATGAGAGGAATAATCCTAGTCAATTAAACATAACCTAACTATTGCTCACACCCTAAACCTAGTGGTGTATCACATTGGTGATCACTACTAAAACCCTAGATCATCTTTGCATTTCAATCCAAGTATCACTTTGGATTATAAGTAAAACCCTGCCATGCCTCATGCCTATTTAATACTTCAATTAGTGAAGCATCACCAAAACCCTAAACCTTTCACATAGGAATCAGTTCACATAAAATATTAAACCCTACCTTTTCATCCTAGTAGACCAAATGAAGTAGTGTTCTATAAATTAAACCATCATTAGCAAATGCATTGCTAATTATAAACATAGGATCCATCTTAATTAGTTCAAGCTAAAGTTTACTAAAACCAGGTTAGTGATTATAGAATTTTCTTAGCTATCTTCTTAAAACCTAAGAAATAATCCTTCACATAAAATGATGAATTCATCCCATTCTCATTACCATTTAATTTAAAACTCTAACCATAATATAAAATACATGGGAACCCTCAATATTGTTAAGTAATAACAAAAATTAATGACATATTTACCATGCAATGGTTATAAACTTCAAATCATTTAAACAGATTTTGTTCCTAAATAAAAAGGAATAAACATTTAAACCATATCAAATTTTCAATTTAAAATGCACTTCACAATAACACCAAGTTAATCATTTATTAATTAGTTGTTTGAACAAAAGAATTGTGCGGTGAGTATTATCATGAAGTGATGTTGATATTCAAGTATTTTAGAACCTGTAAAACAAAACAGAATTCAAATTTGAATTCAAATAGAAATATCAAAATAGAAAATAAAACAGAAAATAAATAGAATAGAGAGGAGAGGGAAACTTACCTGGCAGCCCATTACTACCACGTCGCAGCCCAGATCCGCACCAGCCGAAGCAGGCCAACGCAGCCCAGACGCGGCCCAGCCCAAAGTCACTTACCGTTTCGGCTTGCTTCAAAAATCGTGCGAGGCAAGTCGTCGTCTTCGTTCTCTTCTCCGGCATCGACAGCGCAGAGGAAGAATAGGCCACCTCACCGCGATGGATAGGGACGCCCTGGACGTCGTCGAAATCTCGAACCGCGCCCAAATCCTCTCGCGTCCGAGCCTATCCAAAAACATCTCGATTCGTGCTCATTTGCGGTACCAATGACACCGCCACATCTCGGCCGTCGCCGACGGTGAACTTACCAATTCGACCTCGCCGAGCTCTATAAATATGCCCGGAGATTCTCCAGGAAACCCTAGAACCTCGCCGCCCATCCATTCTCTCTCGGTCGTCCTCTATCTCTCGCATTCTTCCATTCTCT
Source organism: Lolium rigidum (assembly GCF_022539505.1). NCBI lineage: Eukaryota > Viridiplantae > Streptophyta > Magnoliopsida > Poales > Poaceae > Lolium > Lolium rigidum. Next base: position 167,081,213 of record NC_061509.1, on the reverse strand, counting down.
CGTCGCCGGCGTCGATCAAGAACACGGCGGTAGGAGCCACTTCAGCCTCCGGCGTGTGGACGAGGAGGTGCGCCTTGGCGTATAGATCATGCCGGGAGCAAGCGAGGCCTCAAGGGGAGCTCAGAGCAGGGCGAATTTGATCGTTCCTTTCTCAGTACGTCGCCGGGAATGGCGAATTCGTCACCGTCTCCGTCGACAATCGCCGGAGATGATCGCACCTTGAGCTTCAAGGTGAGCTTGCGCTTCTTCCGAGCTACCTATCGCATCATAGCTCGTCTCTATCTCGATTTCGATACCTCGCCGGAGAGCACCGCCGCGGGCCATTGTTTCCGATGAAGTTCCGGGCACTAATAGTAGATTCCGCCACCACCATAAGGTTCCTCGTCTTCTTCTCGTTCGATTGATACAAACCGCGCATCCGGGGGTGCCTTGTAGCGGCGGCGCCGTCTTCGTCTGACCGCCGGCGTCAAGCCGCCGGTAGAGATGACGTGGCCGTGGGCTCCCCGCACATGTTGACTTGGTCGTTGCCCGCGTGGCAATGGACCCAGTCATCGACCCCACGAGTCAGTGAGTGGGGGTAGGGTTAGCTCGGTATGTTTAGTATTTTCATTTAATTTCAAATTCCAGTAAAATACTGAAACTTGGCAAAATTTTATAAAATCCATTTCAATTCAGAAAAATATAAATAATATATCAAAATGTTCACAAAAATAAAACCTATTCAAATAAAATATAAAACAAAAATGTGTGTCAAAATAAAAATTCACTTATTTTTAACCTTATTAATTATGCCATTTCAATTATTTAACATACAATTTGAATTCAATAATTAATGAAGTTTCAAAATTAAATTTTAACTATTCAGTAACTAAGTAAAATGTTTGGATTAATTTTATTTACCATATTTGCATTAGCTTAATTATTAGTGGTAATTCATAAACCCTAATTAAAAATCACTCAAGAAAATATTTTAAGTCAATATTATTTTAGTAAATCAAAACTTATTTACTTAAACATCTTTAGTTAACAAGTTAATTATTTTAAACCCTAATAACAATTATTAAACCCTGATTCTTAATTAAACCAAAATAGGAGTACTCTAATTATTAAATCTTGTGCAGATTAATAAAATATCAACCCATCACTAATTTTTATTCAAAGTAATTAGTAACCACAACTATATTACCAATTATCATTTTAGGAGTTGTACCATAATTTAGAAACCCTAGTTTCAATTTGAGTAAGACCTTGATCTCATTATTTCATGTGATCATTCCACTTTAGAAGCAACTCTAAAACCCTAATTTGTGTCACATGTGATCATGTGAGATTCACTTAACATATAGAACCCTAATAAGCAACAATTGAATGCATGCTTATGATCCACTAGCATAAAACCAAGTCACATGAGATTATAATTTCATATCCCTATTCAAACCTTGTATGATCCACTAATGCCACCTAGATGCAAACCCTAGCTTGATAATTAGAGTAGTGCCATTGATCACCAATCCATTATACCACACCATTAGGATTAACCTCAAGCATCAAACCCTAGTAGAACCATAATGATAAACCCTAGTATAACCTTATGTAGCAAATCACATCACATGTTCCTATCCAACTAAACCTTACTTAGGAAATGATAAACCACTTAGCTTAGAAACTATTAGAGATTATTTGGTAAAGCAAATATGAAGTCATAGTAAACCCTAACTCATAGCAACACCTTGATAACCATCCTTTGATAGGATGCTTAGGAGAAACCATAGTAATAAACCTACTAATACTTGCTACATGTAGATCACTTCTACTTAAGCACCAACCAGTCCTATTAGTAAACCCTAATAGCACTTAGCTCCTATTTAAAGTAGTTCATATTCTTATTTTAACTTGTTCTTCAAAAGTTATTCTTTTGAAGTACAAATGTCAATCAAGCCATAGAAACCATAGTTCTTATTTGAAATACTCATTATTTCTTAATTAACATGTTCTTCAAAAGTTATTCTTTTGAAGTATAGTATAAGTAATCATCAACCATGTTCTGTAGAACTTAAAATTGACAACTGTTCTTTACATATTATTTCATCACTATTCTTTATGTTTATGATTGTTATGATGTCCTATATCACTTGGTTATGATGCTAATATAACCAAACCCTAATAAGAACCTTGTTTGAGAACCATTCTAAAAGTGCAACCAATCCTAAAGAAATATTTACAACTCATACATCCTAAATCATCGAGATTAGGTTACGCACGGGACGATTGCATCTCATATTATGCATTATAGCATCTTTGCCGGTTCTTTAAACATTGTCCTTACTGGACAATGATGGTATTTCAGAATTTGGAGTTCTCACGTATCGAAGCTTTTGCCTGCATAATCTTGCAGTCAAGAAAGGCAAGTTCATCGCTTGCTCATGTCATTTGATTATTTTTATCAAATTATATGCAAAGTACTATACTTATCACTCTTGCATTGAAAAGCAATTATTATTTTACAATTATGAATATGACTATGTGGTGGGCAATGGAACCATGATATGTGTTGATTGGTGGAGGTTCCATTGCACGGGTACTATTCATCTAGGACTAAGTACCAATGCCGTCCGGTGATTCTAGCGCCGTACATATCGCGTTAACCATAAGATCTATAATGGCTGCGGGGAAGTCAGTTGTATCTTTTCCCTCTCGCATGCCAACGGACTGGTGATAAGGGTTGCCCGGATCGGTCTATCTTTGGTAAAGGTGGGGACATGTGGTCCTGCACGGTCTACCATTAGATACGGGAGAGGGTAGACTTATTATTGGTCTATGAAGGATTGTAAGGGTTGTCCGGATCGGTCTATCTATGGTGTATAGGACAGGGCATATTAATTGTTCGAACGGTCTACCTTATTGGTAAAGGTGAGAACAAAGGCCCGGGTCGGTCTACCCATAGATATAGGAGAGGACAGACTTACAAAAGGGTGGGTCTGCGAGGTCGCGGAGAAGGCGGTGTGGACTTGGATCTTACACCTGGCCTCACACCAAGGAAGTGTGGACGGGAAAGTATACGCTCTGGTTGGCAACAAGGATAAGGTCTCTTATGGGAAAAGTAACGCACCTCTGCGAGAGGATACTGAATTGTGACTCGTCACTCCTGTTCCGGGAAGGGAACTGCGAACGCGGCGAGGAAAGGAACTCCACGAAGTTCTGGTCAACTCCGTGAAGACTGACGGGCATAGTTTTCAGAATAAAATAAACCTTTTGAAGAAACGTTTACAAAAACTTGCATTGGCCTATGACTTTCTGGTCTATGGCTGTAGCTAGTGCATGATACACATATTTCCTAGTATGAACTTGCTGAGTACGCTCGTACTCATTCTATCTCGTTTGAACCCCCTTCTTAGATCAATGCACCGAAGGAGAAACTACCGTGGAACTCGAAGACAAAGGAGTCAAGCTGCAACAAGATGAAGAATCCAATCAACGAAGTCAATGGAGTCAACTCCTGCATCAGTTATAATGGAAACCTAGACTAGCCATAGAAGGGAATCTTTCCCTAATCCTAGCACCTAAGTAGCTAGATTTCTATAGCAAGCCAAGTAGCTCTTGAACTTAAGCTAGCAATAAGATAGATTACGAGTCGTTCTTCTGAAGCTTTATTTGAAATTTTACCTCACTGTAAAGTAGGAGGGTGTGTGGATCTTATGTAAGCTGTTCGTGTGTACTTCTATAGACATACCTTGGACTCGCATATGTTTCGTTGTACCACTCTGAGAGATGTAATATGGGTGGAACGGTGTTTCACTTGTGTTATGTCAACGACTTGTGTACTACACCATGCAGTGGTACGCTGGGTCATCTCAGCTGGTATCAGAGCAAATGCTTTGACCCTAGGATTAAAACCCTTTAAAGGAGACCTATAGGTTTGGTAGTGTCTATAGGAAGTAGTCTTAGCTAAGTCAACTATGCTAAACCAACCATTCTTTTGACTTGAGATGGGTATTCACTTGAGAATAATCCTGACACACTTGAGTCAATCTTTCTTATGTATCTTTCTTAAGTAAAGTTAGTTAGTTATCTTGCTTCATTCCAAATAACTAGAACACCATTGAAGCTTAAGATAATGGGTGGTAGTAGACCACAGTTGGTATACAATACATGGTAGTCCAAAGAGAGGATACAACCATAAGGAAGATATCCTATTGGAAGAAGTATACCAATGCAAGTTATAGTTAAGTAAGAGTCATTAAAAATGTCAAATGGCTGATGTTAAGTAAGGGAGATAAGTTATACAAGATAGTATATAGCTATGATGAGTCAATCATGGGAGGTAAGGAAGAGTGATAGGAGTTGCATGAGTCTACTTTCAATAATAAACTAGGTTATCATGTATGATTCACTTGAGAGTCATGATGTGATGGAGTAGAACATCATAAGTGAGTTAACAGAAGTAGGATGAGGAGTAGGATTTAAGGAATAGTTCGAAAGCTTAGGCCTTAAAATCCTAATAAGCTGTACCAAGTATGTTGGAACCATAGTCCTTAGTTTAAAGAAGGCTTGTTGAGAGCATGTTACATAGAGAAATCACAGAGTTATAGGTGGTATATTCTAAACAACCATGTGTTTAGAGTAGACATGTTAGAACTAATTGTACTATAGGAAGTAGTCCTCAATAGCACATATATATGGTATACTATTCTGTTAGTACTTCCAAAGAAAACTAGGTTAACTTCAATTATCCCAGGCAATTTTGTTTCAAGTTTGTCTCATTGCAAATGTGCAATTAAGATAAATGTTGAGACAAATAGTAGAAATTCACGTATTGTGCTAAGTATCACAACCTAAACCTATCTTATGTGGTGTTATATACTACACATCTGATCCTGATGTTTAGGGATGTCTTACCCAACTGTTGTATTCAGGCATATAAGGATGTGTATTATAAACACAAAGCTGAATCTTCTTGGATTTTATTGGATTTTCATTGATTGACTAGATCCATACATGAAGTTTGACTTTGATATGCAAATGCATGTTGCAATATCAAGCTCTTACTTGATGTTATAGGTCTAGAGGGTAAAGGTATTCGTGTGAGGAAGTGACGAATTCTGGAGATTTTGGAAGACAAGATGAAGGTTTACTTGTAGAAGCAAGTAAAATTGTGGGAAGTAACCACAACAATCTGATGGAAGGACCAATCAAACTCACTTCTATCCTTAATCAAGGAGTATTTCAACATGGAAGTACCATGAGAGTGAGAAAAATAGTGAATATGGAGTAGTAGAAGTAGAGCCATATTCATTATGGAAGAAGGGAATGCAAGTGAAGTCACTTACAATACTATTTTCATAGTGTCAACAAGTGGTTTCTTGCAAAACAAATCCTGGAAGAAGGAAAATAGACAAGTGAAGTCGTAGCTGGTATAATAAGACCGCAGCTGATATAGGACAACCATGAAGAGAAAGAATGTTAAGTGAGGTATATCTTAACTAAAGCTATGTAAGTAGCCACAGCTGGTAGGTAGATATTGCCTAAAACCATAACATAGTCACAGCTGGTATCCAATAAGCCACATCTGGTACTAGGTAGTCTGCAGCTAGTACCAGATAGCCCACAGCCTGAACATTTCTTTACCCTAAAAGAAAGGGGGATTCCGCAGCTAGTAATTCACAGCTGGTATCTCGTAGTAGGTGAATATTTAGTCGGAGGATTCATAATGGATACCCACAACTGTGTGGATACACCGCAACGAATTCTTCGTGAGACTTTAGAAAGGCACAAAATATAAACCAGACTTAAACCAACTACCTAACCTTGGAGTTCAATGATTATAAGAAAAGATCATTAGTAAACTCCAAGGGGGAGAGGAAGGCTGAAGGAGAAGTATTAGGATATGATTTGGAGTATGATAGACGGAGAAGAAGGTCTGAACTGAGAGGAAGTCCGATCTTATTTTGATAAGGTTGTTGGGAACTACCCCTATAAAAGTACTCTCAGGAGGATGTCAGACCAGAAGCCGAGGTTCATATCTCAAGGAAGTAAGGGGTTAGACCTTAACTTGAGTGGGTAATTGATAATTACTCAGAAGCAGAAGAGCTCAAGTAAGTCTAAGCTAATGAAGTTGGATGAAGAAGATATCGGAGAACAATCAAAGCCTAAGAAGATACTATGCGAAGGAGTTTGACCATACCAAAACTAATGATTATTAGAAAGATTCCTTTCATGGAGCCTAAAGAAACCAAAAGGAAGATAACTAGTATAAACTAGAAGCCATGATGGGATGGACTAAATGAGTCTAATCCATTCGTAGGAATAAACCACCAGGACCATGCCTATTGTAAACACCTTACGAAGTACCATTACTTTCGTTATGGTAGTAAGGGAAAACAATACCCTGCTTTAAATGAATCTTTTAGATTTAAGGTTTGGACATCGCAGTTGGTACCCCATAGTGCCATATTTCACCGCAGCTGGATTACCGCAGCTGGTAGAACCAAGCTTTGAGTACCCAAATAGGAAGATGTCACCACAACCATTAGTAAAGTCCATTAACTCAATAAGATGTTCTAATCCAAGAATCTTTGAAGAGTAAGCCTATAAGCTTAGAGTGTTGGAAGAAATCATAGAATAGAAGAAAGTATCAGTGCCAGACATCAAAAGACTCCAGGAAGGATCTGGACAAAGGATATATTCAACTATATCTAGTGTGATCACCATGGAGTTGAAGGATGGTGATCTGTTCAAGACATTTCAACATTCCGAAACATGAGAGCGTTCGAACTTCGGGACGAAGTTCAGTTTAAGGGGGAGAGGCTGTAATATTCCAGGTTTAGAGGCAATAAAATGAGAGAACACCAAAGTGTGCATTGCATTCATGCATAGAAAATCCGGGGAATTTTCGCGCTTTCAAATAAAACTTACCACGATGAATCGAAGTTTCACTTGACTTGCTGGAATTGAAGTAGCTCATCAAGTCAAGCGCTATAAACTTCACTGTGATCTTTGTTAAAACCTTGTTTTGGGTAGAGATGATTTGATCTATGGATTAGATCAAATGGAATTAGATTTACAACAACACATTCTTTAAGAATCAAACCCTAACTTATTAACACTTAAAAGTTAGCAACTACCTTTGTGTGTAAATTAATTCACTTATAAATAAGTTAAACCACAGGGTCTAAAGTGCACAAAAGCCACACATTCTTATTTAAATCATAACTTATTAAATACATGGAATATCATAAAACTAAATCCATTTACATTACGAATTATAGTTCAAACTATTTGAATCAAACTAACTATGAGTATTTTGAAACTCATATGACCATGCCTTGGTGAAATCAAACCCAACTATCCAAAATTGAGGAATAACCTTCAACTTTAACTTTTTACCAATATTATAATGTAAATCCAATCAAATATGATATGATGACTCATCCACAATAATAAAACCATCCACATGATATTTAGTAGCAAATGCCACTTGGCTATCCAAAAATAAATCATATGAGAGGATAATCTCTATGCCATGTGGGATGAAAATATCTACATGACTTGCTTTCCAAGCTTTGCCACCTCATGCTCAAAGGATTGCTATAGATGAGGGCATGACAACCAAGCACCTTACTCATCAAACCAAATCAAGAGTCACCACCTATGTGTCATGATACTAGAGCTTGCCCAAGCCTATAAATAGAGCCACACCCTTCATCCATATGAGCATCTTGTACCATGCTACAAGGAAACCAAACACTTGAGACTTTCCATGTGAATTAGTTAGGATCAAGATGAAGAAGCTAGGAGGTGGAGGCATACCACAAGATGCAGGTTTATCAGATTTCCTGAAGAACAAGCTACATAAGATTGCAAGGTAGAATTCCTAGGCAAACCATATATTTAGAGGATCATATCATCATCTCTTGAGTAGGATCTTAGGATATTCCAAGACATTGAGAAGTGAGAGAAGTTATAATACTAATCATAGCCATGTTCATACAAGAATACTAGAGTAGTACTAATCTTAGTTGTTCAAGTCAATATTTAATCTTGGAGGTGAGAACCCTATTCCAATAGCAAAACCTTAGGAAACCAAATCCATAATCATCACAACTTGGTACTAATTATAAACCCTAAGAATCTAGGATGAGTGTGATGAGAGGAATAATCCTAGTCAATTAAACATAACCTAACTATTGCTCACACCCTAAACCTAGTGGTGTATCACATTGGTGATCACTACTAAAACCCTAGATCATCTTTGCATTTCAATCCAAGTATCACTTTGGATTATAAGTAAAACCCTGCCATGCCTCATGCCTATTTAATACTTCAATTAGTGAAGCATCACCAAAACCCTAAACCTTTCACATAGGAATCAGTTCACATAAAATATTAAACCCTACCTTTTCATCCTAGTAGACCAAATGAAGTAGTGTTCTATAAATTAAACCATCATTAGCAAATGCATTGCTAATTATAAACATAGGATCCATCTTAATTAGTTCAAGCTAAAGTTTACTAAAACCAGGTTAGTGATTATAGAATTTTCTTAGCTATCTTCTTAAAACCTAAGAAATAATCCTTCACATAAAATGATGAATTCATCCCATTCTCATTACCATTTAATTTAAAACTCTAACCATAATATAAAATACATGGGAACCCTCAATATTGTTAAGTAATAACAAAAATTAATGACATATTTACCATGCAATGGTTATAAACTTCAAATCATTTAAACAGATTTTGTTCCTAAATAAAAAGGAATAAACATTTAAACCATATCAAATTTTCAATTTAAAATGCACTTCACAATAACACCAAGTTAATCATTTATTAATTAGTTGTTTGAACAAAAGAATTGTGCGAGTGAGTATTATCATGAAGTGATGTTGATATTCAAGTATTTTAGAACTCAGTAAACAAAACGGAATTCAAATTTGAATTCAAATAGAAATATCAAAATAGAAAATAAAACAGAAAATAAATAGAATAGAGAGGAGAGGGAAACTTACCCGGCAGCCCATTACTACCACGTCGCAGCCCAGATCCGCACCAGCCGAAGCAGGCCAACGCAGCCCAGACGCGGCCCAGCCCAAAGTCACTTACCGTTTCGGCTTGCTTCAAAAATCGTGCGAGGCAAGTCGTCGTCTTCGTTCTCTTCTCCGGCATCGACAGCGCAGAGGAAGAATAGGCCACCTCACCGCGATGGATAGGGACGCCCTGGACGTCGTCAGAAATCTCAGAACCGCGCCCAAATCCTCTCGCGTCCGAGCCTATCCAAAAACATCTCGATTCGTGCTCATTTGCAGTACCAATGACACCGCCACATCTCGGCCGTCGCCGACGGTGAACTTACCAATTCGACCTCGCCGAGCTCTATAAATATGCCCGGAGATTCTCCAGAAACCCTAGAACCTCGCCGCCCATCCATTCTCTCTCAGTCGTCCTCTATCTCTCGCATTCTTCCATTCTCTGTCGCCGGCGTCGATCAAGAACACGGCGGTAGGAGCCACTTCAGCCTCCGGCGTGTGGACGAGGAGGTGCGCCTTGGCGTATAGATCATCCGGGAGCAAGCGAGGCCTCAAGGGAGCTCGGAGCGAGGGCGAATTTGATCGTTCCTTTCTCAGTACGTCGCCGGGAATGGCGAATTCGTCACCGTCTCCGTCGACAATCGCCGGAGATGATCGCACCTTGAGCTTCAAGGTGAGCTTGCGCTTCTTCCGAGCTACCTATCGCATCATAGCTCTGTCTCTATCTCGATTTCGATACCTCGCCGGAGAGCACCGCCGCGGGCCATTGTTTCCGATGAAGTTCCGGGCACTAATAGTAGATTCCGCCACCACCATAAGGTTCCTCGTCTTCTTCTCGTTCGATTGATACAAACCGCGCATCCGGGGGTGCCTTGTAGCGGCGGCGCCGTCTTCGTCTGACCGCCGGCGTCAAGCCGCCGGTAGAGATGACGTGGCCGTGGGCTCCCCGCACATGTTGACTTGGTCGTTGCCCGCGTGGCAATGGACCCAGTCATCGACCCCACGAGTCAGTGAGTGGGGGTAGGGTTAGCTCGGTATGTTTAGTATTTTCATTTAATTTCAAATTCCAGTAAAATACTGAAACTTGGCAAAATTTTATAAAATCCATTTCAATTCAGAAAAATATAAATAATATATCAAAATGTTCACAAAAATAAAACCTATTCAAATAAAATATAAAACAAAAATGTGTGTCAAAATAAAAATTCACTTATTTTTAACCTTATTAATTATGCCATTTCAATTATTTAACATACAATTTGAATTCAATAATTAATGAAGTTTCAAAATTAAATTTTAACTATTCAGTAACTAAGTAAAATGTTTGGATTAATTTTATTTACCATATTTGCATTAGCTTAATTATTAGTGGTAATTCATAAACCCTAATTAAAAATCACTCAAGAAAATATTTTAAGTCAATATTATTTTAGTAAATCAAAACTTATTTACTTAAACATCTTTAGTTAACAAGTTAATTATTTTAAACCCTAATAACAATTATTAAACCCCGATTCTTAATTAAACCAAAATAGGAGTACTCTAATTATTAAATCTTGTGCGGATTAATAAAATATCAACCCATCACTAATTTTTATTCAAAGTAATTAGTAACCACAACTATATTACCAATTATCATTTTAGGAGTTGTACCATAATTTAGAAACCCTAGTTTCAATTTGAGTAAGACCTTGATCTCATTATTTCATGTGATCATTCCACTTTAGAAGCAACTCTAAAACCCTAATTTGTGTCACATGTGATCATGTGAGATTCACTTAACATATAGAACCCTAATAAGCAACAATTGAATGCATGCTTATGATCCACTAGCATAAAACCAAGTCACATGAGATTATAATTTCATATCCCTATTCAAACCTTGTATGATCCACTAATGCCACCTAGATGCAAACCCTAGCTTGATAATTAGAGTAGTGCCATTGATCACCAATCCATTATACCACACCATTAGGATTAACCTCAAGCATCAAACCCTAGTAGAACCATAATGATAAACCCTAGTATAACCTTATGTAGCAAATCACATCACATGTTCCTATCCAACTAAACCTTACTTAGGAAATGATAAACCACTTAGCTTAGAAACTATTAGAGATTATTTGGTAAAGCAAATATGAAGTCATAGTAAACCCTAACTCATAGCAACACCTTGATAACCATCCTTTGATAGGATGCTTAGGAGAAACCATAGTAATAAACCTACTAATACTTGCTACATGTAGATCACTTCTACTTAAGCACCAACCAGTCCTATTAGTAAACCCTAATAGCACTTAGCTCCTATTTAAAGTAGTTCATATTCTTATTTTAACTTGTTCTTCAAAAGTTATTCTTTTGAAGTACAAATGTCAATCAAGCCATAGAAACCATAGTTCTTATTTGAAATACTCATTATTTCTTAATTAACATGTTCTTCAAAAGTTATTCTTTTGAAGTATAGTATAAGTAATCATCAACCATGTTCTGTAGAACTTAAAATTGACAACTGTTCTTTACATATTATTTCATCACTATTCTTTATGTTTATGATTGTTATGATGTCCTATATCACTTGGTTATGATGCTAATATAACCAAACCCTAATAAGAACCTTGTTTGAGAACCATTCTAAAAGTGCAACCAATCCTAAAGAAATATTTACAACTCATACATCCTAAATCATCGAGATTAGGTTACGCACGGGACGATTGCATCTCATATTATGCATTATAGCATCTTTGCCGAGTTCTTTAAACATTGTCCTTACCGGACAATGATGGTATTTCAGAATTTGGAGTTCTCACGTATCGAAGCTTTTGCCTGCATAATCTTGCAGTCAAGAAAGGCAAGTTCATCGCTTGCTCATGTCATTTGATTATTTTTATCAAATTATATGCAAAGTACTATACTTATCACTCTTGCATTGAAAAGCAATTATTATTTTACAATTATGAATATGACTATGTGGTGGGCAATGGAACCATGATATGTGTTGATTGGTGGAGGTTCCATTGCACGGGTACTATTCATCTAGGACTAAGTACCAATGCCGTCCAGTGATTCTAGCGCCGTACATATCGCGTTAACCATAAGATCTATAATGGCTCTGGGGAAGTCAATTGTATCTTTTCCCTCTCGCATGCCAACGGACTGGTGATAAGGGTTGCCCGGATCGGTCTATCTTTGGTAAAGGTGGGGACATGTGGTCCTGCACGGTCTACCATTAGATACGGGAGAGGGTAGACTTATTATTGGTCTATGAAGGATTGTAAGGGTTGTCCGGATCGGTCTATCTATGGTGTATAGGACAGGGCATATTAATTGTTCGGAACGGTCTACCTTATTGGTAAAGGTGAGAACAAAGGCCTGGGTCGGTCTACCCATAGATATAGGAGAGGACAGACTTACAAAAGGGTGGGTCCGCGAGGTCGCGGAGAAGGCGGTGTGGACTTGGATCTTACACCGGCCTCACACCAAGGAAGTGTGGACGGGAAAGTATACGCCTGGTTGGCAACAAGGATAAGGTCTCTTATGGGAAAAGTAACGCACCTCTGCGAGAGGATACTGAATTGTGATCTGTCACTCCCTGTTCGGGAAGGGAACTGCGAACGCGGCAGGAAAGGAACTCCACGAAGTTCTGGTCAACCTGTGAAGACTGACGGGCATAGTTTTCAGAATAAAATAAACCTTTTGAAGAAACGTTTACAAAAACTTGCATTGGCCTATGACTTTCTGGTCTATGGCTGTAGCTAGTGCATGATACACATATTTCCTAGTATGAACTTGCTGAGTACGCTCGTACTCATTCTATCTCGTTTGAACCCCCTTCTTAGATCAATGCACCGAAGGAGAAACTACCGTGGAACTCGAAGACAAAGGAGTCAAGCTGCAACAAGATGAAGAATCCAATCAACGAAGTCAATGGAGTCAACTCCCGCATCGGTTATAATGGAAACCTAGACTAGCCATAGAAGGGAATCTTTCCCTAATCCTAGCACCTAAGTAGCTAGATTTCTATAGCAAGCCAAGTAGCTCTTGAACTTAAGCTAGCAATAAGATAGATTACGAGTCGTTCTTCTGAAGCTTTATTTGAAATTTTACCTCACTGTAAAGTAGGAGGGTGTGTGGATCTTATGTAAACTGTTCGTGTGTACTTCTATAGACATACCTTGGACTCGCATATGTTTCTGTTGTACCACTCTGAGAGATGTAATATGGGTGGAACGGTGTTTCACTTGTGTTATGTCAACGACTTGTGTACTACACCATGCAGTGGTACGCTGGGTCATCACACGTTTCCCGGCGGCTCCTCACGGGAGGAGGTGGGAGGTCGATCCGGGGCGCAGGGCGGCGGGGCTCTTCATGGCCGGCGCCTGAGGTTCTCCGGCGGGAGGCGTTGAGGAGGAGGGGTGTGGCGCCCATGGAGGTACCCTGACCTGCGAATCGTGGGGTTAGGCCGGTGCTCTGCACTGGATCCCCTTGTTCCTCTTCCGCCTTCTCAGCTTTGGAGACGACCAACGGTGTGGGGACCTGCTAGTCTTGCGAATAATGGCGGTGGTCCTTAGATTTCTTCTCGCGCCAAGATGCAGATCTGCCGGTGCCTGTCCTCATCGATCTGGCGGATGTGTCGTGTTCCGGAAGGCTCCGCCGGCGCTCTAAGGGCGATTCAAGCCTGGAGGTTGCCGGATCGGGTGGAATTCGGTCGAGCGCACCCATGTTTTTACTCTGGCCGTTTGGTTTCAGAGGGAGCGTTTCGAAGCTCTGCTGGCGGTTATTATCATGGAGCACGTTTTCGTTCCGTGGTGCTGGCTGGAGAATGACATGGAAGCCGAGATCTGTGGTCTTGCAATGGTGGCTCGAGTCTGGGTGGCGAGGAGGAATTGGCTTCATGATCGGTGTCTTTGGAGCAGCGGCATGCGAGTGGGGACGACTGCACAGGAGAAGTTCAAAATCTTACCTTTCAGGGTGAAAATCCAAGGTCTGGCCTTAATTGGTTGTGCCTGGCAATGTTCTTGTTGAAGACATTGTTTTGAGAGTGAGGATTTTCTTCAGGGTGAAACCTAAGATCTATGATCGGGCGACGACAGCGCTGGTGCACTGTTATCTTCTTGGAGGCGTCGCTTTTGGAGAAGCTGAACTTCTGGTGCTGTCATGGTGGTGTTAGTGTTGTTGTTTAAAGGATTAGATCACTGTAGCGGGGCTTTTCTTTTTTGGTAATTCTTCTTTCTTTTTTTGGCTGTGTGCATCCGTAATGTCGCTAGGGCAGTGCGTTGTTGCAGAGCCTGGGTGTAATTGGTATCTCTGATATTAATATATACTCTTTGTCAAAAAATTTGTTTTTGATATGGGAGCATAGCCCCAATCTCTGCATCAACCTCTGTATTATATGCCAATAGATAGAAGTAGTGTCGGAGTCAAACTTTTGTCACCTTCTATATAATGTGGGGATTGCCACATAATGTAACCCATGACGAATTGATAGCAACAGAGGTGTAAGGGGAGCCAACATCATGCATTGTTGCTTAAGGTGGCTAATGTTAGAGCATCTGTAAAAGTACGAACATAAAACCTGTAATTCGGAAAAGGGCCGGTGCAGATTAGAGCCCGTAAATCAAAACTGTAAAACATATTACAGGTACAGTTTGTGGGCTCTGTTCCGCGGCATCACCATCCGAACCCGTAAAACCAGGATGTTTCACACAAGTAGGGGTCGAGTTGCGTTTTCGGGCTGGGCCTTTAACTTTTTTTTGGGCTAGCCTCGTTTACGGTCACTGATATGCGACATTTTGCGAACCGAACCCGTAAACTTGCAGTTATTTTACAGTTTTCGCCTGTTTACGGGCTCTGTTACAGATGCTCTTACAATATTAGAGGAGAGGAACACCCGTAATCTTGCCATCTCCCCCCCCCCCTCCACCCGGGACAGTAGGAAGTCCGAAAAACCTCGTTAACAAATCTAGATGTCGTCACTATGCTGTGATTACTTGTATTTTGTAGATCAACTATGCGCATGAGGCGATAACACATTCAAAGTGTAATATTTTTTTCGTGACCAAAACATATTTTCCCGGTGAAGGCAACATTGTCTTCCAGAGAACACATACTATCAAAAGCTAAATTATACTCTCTTCGTTCCATAAATTTTATAGTGGTTTTAGTGCAAATTTAAAATAAAACCGTTAAACTAAAGCCACGAAAAAATTTATTGCACGGAGGGAGAGTACTAAATATGTATATAATTTCCCGTTTCTTTCTCTCGTAATCATAACCAAAGGCAAGAGTACTGGACATGTCCTATGCTTCTTTTTGTAAAAACAAAGTCATCTGCTCCTTAATGCTCTTGATTCGGGATAAGATCCAGCTTTGCTGCAATATTAAGTAACATGATGCATGCTGCTAGCTAACAACCGAGATGATTGGTTAGCTGAATATGGCGACTAATTGGGGGCACATGATGCACCTAATCTAAACATGCGCAGCATGACCCATCGCGAGCAAAAGTGCTGTGTATATGTGTCTCTCTCTCTGACAGACTAGCATATTTTCTGTTTAAAAAGCAGTGTGACCTTGATCTAAAGTCAATCAATATAGTTGTATTTGGGGGTATTCAGTCTTAGAGAAGACGCATACTATGTAGGTAGTGGTATGCTGCTTAGCCGCGGGTTCCGAAGATGTAACAGTGTTTCATGAGTTTATCCGTCGGCTGAATACATGCAAAATAGAGCCTCTACATGTTCTAGCATCTTAAGTTCTAACTGAATCCGTACAACTAATAATTATTGAATACACAATTCATCCTTAACTTCTGTCCGATTGAAGAGATGTCACACCAGTTGGTCGTAGATTCCTATGGATGGATGCCCATGGTTTTTCAATCTCAATGATCCAAAACAGGGGGCCTCTAGACAGTGCTCTACATGTACGTACCTTTAGTTGTCTTTGAGTGTGTGTGGCATCTATGTACACTTCTTCCGTCAATAAGTCATTGACATACACTTTGACATGCTGCTCACCTCTCCGTCGCATTGCATTTGAGTATCATGCAGGAATAAGCAATGTACTATATTTTACTGGTTGGAGTGTCCACCTATGTTTCTTATCATTGCGCTATTAAAGTTTAACTGTAACTGTACCTCAAAACCTGGTCAGAAGAACAGGTCTTAATGTGCCATCGGTAGCTTGTTTGAGTTTATTCACTGACCAGGTAGCTCTTGTTGTTGTTTGCAAGCAAACTGTGGTTGGTAAGTTCCATATTGTAAAATTGTGTTGTTTTCAGCACTTCTAGGCATCACACTAGCTTGTGCTGAAATGTCAAACTAATCTTGGTAGGTAAACATCAAAAGTGTCGAGATCAGGTAGGTTGCACCCTCAGCCTGCTATATTTTCCGGAGAACTTTTTTCTTTTCTTAAGAAAGCCATGTCCGGTCCATTACACTGACAGTATGTGGATTAGAACATGAGTGCATGACCAACTACGTGTTACTGAAATTCCAGTTCAGTCCAGGTGAACTGAACTGAACTAAATCTGCTCAGGAGAGCTACTTGGCGTCCTTGTTCGATCGAGATCCAGCGCAACAACGCACATTAATACCGGATCGGAACACCACCATATCACGTGTACATGTCACTGAAGTCTTCATATTCAGGTCAGGTATCACTGAACAATCGACCAACTTAACTGAAATCTATACTTTCGTGCCTAACCTATAGAAAGCCGCGGCTGTTTAGTTACAGAGAAAGGAAGCAGGTCATGGCGAGTCAATCTGCTGCCTTGATTACAACTCGAGAGCGAAGCGTGAAAGCGATCTGGGCATTGTCCATGTACATCAGCAGTTGGCAACTGCAATTCTTTCTCGCCAAGCTGTTGTTGTCTCATGGCGTGGTAGGTAGGAGTGGCGATCCCATTGGCGATTGGCTTCGAGATCCATTGCGCAGTTGTGCTTGCTCCACTACTAGCAAACTAGCTATCATTATCGTTGGTGCAACTTGAGAAAGGATTCTTGCAGCTACATATGTGGAACAAGTTTTGCAGCCATGCCATGTGCCTTTTTCTGGACTAACTGAAGGGATGATACAATCGATCCCCTGCAACCGGTCAGAGAAGTAATGTTTCGGTTTTATTTGTCTATGTTAACGTGTCAATATGTTTGGCACATAACAATACTTGTAACATCAGATCCGTGTTGATAAGGATGGACAGTTGGTAGATCCGTGTTTATCACGTTGATGTAACAACCCTTGTAATCCTCCTGGTGTTGGTTAACCATGGCCCAATTTAACACGCAAGGATGTGCCCAGCCAGGGAACAACACATCTTCACCAATTATCATATGGTATTAGAGCCAAACTCCACCACATCCAACCCTACCGAAAATCCTTCCAATCTATCCCATGGCGTCGTCGTCCTCATCAATCCCCTCCTCGCCATTCACCGCCGCACCTGCGGTAAAACTCGCCAAAAGCAACCATGTGATCTGGCAAGCCATCGTGCTACCGGCAATCAGAGGCGCCAGGCTTGAGGCCTTCCTCGATGAAGACCAGGACATGCCGGCCAAGGAGATCGTCGTCAAGCGCGGCGAAAGCACCGCCAAGGAGGAGAATCCGGACTACGGTGTCTGGATGGCTCGGGATCAACAGGTCCTGAGTTTCCTCGTCTCCTCGCTCTCACCAAAGATTCTCCCACATGTCGTCGGTGCCAAGATGGCAACTGCACTGTGGGGCATCATCAACGACATGTTCGCGGCAAGGTCCCGCGCCAACACCACCAACATCCGCATCGCCCTCGCCACGACAGAAAAGGGCACCAAGTCGATGGCCGAGTACGTCGCCAAGATGAAGACGCTGGAGAACGAGATGGCTTCTGCGGACAAGCCTCTCGATGATGAGGACATGGTCTCCTACATCATTGCCGGCCTTAGGGACTGCACCTATGACGGCCTCACCACCGCCATTCTTTCACGCACTGATCCAATCACGGTGAGTGAACTATATAATCAGCTTGAGTCGTATGAAAGTCGCCAGTGCATGCTCCGTGGATCAGGCCCATCACAGTCGTCTGTCAACGCCGCCACACGTGGTGGACGTGGCAGCTTTGGCGGCCGTAGAGGAGGTCGTGGCCCCAGGGTCGCGACAATAATGGGAACGGCGGCTACGGCAACACCAGCTTCAACAACAGGGGCCCCAACAACAACAATGGTGGCCACGACAGCTACAACAACAACAACGGCCATGGCAACTACAACAACAGTGGCCGCGGCGATGGTAATGGTGGCAATGGAGGCCATCGTCCACAATGCCAAGTGTGCAATGTCACGGGCCATGGGGCCACCGACTGCTGGTATCGCTTCGATCCAGACTTTGTCCCACGTGAGAGGACTATCAACACCGCCACCTACAACAACAATGGCGGCTACAACAACTACGACGGCAATGGCGGCTGGCACATGGACACCGGCACCACCGACCACATCACCAACGAGCTAGAGAATGTCCACGTCCATGACATGTATCATGGCAATGAGCAAGTTCTTGTTCAGGTGAACTGAACTGAACTAAATCTGCTCAGGAGAGCTACATGGCGTCCTTGTTCGATCGAGATCCAGCGCAACAACGCACATTAATACCGGATCGGAACACCACCATATCACGTGTACACGTCACTGAAGTCTTCATATTCAGGTCAGGTATCACTGAACAATCGACCAACTTAACTGAAATCTATACTTTCGTGCCTAACCTATAGAAAGCCGCGGCTGTTTAGTTACAGAGAAAGGAAGCAGGTCATGGCGAGTCAAGCTGCTGCCTTCGATTACAACTACTCGAGAGCGAAGCGTGAAAGCGATCTGGGCATTGTCCATTTACATCAGCAGTTGGCAACTGCAATTCTTTCTCGCCAAGCTGTTGTTGTCTCATGGCGTGGTAGGTAGGAGTGGCGATCCCATTGGCGATTGGCTTCGAGATCCATTGAGTGTTGTGCTTGCTCCACTACTAGCAAACTAGCTATCATTATCGTTGCCTCGTTGGTGCAACTTGAGAAAAGGATCTTTTCAATGCATAATTGTAACCCAGTAGACAGAATTCTTGCAGCTACATATGTGGAACAAGTTTTGCAGCCATGCCATGTGCCTTTTTCTGATCTAATAAGTAATTAGTTAGGAAGCCTTGACGGGAACCACTCCTCTCCCGACACCCACCCCAACCCTCTCCTCTCCCGCCCCCCACCCCAACCCTCTCCTCTCCCGACCCCCACCCCAACCCTAACAGCCGCCGCCGCCGCCGATAGCGCCGCCGGGGCAAAGACCCACGGGGTGTGGCGGCGGCAGGGGCCCTTCCTCGTCGACGTGGGTGACGGCGGACGGGATCTCCTCCTAAACGCATACGGCGGATCGGCCGGCGCGGGGTATGGGCGGCGGCGGCTCTGCGTTGCGGACCCCTTTCCCGTAGGCTCTCCCCCGCAGCACACCGGCAGGGGCTGGTGGTGGGTGGCGGCCAGGCCCATGGCCTGCGCCATCCCCTCCTCCCCGCCTCTCGCCGATGAGTGGAGGCGATCTCGGGCTTCTTCCGCGACACGAGGTCGCCCGGGGCAGCAGCCTTGGTTACGACGGTGGAGGTGGCCCTCTTCTTCGCCGGAGAGGGTCGGCTTGCGGTTGGTGGGGGTGGATCTATCGATCTATCACCGCGTTCCGGTGGCATGATGAAGGAGCTTGGAAGCCGACGACGGTGTCGCCGGTGGAGGGTTGGAGTGGCCAGCCCGGGATGGTCGCCGACGTGGGGGTCCGAACTGAATAAAGGCGGCGGTCCTAGGGCCTCTCTTGCGTGAAGAGGAAGATCTACCGGGGGCATGAACTCGTGATCTGGCCGGTGTCTTGAGTTCCGGAAGGCTCCATCGACGAATGTAACAGTGCTTTCTGCCTGAAGTTTGCTGGATCGGTGGTATTCGGTCGTGCGCACCCATGCTTTTATTCCGACCGATTGGTTCTGGAGGGAGCGGCGCGAAGCACTTTTTCTGTGTTGACATCAAGTGACTATGGATCCATGATGAAATTCGAAAGAAGAGAAATTCATGAAGGCCGGAGGGGAGGACTAGCTAAGGGAGGTTCAAGTCTCCGCGCTGTTGAGAGACTTGCTTAGTGTTCCGGGCTGCACAGCAGCGGTATGAAAGTGGGGGCGACAAAACAGTTGAAGTTCAGAGTCCTACCTTTCAGGGTGAAAACCCAAGGTCTGGCCTAATCTGGTTGTGCCTCGCAATGACCTTGTTGGAGGCATTGTTTTGAGAGCGGGGACTATCATCAGGGTGAACACCTAAGATCTATGATCGGGCGACGACGGTGTTAGAGCACTGTTCCCTTCTTGGAGCCGTCGTTTTTGGAGAGTCTATATTTCAGGTGTTGTCTTGGCGGTGGATGTATTGCTGTTGTTAGGCCCGAGATGCTGTAGCGGGAGTTTTGTTTCTTAGTTTTCTTTTCCTTTTTTTTGGCTGTATGCATCCGTAGTGCCATTAGGGTGGTGCGTTGTTGCAGAGGCTGGGTGTAATTGGTATCTTTTTGATATTAATATATTCCTTTTGTCGAAAAATGTGCCTTTTCTGGACTAACTGAAGGGATGATACAACCGATCCCCTATAACCGGTTAGAGAAGTAAAGTTTCGGTTTTATTTGTCTAAACCGCACCTAGGCGAATCCTTAAAAGGTTTAGAGGGGTAAAAATTATATTTGACCTTTGCTTGGAGGAGTAAATATGCCCAACCTTGACCACGCCGAGTATAATTTTGGCTCTCTCACCCGTGTCGGCGTTCTTCCCTTCGACACGCTACGCCAATGCCTCCGCAGACCACCAAAAGCCTCCGTCGACACCTAGGACCCTCCGCCGCCCTCCTGCACCACTTAGAGTCGCTTGCCATCGCTGGAATCAAAAGGTATCTCCGTCGTCCCAACCGTGTCGATTTTGTCCGATTTGGTGCAAAAAAGGACATGTGACAAGCTCGATTTTATGCAAAACAGAGCCGGTAGTGGACAGGAATGATGTAGTTCGGCCACAACTAACTTATCATTGGGGGAATCGAGACAGAGACCCGCGAAATACTAATCAGCCTATTTCAGCCACGACGAGCTTGGTGTGCGACCGGCGACCGAGGGTTGAGTGGATCTTCGTCCAATGTGCCCCATCAGTTGCCTTGCAACCCCACCGGCCCACGTTTAGCTTTGACGCTAACTCTACGCCGCAGGCCGACGATCTGACTTCCTCCACTTGTCAAGTGTTCGATCGTTTGTCTAGGTGAGTTTTTATTTATTTTGTTTTCGGTTTTGTCAATCAAATTCAACATAGGTAACTGCATAATGTGGATGAAGAGCTTGAGGGTGTTCATCGTTGAAGAATTTTCGTCGTTGGAGGAGGAGGAAGACGACGGTAACTTTGAACAAGCAGTGTCCGTGATCTTGAACGGCGAGATCCGCCGCCGGAGAGTAGGATCACAGTTCAGCCGTTTGTACATCAACTGAGATAGAGTGGAGGGCCACGCCAAGGTTATGAAAGATTATTTCAACCCCGATGCAACCTATCTAGAGAAGTATTTTCGCATATGCTTTTGGATGCACATGAGTCCCTTCCCCAGTTGGAAACCGCAGGTTCTATGGAAAAAAAATGACATGTTGCATCATCTCGCATAACATGATTATAGAAGATGAGCCCGACATGGGAGAAGAGAACTTTCGGTACACCTCGAATGACGACCCTGTCGAGCAAGAACATGATACAAACATGACACATAGATTCCTCAATGTGCATTGACGCATCGAGAACCGAGAGACCCACACTCAATTGCAAGATGATCTTATTGAGCATCACCGGCTAATCCACAACACCTTATAGTTGTGCCTTTACTTTATTTGAACATTTGTGCTATTCATTTTATTTGAACCTTACCATATGTTTGGAAAAAGCTTACCGGCGGCATGGGAAAATAGGGCTTAGCGGCGTGTATTTGCCATGCCACTGACATCTCTCCGCTGGTAAAGGTTATTGGCGGCGTGCCGTCCACCACGTCGTTGGTAAGTGCAATATCAGCGGCGTGCCGTCTCTCACGCGTCTAGTAGTTTATATAATTGCAACGTTCAATTATATGCCAAGCCACCCGTGAATATTTGACAACAAAAAAATAATTGTGAATCTTAGCCAATTTTCAGTATTAACAACCTCTAAACCCGTCAAATTCGCCAATTTTAACGACGGTGCCGACCAATATTATTAACAACCTAAAATGTGACATGCTTGATAGTTTTAACTCCACGAAAAGTATCAAACGTGCAATTTTAGCACATCAAACAAACAAAACTATCACTCGACCAAATCATAGATGATATATCGAAGACGTACATAATGTCCAAGTTCCTGCGCGTGGTGATATTGGAAGTGATGAACATAGCTTGTCCAGCCTGTAGTGGTGTGCTCTGTAGTGGTGTGCTCCGAATGAAGTTCTTCCACGCCTCAATCCCGATGAAGAGATGACCATCCATATCCGTTGAGTATGGAACGCTGTTGACTCTACCACCATTCCTCAAAGCGGACTCCAACCAGGCCTTCATTAGGAATCTCAAGGAGCTCAACCAACTTCAACGGTATTTTCTGCAATGTAAAAAAAAGATGTTTTTCCTACAATTGAGATATATTCGGAAGAAAATGTACCATAGTGTGCCTAGTCATATCGTCATCGTCAAGTACGTAAAAAATTCACCTTCGTAGCTATCATCTTGTAGGATGGATTTGGCCGAGGTGCTCTAGCTCACCATCCGTAAGATTTCTCCTTTGGACGATAATGATAGATCTTGAAGAATCTCGCCACCTTCCTCACCTTCCCCGCTTGTCTCTTCCTCCTCTTCTTTCTCACCATCATCAAAGGTGAATATCGCAACAAATATCTTTAGCCCTTCACCCATGGAGAAGCATAACATTTCTCCTATGAAATGTGGTTCCACACAACGAGAAAGTTCCACCCAGCGCCTCCCAAGCGAGTCCTTGATTGACCTTTCTGGACATCAACACTATATATATCCTCGCATTGACGTGTAATGTCACACTATATCCTCTAATTTTATTAAAATGCAACCTTGCCTTGCACGTGATAGCCTACACACCAAAAACATAAATACACATTACATAAATGATAGTGCCCTATAAAATGGATACACATGTATAGAAAAGCTCAGTGTACCACTAAATTATCTTAATGCCCAGGCAGTCATGATATGGATTTGGGAGCCCGACACATTAGGGCCATGAGCATGTTCATTTTTTACAAACTCGGGACCATGCCATATCTTGTGTACAAGAAAAGACAAGTTTCTAATCTACTACTAATTGCCCATGAACTAAATTATATAAAACCATATAACCACAATGCCATACATTTTCCATAAAAGTAGGGGGGAGACGACGAAGCGGCAATAAACTAGCAATGACATCTAAATCAACTACAAAATCCTACACAACATACAACTACTACACATATATGCCATACATTTTCAAACCAAGACGGTGGTCGGCACTCACCGAGGAGGCTGCGAGGCGAATCGCCTAAATATTTCCTAACCATAATGTATCCATCTAAACCAACTATCAATGTCATCTGAATCAACTAATATTATAGGGGGAGATGACAGTGTGGCACTCACCTAGGAGGCGGCGCTGCAGATCGATGGTGATGTAGCTAGAGGCGATGACGCGGGTGTATGGAGACGTCATCATGGAGTATGGCGGTGTAACATCCCAAATTTCAAAACAAAGAAGAAATGCATTTCCCTTATTCCAAATTTTGGAGCCAAGAAAAAACTTGAATTAAATTAAATTTTGTGCATAGTGTTCATGCATGAATGTTGTGATATTGCCATGATGTTTGTTTGAAGTGTTTGACAATGTTCCTAAACCCTAAACCATGCCTATTTGGATCCAAGAGAAACAAAGAAAAAGAAAAGAAAATAAAAATGGAATCATGTATGAGCCTATGGCCATAATTGCAAATCTTAAACTAGGCCATGTTTACCTTGTGTATGGTTTGGAAACATTACTAAACTCAAAATAATGACTTTTGGTCAAAGAAAATCAAAACAAAAAGAAAGAAAATGAAAAACCCTAACACATGTGACAATTTTAACATGATACCCACTTTGAACCCCTGTGGTTATTATTTTCTAAACCAAACCTTCTCATCTTTTTTGCATAGATCTATAGTACTCATAAAAGTGAACAACTTGGTGTTAACCAATCTTGCCGATTCAAATTCAAATGATTTTGAATGACATTCAAAGTGGTAACTTTGAAACAGATTGTAGATCATACCAAATTTGATTTTCACAAAACCAACTCCATTTTGCAAACCAGCACCATCACTAGGTGCCAAACATTATTTGAATCACACCCATAAAATATTTTGGCCAAATTCAAATTTGAATTTCTTGCGGCCATTTCATCAAACACATGGTGTGCACCATTTGACTATGAGCACACACTCTATTATCCTTTGGATTTTAGACTAAACCATCTGTGCTTAGGTCACCACTCACTCCCTCTTGCATCCTCTGAGCAATGCCATGCATTGGCACCACTGTTCCTTGATGATCATGACCATGGCAGGGCCATGTCACTCACCATGCCACTCATCATGCCACACCTCACTCCTGCCCTCTCCTCTCACTTCCACCTTGTCCTGGAGGTTGACCATGATCCCCTGAACATGCCTGTACTCGCCAAGGACGAAGAGAAGCGCTGCCCTGGCCAGCACAGGACGTGCCCACGACGCCCACGCACGCCAGAGCGTGCACGGCCACGTCCCTGGACACGCCAGCGCACGGCCTCACCCCATCGCTGCTGACCTCCTCTCGCCCTCTCCTCTCGCACACGCGCTCACCACGACACCAGCTACCTCCCAGACATGCTCACCTGCCCGCGCGAGCCCTGTAGCTGCCGTCACCATCGACGACTTCCGCCGGACCCGTGACTGACATTGACGTCGCCCGCATGCTCCCGTCCACCTCCTGCTGCGTGATGGCGCGTGATGCACACGTCCGTTGGGAACCCCAAGAGGAAGGTGTGATGCGTACAGAAGCAAGTTTTCCCTCAGTAAGAAACCAAGGTTATCGAACCAGTAGGAGATGAAGGCCACGTGAAGGTTGTTGGTGAAGGAGTGTAGTGCGGCGCAACACCAGGGATTCCGGCGCCAACGTGGAACCTGCACAACACAATCAAAATACTTTTCCCCAACTTAACAGTGAGGTTGTCAATCTCACCGGCTTGCTGTAAATAAAGGATTAAATGTATGGTGGGGAGAATGATGTTTGCTTGTAAAGAACAACAGAGAACAGAGATTGCAATAGATTGTATTTCAGATGTAAAAGAATGGACCGGGGTCCACAGTTCACTAGTGGTGTCTCTCCAATAAGATAAATAGCATGTTGGGTGAACAAATTACAGTTGGGCAATTGACAAATAGAGAGGGCATAACAATGCACATACATATCATGATGACTAATATGAGATTTACTTAGGGCATTACGACAAAGAACATAGACCGCTATCCAGCATGCATCTATGCCTAAAAAGTCCACCTTCGGGTTAGCATCCACACCCCTTCCAGTATTAAGTTGCAAACAACAGACAATTGCATTAAGTACTGTGCGTAATGTAATCAACACAAATATCCTTAGACAAAGCATTGATGTTTTATCCCTAGTGGCAACAACACATCCATAACCTTAGAACTTTCTGTCACTGTCCCAGATTCAATGGAGGCATGAACCCACTATCGAGCATAAATACTCCCTCTTGGAGTTACAAGTATCAACTTGGCCAGAGCCTCTACTAGCAACGGAGAGCATGCAAGATCATAAACAACACATATATGATAGATCAATAATCAACTTGACACAGTATTCCATATTCATCGGATCCCAACAAACACAACATGTAGCATTACAAATAGACGATCTTGATCATGATAGGCAACTCACAAGATCTAACATGATAGCACAAGAGGAGAAGACAACCATATCTAGCTACTGCTATGGACCCATAGTCCAAGGATGAACTACTCACACATCAGTCTGGAGGCGATCATGGTGATGTAGAGTCCTCCGGGAGATGATTCCCCTCTCTGGCAGGATGCCGGAGGCGATCTCCTGAATCCCCCGAGATGGGATTGGCGGCGGCGGCGTCTCTGGAACTTTTTCCGTATCGTGGCTCTCGGTAATAGGGTTTTCGCGACGGAGAGTATAAGTAGGCGGAAGGGCAGAGTCGGGAGGCTCGCGATGGGCCCACACCATAGGGCGGCGCGGGCCTCCCTTGGCCGCGCGGCCCTGTGGTGGTGGCGCCTCGTGGCCCCACTTCGTATCCTCTTCGGTCTTCTGGAAGCTCCGTGGAAAAATAAGACCCTGGGCGTTCGTTTCATCCAATTCCGATAATATTTCCTGTGTAGGATTGCTGAAACCAAAACAGCACAAAACAGGAACTGGCGCTTCGACATCTTGTTAATAGGTTAGTGCCGGAAAATGCATAATAATGATGTAAAGTGTGTATAAAACATGTGAGTATTATCATAAAACTGGCATGGAATATAAGAAATTATAGATACGTTTGAGACGTATCACTGCGCCATGACGCGCACTAGGACCGCTAGACGACACTGAACAGTCCTTGCTCCTCGCCCATGCCTCTCCGCCGCTGTAGCCTCGCCGCCATGATCGGCCTGCCTGTGACTTCCGCCCCTCTTGTTCGCTATAAATAGAGCTCTCCCCTGCTCGATATCTGCACACCACTCGACTCCCCTCTCCTCCCTGAGCTCCCTCAACCCCTCGCTCCTCCACATTACTCTCTCCCTCGCCGGAATTTCATCGGAGTTCGCCGTGGCAGTAGCCAGAAGAAGGCGACGACTCCGACCACCTCAGCCTCTCCCACGACCCTCACTGGACTCGCCGTCGTCGACCAGTTCAGCTGCCCACCTCGCCGAGCCTCGCCGGAGCGCCGGTAAGTCTCCGACCCCTAGCTCCGCCGCACCCAGGGTTAGCTCTCGTCGACGGAGATGACGCACCTCTATCGTTAGATCACGATCTAATCCAACGGCCCCCTCTCTCGCGTACCGTTTCGGGTTTTACAGCTCGCTGACATGTGGAGCCCCTTGTTAGGTGGCCTGCTGCGTGCTGAAGGGAAGCTGGGCCGGCCCGTTTAGTTTCCCGCCTAAGCCCAACTATTTGAATTCGTTTAATTCGTTTAAATCAAAATCCAATACTGGTGCTTTGCTAAAATTTTAATAAAATAAAATCAACAAATCCAATTTGGGTGATTCCAATTTTGTGTGAATGTAGATAAAAAGATCTAACCAACCCCACTGGTCTCAACCTTTGATTCACTATAGAACACTTGCAATAAAAATAACAAGGCAGTACCTTTTCAAAATTCAAACAATTATTAAAAATCAACCGAAATTCATTTTGAGTTGATTCCAACTCTCAAAAATCACATTTCATATTGTCTTTCTAAATATTAAAAATATGACCTGGTTGTTTCATATGATCATGGGCTAGGTTCAAATAGTGGCTATGTGGCCATATCTAGCTCATTTAAGTTATTTCAAAACTAGTATTTCAAACCTATGAGGTATAGCCTCCCTTTTAAATCACTTTTCTAAGTAATTCAATGTGAGGTGATGACATTAGTATTCATGACCTCATATGTTATTACTTAAGAATATTAAATCATTTCCAAAGTAGTATTTAAATGGTATGAGATGAGGTATCTCATTTAAATCATTTTCCCAAATGGATAAATATGAAGTGGTGACTTTGGTCAACATGATCTCATGCTTTATTATCTGAGGAAATTAAATCTTAGTAATGTTCAATGGGAGGAAATTACTTTCAAAGGAAATAAATGGAAACCCTAGTAGGTATTAAATCTTAGTATTTGTTTTTCAATGAGAGGAAATTATTTTCCCAACACTAAATAAAGAAAACCTTAGTATGATGTTGAGTGATGATTGTGATGATGATAGATCATCATGTGTGAGCCATTATGGCTAAAAAGTCTCCTTAAGTATTGTTTGGTGATTGTTACCTCGTATCCGTTTATAGACGCTAGTACTGAAGGCTACAAGGAGGAGGAGGTCTTCTACGAAGAAGAAGAGGAACACTTTGATCAATATACCACTCAAGGCAAGCTATTACCAATACAAGATTTTACCATGAGCAAGCTCTACTAATGCCAAGCTACTAGTGCAAAATACCATGGCACTAGTATTGTTGTTTAAAGTTTTATCTTTCCAAGTCCAAGTTTTTATCTTGCAAGCTTTTATTTTGGTTACCCAGAGCTTACTTGTTGTAGTTAACTTGTGTCTAAGTGTAGAGTACCACAAGAGCTTCAAACTTAGCCTAGCAAGCTAAACTTTAGTTAGCACCCCTCATGATTAGTTGCTAGTGCTAAAACTAAAATTGACTACTCTAGATGGGAACTTGTGAATCAAATGACTTTGAAAACCTTGGAATGATGAGTCATTCTATTGAAAGTTTTGAAGGTGAATATGACTTTTGAATGACAAGGTGAATTTGACAAAAACTGATGGTTGGGTTCGGATGCGATACCATTCCAATTTTAGAGTACCCCCACAATACCTGATTATGGGTAAGACTTTAGCTGGAAATTTATGTACGTTAGTATGGGTTCCCTCTGAACAAGCGTCATAGAGGTTAAGCCGAGGCTGCCTCCGTTGAAAGTGAAATGACGTGAAAAAGAGTTGAATGTCCTACCCAAGCCCTGTGCAGTTCCTAGGGTGGCAGTTTGCCATCACCAGGAGGCCAAGCTCATAGGGGAGGTGCCTATACTAGGGTATGTAAGTGAAAGGTTAATGGTTGATGATCCGCATACTGAGTTATGATGATTCAGGGCTATCCCTGACGGATGTAATCAAAAGTTGTGGCACAAGAGTACGACCTCTGCAGAGTGTTAAACTATTCGAATAGCCACGTCCGCGGCCATGGATAGTTGGATGGCCATACTGTTCCGTTGTCAGATGTTTTCTAAAAGTGACGGGTGACTTGACAGGTGAAGTTGACTTGAGCACAACAGAGTTGTGGGAATGACACTAATGTTCCCACTTGAGTAAATTTTAGGACAATAATGAGTCTTTGCTATAAAGTGTTTATGAAATAAAATTGGCTTTGTGCAAATGAACCTAGAAGCTTAGAATACCTATTAGAGCTATTAGTACTTCTATTAGTATTAGTTTGCGAGTACTTTATAAAGTACTCATGGCTTTGTCCCTGACTATTCAAATGGCCAGACTATGAAGGGGAGCACCAGTACTAGGAAGATGGACATCATGATGTCTATGATAACTAGGATCACCTCCCAACGTCAAGCGTTGCCTGTGGAACAGATGGACCGCTACTACGTTTCTTCCGCTGTGTGTTTTGTAACTGATCCTTAGATCAACTGTTGTTGTAAGACTTGGATCATGAGATCCTTTATTGTAAGACTATTATGGTTTGTAATGAATGATGTTCTGTGATATCGACTGTTATGTCTAGCAAAAACAATCCTCCTAGGATTGCGATGTATGGCATAATAGGCATCTGGACTTAAATATCCGGGTGTTGACAAGTTGGTATCAGAGCCATTGTTTGACCTTAGGAGGCCCTAGTTAGAATGGACGTCTGAAAAACTTAGTTTCAAAACAAAGGAAGTGAATATTTATGAAAAAATATTCTCACTCTTATCCTTGAGATCTTTACAAAATGAGAAATCCATGCTCTACTTTTCCTTGTAATTCTACATAAAATTTTGCACACTTGATCACTTCACTAACTTACTCATCCTAATTATTCATAGATGGAGTACAAGTATGAGTTCTATCAGCTTGGCCACGGAGGAGACCTAATGTTCGAGAAGGATTTGGAGCAACTAGTTGAATATCTAGGACGTCCGTATCCCGAGTTCTTTGGAGTGCCACTCAATAATCAGTCGGGAAGACAACCTCAGTGGGAAGTTACTGCAGATCTGAGAGGAAACTGGGAGCCCCAATTTGGGAAACCATATGGTTTTCTGTGAGGGGGAACAATTGGAGGGATGGAATAGCCAAAGCCATGCAAGAAGCACTTGCCCGTCTGTGTGGACAGAATGTGAACAAGATCAAGAACACTCGCTTCTTTTACTATCCAAGACATGACCCCATGGGAAGGCCAATAACCATGCCACTGCACCCGGAGATGAACCACTATGTTGCATACCTGGACTTCATGCTGTACAAGAACCACAAGGAGTTGGACAACGCCCGCGCCTTTCGCCAAGCACATTACCCCTGAAGACGAAGAACCCACCATTCCGGATGAAGAGTCGTATCACTAGAACACTTGCGTAAGTGTGAGTTTGTATCCGTCCCCTTTGTATCGTAGAACGAGGAAATGGTTCTTAAAACCATTGGTGTGTTAGTTTGTAATGTGTGTTGTTTAGAATGAATGAAAAAGTGTTGTTGGTTTTTACCACCTCAGCACTACTCAAGTTTTAAACTTTTCAAACTTAAACCAAACAAACCATAGAAAATTCCCCTTATCTTATGATCTACCTCAATGTTCAGATGGCCCCTCCAACCCGCAGCATCAACCAAGATGCAATGCTGCAGATTCTACAAATGTTGGTGGCAGATAGTGAAGTCGAAAGAGCTGAGCGGCAAGCCCACCTTGTCGTACTACATCAGTTAGCCCAGAACAACCAAGGACATGGACCTCATGATCATCCTGGATCTAAGTTGAAGAATTTCCAGAATACTAATCCCCCAATGTTTAGCAAGACTGAAGAGCCCTTAGATGCAGATGACTGGCTCCAATCAATGGAGAACAACCTGGAAGTTGCAGGAGTTGAAGCTGCTCAGAAGGTGCTGTTTGCCACCCACTACCTGTAAGGACCTGCCAGAGGCTGGTGGAACAGTGCCCGTGCAATGAATGCCGGACAAATGATGACTTGGGAGGACTTCAAGCTCAAGTTCAACAGATACCATGTGCCCCCGGGTTTGATCAAGAAGATGAGGGATGAGTTCAGGGAGCTCAAGCAAGGAAGGATGTCCGTGGTGGAATACCGTGACAGGTTCCTTACTCTGTCTAGGTACGCCCCGGACGAGACAAACACCAATGAAAAGAAGAAAGAAAGATTCCTGAAAGGACTGCATGATGAGATGCAGACAGTGTTAGTGAATATTCTGTTTGCTGACCTGGAAGCCCTAGTTGACTCTGCCATCCAGATGGAAGGAAAGCTCCACCAGGCCAATGAGAACCGCAAGCGCAGAATGATGAATCAGAGTGGACCCAGCAATACGCCAAGGTATCGCCCCAATTCAAGTGGAGGATTTGCCTCAAGACCCAACAAGCCACCTGTTCTGACGTTCCGTCCAAACTTCACCAACCACAATGGAGGACACCCGAAGCCCGGAGGCAACAACAACAACAACCACAACAACAACAACAACCATACTGGTAACAATAACAACACCAACACTGCCCCAAGGACTGGAAGCAATGCTGTACCCATTGCCCCAAAGGACAAGTCAACAGTGACTTGCTATGAATGTGGAGTTACTGGTCATTATCCAATGAGTACCCCAAGAAACTGGCGAAGACAACCCCCAATACCGCTACACCTGCCCGGCAATAGCGTCGTGTCTCAACTGGAAGGAACCGAACAACCGCAATGGTCGTTTCTACCGCCTGAGTGCAACAGAAGCCCAGGAAGCACCCATTGCCAGGCAGGGTATGTTTTCCTGTTAACTCAAAGCATCGCACCCATTTATTAGAACTGCATTGCCCAATCTCTCTTAGGATTCCTAATTTTTCTTAAATCTCGGGACGAGATTTTGTTTAAGGGGGGAAGGTTTGTAACATCCCAAATTTCAAAACAAAGAAGAAATGCATTTCCCTTATTCCAAATTTTGGATAAAAAAAAAACTTGAATTAAATTAAATTGTGTGCATAGTGTTCATGCATGAATGTTGTGATATTGCCATGATGTTTGTTTGAAGTGCTTGACAATGTTCCTAAACCCTAAACCATGCCTATTTGGATCCAAGAAAAACAAAGAAAAAGAAAAGAAAATAAAAATGGAATCATGTATGAGCCTATGGCCATAATTGCAAATCTTAAACTAGGCCATGTTTACCTTGTGTAAATGGTTTGGAAAGATTACTAAACTCAAAATAATGACTTTTGGTCAAAGAAAATCAAAAAAAAAAGAAAGAAAATGAAAAACCCTAACACATGTGATAATGGTCACTTGTGACAATTTTAACATGATACCCACTTTGAACCCCTGTGGTTATTATTTTCTAAACCAAACCTTCTCATATTTTTGCATACATCTATAGTATTCATAAAAGTGAACAACTTGGTGTTGACCAATCTTGCTGATTCAAATTCAAATGATTTTGAATGACATTCAAAGTGGCAACTTTGAAACAGATTCTAGATCATACCAAATTTGATTTTCACAAAACCAACTCCATTTTGCAAACCAACACCTTCACTAGGTGCCAAACATTATTTGAATCACACCCATAAAATATTTTGGCGAAATTCAGATTTGCATTTCTTGCGGCCATTTCATCAAACACATGGTGTGCACCATTTGACTATGAGCACACACTCTATTATCCTTTGGATTTTAGACTAAACCATCTGTGCTTAGGTCACCACTCACTCCCTCTTGCATCCTCTGAGCAATGCCATGCATTGGCACCATTGTTCCTTGATGATCATGACCATGGCAGGGCCATGTCACTCACCATGCCACTTGACTCCTCATGCCACACCTCACTCCTGCCCTCTCCTCTCACTTCCACCTTGTCATGGAGGTTGACCATGATCCCCTGAACACGCCTGTACTCGCCAAGGACGAAGAGAAGCGCTGCCCTGGCCAGCACATGACGTGCCCACGACGCCCAGGCACGCCAGAGCGTGCATGGCCACGTCCCTGGACACGCCAGTGCACGGCCTCACCCCATCGCTGCTGACCTCCTCTCGCCCTCTCCTCTCGCACACGCGCTCACCACGGCACCAGCTACCTCCCAGACATGCTCACCTGCCCGCGCGAGCCCTGTAGCTGCCGTCACCATCGACGACTTCCGCCGGACCCGTGACAGACATCGACGTCGCCCGCATGCTCCCGTCCACCTCCTGCTGCGCCATGACGCGCACTAGGACCGCCAGACGACACTGAACAGTCCTTGCTCCTCGCCCATGCCTCTCCGCCGCTGTAGCCTCGCCGCCATGATCGACCTGTCAGTGACTTCCGCCCCTCTCGTTCGCTATAAATAGAGCTCTCCCCTGCTCGATCTCTGCACACCACTCGACTCCCCTCTCCTCCCTGAGCTCCCTCGACCCCTCGCTCCTCCACATTACTCTCTCCCTCGCCAGAATTTCATCGGATTTCTCCGCGGCAGTAGCCAGAAGAAGGCGACGACTCCGACCACCTCAGCCTCTCCCACAACCCTCGCTGGACTCGCCGTCGTCGACCAGTTCAGCTGCCCACCTCGCCAAGCCTCGCCGGAGCACCGGTAAGTCTCCGACCCCTAGCTCCGCCGCACCCAGGGTTAGCTCTCGTCGACGGAGACGACACACCTCTACCGTTATATCACGATCTAATCCAACGGCCCCCTCTCTCGCGTACCGTTTTGGGTTTTACAGCTCGCTGACCTGTGGAGCCCCTTGTCAGGCGGCCTGCTGTGCGCTGAAGCGAAGTTGGGCCGGCCCGTTTAGTTTCCCGCCTAAGCCCAACTATTTGAATTCGTTTAATTCGTTTAAATCAAAATCCAATACTGGTGCTTTGCTAAAATTTGAATAAAATCAAATCTACAAATCCAATTTGGATGATTCCAATTTTGTGTGAAAGTAGATAAAAAGATCTAACCAACCCCACTGGTCTCAACCTTTGATTCACTATAGAACACTTGCAATAAAAATAACAAGGTAGTACCTTTTCAAAATTCAAACAATTATTAAAAATCAACCAAAATTCATTTTGAGTTGATTCCAACTCTCAAAAATCACATTTCATATTGTATTTCTAAATATGAAAAAATATGACCTGGTTGTTTCATATGATCATGGGCTAGGTTCAAATAGTGGCTATGTGGCCATATCTAGCTCATTTAAGTTATTTCAAAACTAGTATTTCAAACCTATGAGGTATAGCCTCCCTTTTAAATCACTTTTCTAAGTAATTCAATGTGAGGTGATGAAATTAGTCTTCATGACCTCATATGTTAGTACTTAAGAATATTAAATCATTTCCAAAGTAGTATTTAAATGGTATGAGATGAGGTATCTCATTTAAATCATTTTCCCAAATGGATAAATATGAAGTGGTGACTTTGGTCAACATGATCTCATACTTTATTATTTGAGGAAATTAAATCTTAGTAATGTTCAATGGGAGGAAATTACTTTCAAAGGAAATAAATGGAAACCCTAGTAGGTATTAAATCTTAGTATTTGTTTTTCAATGAGAGGAAATTATTTTCCCAACACTAAATAAAGAAAACCTTAGTATGATGTTGAGTGATGATTGTTATGATGATAGATCATCATGTGTGAGCCATTATGGCTAAAAAGTCTCCTTAAGTATTGTTTGGTGATTGTTACCTCGTATCCGTTTATAGACGCTAGTACCGAAGGCTACGAGGAGGAGGAGGTCTTCTACGAAGAAGAAGAGGAACACTTTGATTAATATACCACTCAAGGCAAGCTATTACCAATACAAGATATTACCATGAGCAAGCTCTACTAATGCTAAGCTACTAGTGCAAAATACCATGGCACTAGTATTGTTGTTTAAAGTTTTATCTTTCCAAGTCCAAGTTTTTATCTTGCAAGCTTTTATTTTGGTTACCCAGGGCTTACTTGTTGTATTTAACTTGTCTCTAAGTGTAGAGTACCACAAGAGCTTCAAACTTAGCCTAGCAAGCTAAACTTTAGTTAGCACCCCTCATGATTAGTTGCTAGTGCTAAAACTAAAATTGACTACTCTAGATGGGAACTTGTGAATCAAATGACTTTGAAAACCTTGGGATGATGAGTCATTCTATTGAAAGTTTTGAAGGTGAATATGACTTTTGAATGACAAGGTGAATTTGACAAAAACTGATGGTTGGATTCGGATGCGATACCATTCCAATTTTAGAGTACCCCCACAATACCTGATTATGGGTAAGGCTTTAGCTGGAAATTTATGTACGTTAGTATGGATTCCCTCTGAACAAGCGTCATAGAGGTTATGCCGAGGTTGCCTCCATTGAAAGTGAAATGACGTGAAAAAGAGTTGAATGTCCTACCCAAGCCCTGTGCAGTTCCTAGGGTGGCAGTTTGCCATCACCAGGAGGCCAAGCTCATAGGGGAGGTGCCTATACTAGGGTATGTAAGTGAAAGGTTAATGGTTCATGATCCGCATACTGAGTTATGATGATTCAGGGCTATCCCTGATGAATGTAATGAAAAGTTGTGGCACAAGAGTATGACCTCTGCAGAGTGTTAAACTATTCGAATAGCCGCGTCCGCGGTCATGGACAGTTGGATGGCCATACTGTTCCGTTGTCAGATGTTTTCTAAAAGTGACGGGTGACTTGACAGGTGAAGTTGACTTGAGCACAACAGAGTTGTGGGAATGACACTAATGTTCCCACTTGAGTAAATTTCAGGACAATAATGAGTCTTTTCTATAAAGTGTTTATGAAATAAAATTGGCTTTGTGCAAATTGTAATAACCCAGAACATAGGAACAACGAAGGGTAGATTTAGAAATGGGATGTGCATTTCATTGCAAAACGGGGGAAATTTTCGCGCCTTATTGCAACTAAACCTAAGAGGGATCGAGGTTCTCTCTCATTTTGCATCTAGGGTTAGGCAATGTGAGTTAGGGAAATTTCGACATGATCTCTTTTGTAACTTGTTACTTTGGGGAATGTTTGCATTTGACAAGTGTTAATACATTAAACTATAAACATTGAACAATATAAATGGAATTCATAATTTAAACAACTTTGAATTTCAAAGTAAATCATAAATACAATATGTAATTCAGAATTTAAACATTACATAAATCCAAAAGCTCATAAACAAAAACTTGAGCTTTATTGATCATCAACACATAATACATAGTCTTTACAATATTCTTGATACAAGAATTGATAAATAATAAACGAAATGAAAATGAAGATTACAATTTGCTCCTATAACTAAAACCTAAACTAAATGCTTGAAGAACATATTCTGGTCATATTCAACTTCAAAACCTCGCAAAACAAATCACAAACACTAGCCAGAATATAAGTGTTAGCTCAAGATTCAGTTTAGACAGGTTAGCAAGTGACACAATCTTCAGTTTGGACAGAACCAAGTCACAAGACACTTGTGCTTGTCCAAAACCAGGGACAAGCACAAGATAGGATCAACAGCGAGACCAAAACCGAGCAGACTGCAGGGGCTCAAGTTTCAGCATATGAGAGCACACAGCTCAAGTGTGCTGGGCAGCAACAGCAAGGCCATGCAAGAGCATAGTCACCAAGCATGCCAGGCTTGTGTGTCAATGCAGAGAGAGAAGTAGGGATCATATAAAAGGAGCACAAACCCTAGAACCAGTGACCAGTCGACCAGATAAGATCACCAGGTAAGGGTGAAGCAAAAACAAGCAGAGTTCATCTGTTCTTGAGCAAGAACAGAACCAACACACAACTCCTCAAGCCACCAGAGATCATGGTGACCTAGAAGATCATCCAAGCTCTGGAGGTGAAGGGCTGTGAACAAACCCAAGTCTGCATCAACAAAGCATTACTTTCTAGGAGCTGGAACAAGGTATACCTAGTTCCTGGAAGAGATCCAATGGATCTAATCCATCATATGCATAAGCATGGAATGAGCAGATGCTCATATGGGTAGATCATCACTTGGTTTTCACCAAGGATTACCGCTGACCAAAAGCTACTAAAACAGAAACCATCCGGATACGGATCTTGTGCACGAAGCAAGATCCGATGCACAGAATAGCACCGAGTAGATGTATTGCAATAAATAGCAGCTAGTATAGACTACACGAGAAAATCCTAGGCACATAACCATCGAAACCCTAGATTTCTTCACGGGCAAGCATATTGGCATTCATACTTACTATGATTCCCTAATATGCAAGCAAAGTTGAGTAGCCAACAAGATCCAACCACTAGGTGAGCAACCAGTCAGTAGCAAGGCTACTGAGGTCACATCACACTTAGCACCAAATAAGAGCAAGCCAAATAGACCACATCACTATCCGGAAATGGATTCAGAGTTTAATTGCTTGTAAAAGAATCATGAACGAGCAAACTCATATACAAGCAAGACATTTAAATCATCACCGCATAAGCGAGTTCATCATAATTAAGTAATCTAAGCATGAATTTATCACGGATCCATGCTAAGCATGACAACAACATACTTGTTAAGCAATACAACTTAATTCATAGCCACTAGAGCAAGTAAGCAACGACACGATGATGCTTGAGCATCAAGCATCACCAAATAAGTGAACCATATAACCACAGTGTTAGCCGATAAGCAATCAGCGACAAACAATTGATCAAATTGATCAATCATAGCAAGCCAAGCTACACAGAGAGATTTGCCAACAAGCAAGAAATGATCCAATGGATCATTAGATTGCGAATTAGTACTCGAATCATATCACAGGCACCTCTGGCACACACACAAGTGTCACAGATGCATCACAAGTACACCTAGACAAGCAAGCATGATAGTCCAGTAAGCATAAGCAAGTCATAACCAAGCATAGCATGGAATAGATAGCTTTTGAGCAAGCACAGTAGAGCATGGCAAGTACAGAGCATGCTAGGAGCAGCAGAGAAGTAAGCACAGCATAGATAGCAAGCAAATCGACATGTGCCAGTACCAGCAACTGGTAATCTGACCATGAGCTTGCAATAAACCGAAGCTACGATGAAGATTGCGCAGCAAGTAGTATGACTCTAGATGATCACAAGACCACCAAAGAGCAACAGATCATGAGGAGGAAGAAGAACAAGTGGCAAGGGAGGCGCACGGAAGAGAAGGAGGAGGAGCGAGAGGACCTTACCCGCGCTCGGAGGCGGAAGCTATGGCATGGCGAGGCGAGTGCCCGCGCGGCCATAGCAGGCTGCAAAGCCGGGAAGTCGCCGGCGTTACGCCGACGAACACCACCACAAGGCAGACACAGCATGGAGACGACGGCACGGGCGCGCGCAAGCGCACCCGCGCCCAGGTCGGTCTCGGAGGCGCACACGTCGACGACGAAGGCGAGAGCTCGTCGGAGAATCACCAGATCGCCCATGGCGATTCTCCAGGAGATCCAGACCGAGGCGATTCGCCGGGAGAGGACGAGAGGAGAGAAACGGCTCGGACGGATCGATAGATCTTGCTCGAGGCGGTTCTAGATCGGTAGGTGGCCACGGCGGAGGAGGCCGGTGATGGCCGGAGCAGGGCGGCGGCCATGGCGGCGACGCCATCGCCTCAGGGTCGCCAGAGATTAGGGTTAGACGAGTGAGAAGAGGGCCGAGTAAGAGTGAGAGTGGTGGGCCGCTTCGGCGCCACCAAACCCAAAAGGGGGGCCAGCCTATTTGGGCCGTCCCTGGGTTAGTCTATTGGGCTGGGCCCAATATGAGTCCAAGGGGTATTTTGGTCTTTTTCTAATTAATAAAAGATCAAAACTTTACCAAATTTTAATAAATCATAAACAACTCTAAAAATCCAATAAAAATTGGATTTATGAATGAAAAATAAATCTTAACCAGAATAAAATATGAAATGGAATTTATGAAACAAATTCAAAATCATGAATTTTCAGAATTTAAATAATCAATTGGAATTTTCAATTATTATTTCCTTGTATTTAAAATTCAAGGAAAAATCTCAAATAAGTTCAAAAACTTATTTTCAAACATTTCAAAATGAGATTCTATTATTCCAAGTCATCTCTTTTGAACCGGAGAATTTTCCCAGTAAAACTACTATATTCCCTTTTATTCCAAAAACTATAGAGGTAACTCTATAATTTCAAATTATTTTGGAATGACTAAGGTAATTACCAAGTAAACTCATGTTACTTTGAATTGTTGTACTTTGTGTGAATTACAATGATTAATACTTTTAAATCAATTGTAAATTACCGTCAAAGACATAAATCTTAAATACAACCCTAAATTGTAATAATTCAATGGGGTAAAGGGATTCAACATAAAATAATACATCCATGATTGCATTATTTGGATTTTTATAACATTGTCCTTACCGGACAATGATGCTTCTTACGAACCCGAGGTCCGAGGTTCCATCAACCGCATTGAACTGCACTATCTCGCGGTCCACAGGCAAGTTCACCCTTGCTCATGTCAACTTGATTATCTTCTACTACTTTTAATGCAAAGCTATATACTTATCATTCCTGCATCGCAAATGAAATGTTAATTTCCAACTATGAATATGACTATGTGGCTGGCAATGGAACCATGGTATGTGTTGATATGGTGGAGGTTCCATTGCAATGGGTTATATCACCCTAGGATTAAATTACCAATGCCGTCCGAGTGATTCTAGCGCCGTACAAACCGCGTTGACCATGAGATCTATAATGGCTCTGGAAAAGCCAGCTGTATCTTTTCCCTTCGCACGCCAACGGATCGGGGAGACGGTGGGGTGCTTGGAGGCACTGCCGCAATAGGTTGGGAAATCCTTTTAAATCCCCATCCATTGGTGATGTTAATCTCTTCCGATCTATGAAGGATTGTCCGGAGTATACCATGAGTAAAGCCGTATTATCGGGGGAAGTCTACTGGAGGTATACGGTCGGACAAAAGGGTGGGTTTGCGGTCGCGGAGAAGGCGGTGTGGGCTTGGATCTTTATACCTGGCCTCACACCAAAGGAAGTGTGAACGGGGGCAAGTCCTCGCGGATGGCAAAAAGGGTGAGATCTCTTGTGGGAAAAGTAACGCACCTCTGCGAGTGTATCAAATTGTGGCTGTCACTCCTTGTTCCGGGAAGGAAGCTGCGAACGCGGCGAGAAAGGAACTCCACGAAGTTCTGGTCAACTTCGTGAAGACTGACGGGCATAGTTTTCATAATAAAAGCAACCTTTTGAAGAAATGTTTGCAAAACATGCATTGACCTGCGATTTCCGATCAATGGTCGTAGCTAGTGCATCAAACACCTTTTATTCTTTTAGAACTTGCTGAGTACCTCTGTACTCACTTTCTTTCGACACCCTTGCTAGACCGTGATCCCGAAGTGGAGGCTATCAACGATGGAGCACCGGAAGGAAGCTACGAGCTGGTCTACGAAGAACTCGATCTTATCGGCGGAGTAGAAGGCGTAGACTATGGGATAGTCTACGGACCGGATGACACGGAGGTGGAGGAGTAGTGAC
Source organism: Lolium rigidum (assembly GCF_022539505.1). Lineage (NCBI taxonomy): Eukaryota > Viridiplantae > Streptophyta > Magnoliopsida > Poales > Poaceae > Lolium > Lolium rigidum. The sequence continues at coordinate 167,040,726 of NC_061509.1, read as the reverse complement.
ATACCTTAGTATCATAGAGCCGAGCAACGTAGAACTTACCTAAATAAGTTGTTGAGCTCTTTTCATCTTTAGTATAAGTTGTAATGGTACTTTAGTAGTCTCTTAGGGTGTTCTCATAGGACCTGTGAGGATACCAACTTGTAAGACAATGTTTGTAATAAAGTATGGAGTGTTATGACCTGCAATGTTTCTGTTGTACCACTCGAGGGATATGGCAATTTGTGAGGAAGTCCCTTCACAAAGATCATATCAACGACTTGTATACTACAACATGCAGTGGTATGCTGGGTCACCGCAGCTGGTATCAGAGCAAATGTTGCGACCTTAGGTTGGAAAAACCTAGTATAGGGAAGAAACCTGTAGGAGTCTAGTAGAAATAGTAAAGGATTCTCTAGAAATATGGTGGTTATTCACTTGAGAATAGCAAAACCATATATTTTAGTGCGATAATTCTTTATTATAGCTATTATGATGCATTATCACTACTAATATTCTGTTTTTGTATACAGCCATAATGGCGAACACTTTTCCCAAGAGGACTTCGAGGAAAGTTGAGGGTTGGCTTGGTGATTATGATGGACCAATAACAGCTCTCCCGTGTGGGATGCTTGAAGGAACTTCATTGCGATCCAAGGATACCTGTTATCAAGTATACTTACTATGATGGGGAAATCCTAGCCAAGTGCAGAGTATCGGTCCAACTACCGGAAAAACTGCTGATGAGCCGTATAATGCCATACGGAGAAGCCAAAACTATCACCACAGCCTACCATATGGGCCTATTCAAGGCAATCCTTGAGATAAGGCAGCACAAGTCAGTAGAACTCCTATGTTCGGAGTTTTCTCATATACCTCATGCCGAGGAAGATGAGGATCCCACTCTTAATCATTTGGTGTTAGCCCACAGAAGTCCTGAAGCCGCAGCACAGCACATGGATAGCTGTAAGTCTTTATTGACCACGATGTATCTTTTACACATGAAGATGAGAGGTGAGATTGACCACATGCTAGCTGAGTTCACGGACCACGATAAAGTCCAAACTCGGATGCATGACTTGAGGGCACAACCACAACATACTACACCCTTCTTTAACCCGGACATGTGATGTAGATTTGAGTGACCGAGTGGTTCAAGAGAAATCTACCTACAAGAGACCCACTTACACCTAACTTTGTTCCGCACTATCCACATGTGTCGGCATCATATGATACTCGGATATGGGGGAGACCACTCATGGAACATAAATTGCTCGGAGTCACCGATTGAAAACTCGACGGGTTGGCGTTTCGGGGAACCTTTCGGTGATAAGGAGGAGCCAATTCCATGTGATACAGGAGATGAGAGTGATGCGGTTAACCCAAATGTTAACCAACACTACGAGCAGGAAGAGAAAGGTACTGATTCCATTTCTTTAGATTTGGAGATGGGCATATCTAAACCATCGCGATGACGTAGTAGGTGAGAGTTACTGGAACAAAGAAAAAGAAGAAGAAGAAGATGAGGGGTCAAGTGAATAGGAATCCTCCATGGATGAGCTGGAGAAGAGGCACTTGTATTCCACTGGGATATGTATGAGTCTTTATCTAGTTACTTTGGAATGACAGATCTCGTCTCGGCACTTCGTCCGATTCGGATTACATACCTACTGGAAGGACCTTTGTTCCGGACGGTGTTCGGAAGACTAGTCGCCGTACTTGGTTGGACCCCGGGGATGTACGCGGAGGCGAATGAAGACGATGAGGAGTAGAGCTCCAAGGAAGAATAAAGTAATCTAGGTGGTATTGTAATAGAACGTATTTTAAATTCCCGTTGGCTTGGGCTTGGAGCCAAATAAGTGGTTTATATATACCACTTGTAATATAAGTTTGTGAGTGTGTTATGTATTATACGGTGTATATACATAATAAATGTTTGTTTTGGATTTGCTTCTTGATTTAATTGTGTGACTAGTACTCGGGCAATGAGTTGAGCTCGGAAAACATTCGCATGGTGTAATTATGAGTAATCGCTCTTTGTTACGAGGACTAGGGGGAAATGGCGTTAGTAGAAACCGAAGAGGCTCGCAGAGAGCGGGAAGAAAGAGAAAAAGAGGAGGCGGATGCGGCAGCTAGAGCGAGAAAACGCACCACCACCACCACACCCAATGTTGCACCCGGACTTCCAACGAGTATATGAGGTCAATGGAGGAAGACAGAAGGCGTTACCGGGAAAGTCGAGCAAGAATATGCAGGATTTCTTTACCCATGTCATCAATGAGAGGGGTAATGAAGGCAAGGGAGTAACACTATCGGACTTCCAAAATGCAAGACCACTACCATTCACATCAGCTCCAGAACCAATGGACGCCGAAGATTGGCTTATGGATACCGAACGGAAATTGAAGACCGTTGGTTGCAACGATGAGGAGAAGATCGGATATACCACTTATCCGTTGTCGGGACCAGCGAGCATCATGGTGGGAGAACCTTGTAGCGAGTACACCCTCCGGATAAGGTATTCACACGGGAGGAGTTCAAGAAGAAGTTTCGGGATGCTCATGTTCCGGACAGCGTGGTGGAGCTGAAGAAGAGGGAATTTGAAGAACTGAGACAGAATCATGCACCAATCATGCAGTATGTTCGGGATTTCAATAGGTTATCCAGATATGCACCTGAGGATGTGGATACGGAGGAGAAACGGAAGAAGCGGTTCATGAAAGGCATGAATCCATACATGAAGATGCAACCGAGGTTGGCACGAACCGCCGAATTCCAGGAACCGATTGACTCGGCAATCACTTTCGAGGATGACTACGGGCAAGTCCGGGAGGACAGGAGGAAGAGGGCTCGTATAGAGCCAAGGAAGTACCCAATTAGTAAACCACTACACGATCGGAGTTTCAAACCTCGATATCGACCTACCACTGGTAATCAATACAATCGGGGAGGTCAGAGTCAGAACCCAATTAACCAGATCATCTGCAACAATTGTGGCCTGAGAGGTCATTTGCAGAAGGATTGCCAGAAACCCAGAATCATATGTTATGGTTGTGGGAAGGAAGGACACATCAAGCCGGATTGTCCAAACAAGGCGTCTGGAACGGACAGAGCTCCGGAGGACGAGGTGGAAACAACAACAACAACAACCGCAACAACGAGTAACAACAACACCAACCGCAACTACAATAACTACAACAACAAGAAGGAAAGCCTTATGGAAAGCTGAATTGCACATCTTTGGAACAAGCGGAAGAGTCGGATCAAACAGTCTTAGGTACGCTAAGCATTCTTACTCATCCTGGCAAAGTATTATTTGATACTGGAGCAACCACATCATTTCTTGCATTGGAATTTGTGGAAAAATTCGGGCTTAGATGTTCTAAGTTAGAAACCCCTATAACCTGTCCTATCCGCGGGGGAACGATCTTAGTGACCCACGTGAAAGAAGCACAAGTCCTAACCATATGTGATCTGTGTGTATTTCGCGGACTTATTAATCATACCCATGAAAGACATATCGGTCATCCTAGGGATGGATTGGTTGACGGAAAATGGAGCGGTGATTAAGCTGTGGAGACAAAACGAGTATCACTTCGCGACTCCATCGGAGGTAGAATAGTGTTCCAAGGAGATAAGTACGGTGAATTAGAGATTGGATTGGAACTCAACAGCACTGAAAGAAGTGAGAATTGAAGATATTCCCGTAGTGAATGAGTTTAAGGATGTATTTCCTAAGGAACTATCGGGAATGCCACCCGATAGAGAGATCGAATTCACAATCGACTCGATTCCGGGCACAAGCACCAATAGCACAACCACCATATAAGATGGGGCCAAAGGAGTTAGTGGAACCGAAAGCTCGGATAGATGAACTGGAACAGAAGGGATTTATTCAAGAAAGTGTGTCACCATGGGGTACACCGGTTATTTTTGTGGATAAAAGAGATGGAGGAAAGAGAATGTGTGGAGATTATAGAAATTTGAACAATGTAACTATCAAGAACAAGTATCCTTTACCTAGAATTCAAGATCTTTTTGATCAAGTTCAAGGAGCAGGAGTCTTCTCGAAGATAGATTTAAGGTCAGGATACCATCAAATCAAGATCAAGAAGGAAGATGTACCAAAAACAGCATTCGTATCAAGGTATGGACACCATGAATACTTGGTTGTACCATTTGGACTAACCAATGCACCAGCAATTTTCATGAATTTGATGAACAAGATATTCATGAAGTACTTGGACAAGTTTGTGATAGTGTTCATAGATGATATTTTAATCTATTCCAAAGATAAAGAAGAACATGCCAAACATTTGAAGATAGTTCCGCAAACTTTGAGAGAACATCGGCTATATGCAAAGTTCAGCAAGTGCAAATTTTGGTTAGATAGTGTTGAATTTCTTGGACATGTCATAACCAAAGAAGGCATAGCGGTGAATCCAAGCAAGGTTCAGTCCGTATTGGAATGGAAATCACCTAAAAATGCTAAGGAAATACGAGGATTTCTTGGTATGGCGAGGCTATTATCGGAGATTCATAGAGGGATTTTCGAAGATTGCAGGACCAATGACCAAGTTACTCAAGAAAAATACTCCATTTGTGTGGATCGATGAGTGTGAAGCCGGCTTCCAAACACTCAAGGATAAGTTAACCACGAGCACCGGTGTTAGCAGGTTCTCGAACTCTGGAAAGGATTACACGGTGTATTGTGATGCTTCCAAGAATGGACTTGGATGTGTTCTTATGCAAGATCGGAAGGTAATAGCTTATGGATCAAGACAGGTTGAAACCACATGAACACAACTACCCGAGTACATGATCTCGAGTTAGCGGCAGTTGTGTATGCTTTGAAGAGTTGGAGACAATTTCTATATGGATCCAAGTGTGAGTTATACACCGATCACAAAAGTTTGAAGTATTTCTTCACCCGTGAAAGAATTAAACATGAGACAGAAGAGATGGTTGGAGTTGATTAAGGATTACGACCTTAAGATCAACTATACACCGAGCAAGGCTAATGTAGTAGCGGATGCCCTAAGTAGGAAAAGTACGGAGAATCAACCTACGGAATGGGAGATTCCAAAGGAACTTCGGAAGGAGTTAGAAGATGCTCGGATCTTGTTTATTCAAGGTGATATCAAAGGAAGTATAGCAACCATGAGGATTATGGATGAGATGTACTCGGACTTGAAATATGAGATTATCCGAAAGCAAGCGGATGATTTGTTCATTCAAGAGGAAATCAAGAGGATTGGCGAAGGAAAACCATCGGAATTCCATCTAGGGGATTTTGATTCATTATATTTCCAGAAAAGGATCTGTGTACCAGATGATCCAGGAGTGAAGTCAATCATATTAAAAGAAGCACATGAAAACCCTTATTCCATACATCCGAGGAAGTACCAAGATGTATATGGATTTGAAGGAGATGTTACGGTGGAACAACATGAAAAGAGAAATAGCACAATATGTCTCGGAATGTCATACATGTCAACGAGTGAAGGCAGAACATCAGAGTCCTGCAGGATTACTCAAACCACTAGAGATACCGGAATGGAAATGGGATGAAATCGGAATGGATTTTGTTACTCGGTTTACCAATGACTAGTAAGAGGAAGGATATGATATGGGTAATAGTGGATAGACTTACCAAGAGCGCTCATTTCATAGCCGTAAACACAAAAGATACTGCAGAAAAGCTTGTGGATATTTATGTGAAGGAAATTGTGAGTAAACATGGAGTACCAAAGAAGATAGTCTCAGATAGAGGTTCGATTTTCACATCAGCATTCCGGAAACAACTACAAGAATCTTTGGGATCCAAGTTGGATTTCAAGTACGACATATCATCCACAAACCGGAGGACAAACCGAAAGAACCAATCCGATACTTGAGGACATGCTTAGAGCTTGTGCTCTGAACTTTGGAGGCTCATGGGAGGATCATTTACCTTTAGCGGAGTTCTCATATAACAATAGTTATCAGAGTAGCATTCAGATGGCACCGTACGAAGCATTGTACGGAAGGAAGTGTAGATCACCAATTTGTTGGTTTGAAACCGGAGAAAACAAGGAGTTTACACCGGATTACATCAAAGAAAGACAAGACGTCATCGAGGTGATCCGGGATAGACTCAAGATAGCTCAGAGTCGTCAGAAGAGTTACGCCGACTTAAAGAGAAGAGATTGGGAACCGAAAGTGGGAGACATGGTTTATCTGAAGGTTAGCCCAATGAAAGGACTTAAAAGGTTCGGAGTGAAAGGAAAGTTAAGCCCTCGATATATTGGACCATTTAAGATAATCAGTCAGAATCGAGGAACAGCTTTTGAGTTGGAGTTACCGGCACAACTAAGTCAAGTTCATAATGTATTTCATGTTTCACAACTCGGAAAATGTTTGAAGGCACCGGATGATCCTATCACATATGAAGAAATAGAATTGCAATCCGACCTAACTTATGTGGAAAGGCCTCGAAAAGATCTTAGAAGTACAATGGAAGAAATTAAGAAACAGAGCAATCAAATACCGCAAAGTGCAATGGCAACATCATCCCGAGCGAGAAGCTACTTGGGAGACAGAAGAAGAACTCAGGAAGTCTTACCCCGAGATGTTCAGGTACCAATCTTAACTTCGGGACGAAGTTTCCGTTAAGGGGGAGAGGCTGTAATAACCCAGAACATAGGAACAACGAAGGGTAGATTTAGAAATGGGATGTGCATTTCATTGCAAAACGGGGGAAATTTTCGCGCCTTATTGCAACTAAACCTAAGAGGGATCGAGGTTCTCTCTCATTTTGCATCTAGGGTTAGGCAATGTGAGTTAGGGAAATTTCGACATGATCTCTTTTGTAACTTGTTACTTTGGGGAATGTTTGCATTTGACAAGTGTTAATACATTAAACTATAAACATTGAACAATATAAATGGAATTCATAATTTAAACAACTTTGAATTTCAAAGTAAATCATAAATACAATATGTAATTCAGAATTTAAACATTACATAAATCCAAAAGCTCATAAACAAAAACTTGAGCTTTATTGATCATCAACACATAATACATAGTCTTTACAATATTCTTGATACAAGAATTGATAAATAATAAACAGAAATGAAAATGAAGATTACAATTTGCTCCTATAACTAAAACCTAAACTAAATGCTTGAAGAACATATTCTGGTCATATTCAACTTCAAAACTCGCAAAACAAATCACAAACACTAGCCAGAATATAAGTGTTAGCTCAAGATTCGAGTTTAGACGGTTAGCAAGTGACACAATCTTCAGCTTTGGACAGAACCAAGTCACAAGACACTTGTGCTTGTCCAAAACCAGGGACAAGACAAGATAGGATCAGCAGCAGACCAAAACCGAGCGAGCTGCAGGGGGCTCAAGTTTCAAGCATATGAGAGCACACAGCTCAAGTGTGTCAGGCAGCAACAACAAGGCCATGCAAGAGCATAGTCACCAAGCATGCCAGGCTTGTGTGTCAATGCAGAGAGAGAAGTAGGGATCATATAAAAGGAGCACAAACCCTAGAACCAGTGACCAGTCGACCAGATAAGATCACCAGGTAAGGGTGAAGCAAAAACAAGCAGAGTTCATCTGTTCTTGAGCAAGAACAGAACCAACACACAACTCCTCAAGCCACCAGAGATCATGGTGACCTAGAAGATCATCCAAGCTCTGGAGGTGAAGGGCTGTGAACAAACCCAAGTCTGCATCAACAAAGCATTACTTTCTAGGAGCTGGAACAAGGTATACCTAGTTCCCGGAAGAGATCCAATGGATCTAATCCATCATATGCATAAGCATGGAATGAGCGAGATGCTCATATGGGTAGATCATCACTTGGTTTTCACCAAGGATTACTGCCAGTCAAAAGCTACTAAAACAGAAACCATCCAGATACAGATCTTGTGCACAGAAGCAAGATCTGATGCACAGATAGCACCAGTAGATGTATTGCAATAAATAGCAGCTAGTATAGACTACACAGAAAATCCTAGGCACATAACCATCAGAAACCCTAGATTTCTTCACAGGCAAGCATATTGGCATTCATACTTACTATGATTCCCTAATATGCAAGCAAAGTTGAGTAGCCAACAAGATCCAACCACTAGGTGAGCAACCAATCGATAGCAAGGCTACCGAGGTCACATCACACTTAGCACCAAATAAGAGCAAGCCAAATAGACCACATCACTATCCAGAAATGGATTCGGAGTTTAATTGCTTGTAAAAGAATCATGAACGAGCAAACTCATATACAAGCAAGACATTTAAATCATCACCGCATAAGCAGTTCATCATAATTAAGTAATCTAAGCATGAATTTATCACGGATCCATGCTAAGCATGACAACAGACATACCGTTAAGCAATACAACTTAATTCATAGCCACTAGAGCAAGTAAGCTAACAGACACAGTGATGCTTGAGCATCGACATCACCAAATAAGTGAACCATATAACCACAAGTGTTAGCCGATAAGCAATCATCGACAAACAATTGATCAAATTGATCAATCATAGCAAGCCAACCTACACAGAGAGATTTGCCAACAAGCAAGAAATGATCCAATGGATCATTAGATTGCAGAATTAGTACTGAATCATATCACAGGCACCTCTGGCACACACACAAGTGTCACAGATGCATCACAAGTACACCTAGACAAGCAAGCATGATAGTCCAGTAAGCATAAGCAAGTCATAACCAAGCATAGCAATAGATAGCTTTTGAGCAAGCACAGTAGAGCATGGCAAGTACAGAGCATGCTAGGAGCAGCAGAGAAGTAAGCACAGCATAGATAGCAAGCAAATCGACATGTGCCAGTACCAGCAACTGGTAATCTGACCATGAGCTTGCAGTAAACCGAAGCACAGTAAGATTGCGCAGCAATAGTATGACTCTAGATGATCACAAGACCACCAAAGAGCAACAGATCATGAGGAGGAAGAAGAACAAGTGGCAAGGGAGGCGCACGTAAGAGAAGGAGGAGGAGCGAGAGGACCTTACCCGCGCTCGGAGGCGGAAGCTATGGCATGGCGAGGCAGTGCCCGCGCGGCCATAGCATGCCGCAAAGCCAGTGAAGTCGCCGGCGTTACGCCGACGAACACCACCACAACGAAGACAAAGCATGGAGACGACGGCACGTGCGCCGCAAGCAGCACCCGCGCCGAGTCGGTCTCGGAGGCGCACACGTCGACGACGAAGGCGAGAGCTCGTCGGAGAATCACCGGATCGCCCATGGCGATTCTCCGAGAGATCCGGACCGAGGCGATTCGCCAGAGAGGACGAGAGGAGAGAAACGGCTCGGACAGATCGATAGATCTGCTCGAGGCGGTTCTAGATCGGTAGGTGGCCACGGCGGAGGAGGCCGGTGATGGCCGGAGCAGGGGCGGCGGCCATGGCGGCGACGCCATCGCCTCAGGGTCGCCAGAGATTAGGGTTAGACGAGTGAGAAGAGGGCCGAGTAAGAGTGAGAGTGGTGGGCCGCTTCGGCGCCACCAAACCCAAAAGGGGGCCAGCCTATTTGGGCCGTCCCTGGGTTAGTCTATTGGGCTGGGCCCAATATGAGTCCAAGGGGTATTTTGGTCTTTTTCTAATTAATAAAAGATCAAAACTTTACCAAATTTTAATAAATCATAAACAACTCTAAAAATCCAATAAAAATTGGATTTATGAATGAAAAATAAATCTTAACCAGAATAAAATATGAAATGGAATTTATGAAACAAATTCAAAATCATGAATTTTCAGAATTTAAATAATCAATTGGAATTTTCAATTATTATTTCCTTGTATTTAAAATTCAAGGAAAAATCTCAAATAAGTTCAAAAACTTATTTTCAAACATTTCAAAATGAGATTCTATTATTCCAAGTCATCTCTTTTGAACCAGAGAATTTTTCCCGTAAAACTACTATATTCCCTTTTATTCCAAAAACTATAGAGGTAACTCTATAATTTCAAATTATTTTGGAATGACTAAGGTAATTACCAAGTAAACTCATGTTACTTTGAATTGTTGTACTTTGTGTGAATTACAATGATTAATACTTTTAAATCAATTGTAAATTACCGTCAAAGACATAAATCTTAAATACAACCCTAAATTGTAATAATTCAATGGGGTAAAGGGATTCAACATAAAATAATACATCCATGATTGCATTATTTGGATTTTTATAACATTGTCCTTACCGGACAATGATGCTTCTTACAGTAACCCGAGGTCCAGGTTCCATCAACCGCATTGAACCGCACTATCTCGCAGTCCACGAGCAAGTTCACCCTTGCTCATGTCAACTTGATTATCTTCTACTACTTTTAATGCAAAGCTATATACTTATCATTCCCGCATCGCAAATGAAATGTTAATTTCCAACTATGAATATGACTATGTGGCTGGCAATGGAACCATGGTATGTGTTGATATGGTGGAGGTTCCATTGCAATGGGTTATATCACCCTAGGATTAAATTACCAATGCCGTCCGAGTGATTCTAGCGCCGTACAAACCGCGTTGACCATGAGATCTATAATGGCTCGGAAAAGCCAGTCTGTATCTTTTCCCTTCGCACGCCAACGGATCGGGGAGACGGTGGGGTGCTCGGAGGCACCGCCGCAATAGGTTGGGAAATCCTTTTAAATCCCCATCCATTGGTGATGTTAATCTCTTCCGATCTATGAAGGATTGTCCGGAGTATACCATGAGTAAAGCCGTATTATCTGGGGAAGTCTACTGGAGGTATACGGTCGGACAAAAGGGTGGGTTTGCGATCGCGGAGAAGGCGGTGTGGGCTTGGATCTTTATACCTGGCCTCACACCAAAGGAAGTGTGAACGGGGGCAAGTCCTCGCGGATGGCAAAAAGGGTGAGATCTCTTGTGGGAAAAGTAACGCACCTCTGCAGAGTGTATCAAATTGTGGCTGTCACTCCTTGTTCCGGGAAGGGAACTGCGAACGCGGCAAGAAAGGAACTCCACGAAGTTCTGGTCAACCTGTGAAGACTGACGGGCATAGTTTTCATAATAAAAGCAACCTTTTGAAGAAATGTTTGCAAAACATGCATTGACCTGCGATTTCCGGATCAATGGTCGTAGCTAGTGCATCAAACACCTTTTATTCTTTTAGAACTTGCTGAGTACCTCTGTACTCACTTTCTTTCGACACCCTTGCTAGACTCGTGATCCCGAAGTGGAGGCTATCAACGATGGAGCACCGGAAGGAAGCTACGAGCTGGTCTACGAAGAACCCGATCTTATCGGCGGAGTAGAAGGCGTAGACTATGGGATAGTCTACGGACCGGATGACACGGAGGTGGAGGAGTAGTGACATACCTTAGTATCATAGAGCCGAGCAACGTAGAACTTACCTAAATAAGTTGTTGAGCTCTTTTCATCTTTAGTATAAGTTGTAATGGTACTTTAGTAGTCTCTTAGGGTGTTCTCATAGGACTCGTGAGGATACCAACTTGTAAGACAATGTTTGTAATAAAGTATGGAGTGTTATGACCTGCAATGTTTCTGTTGTACCACTCTGAGGGATATGGCAATTTGTGAGGAAGTCCCTTCACAAAGATCATATCAACGACTTGTATACTACAACATGCAGTGGTATGCTGGGTCACCGCACAAATGAACCTAGAAGCTTAGAATACCTATTAGAGCTATTAGTACTTCTATTAGTATTAGTTTGCGAGTACTTTATAAAGTACTCATGGCTTTGTCCCTGGCTATTCAAATGGCCAGACTATGAAGGGGAGCACCAATACCAGGAAGATGGACAGCAGGATGTCTATGATAACTAGGATCACCTCCCAACGTCAAGCGTTTCCTGTGGAACAGATGGACCGCTACTACATTTCTTCCGCTGTGTGTTTTGTATTGATCCTTAGATCAACTGTTGTTGTAAGACTTGGATCATGAGATCCTTTGTTGTAAGACTATTATGGTTTGTAATGAATGATGTTCTGTGATATCGACTGTTATGTCTCGCAAAAACAATCTTCCTGGGATTGCGATGTATGGCATAATAGGCATCTGGACTTAAATATCCGGGTGTTGACAGGCGGGTTGACGTCGGGGTGGGGCGAGGCCACAAGGGTCAGATCCAGGGTAGTGGCGCAGTCGGAGATGGAGAGAGTGTGTGAGTAAGTAGGGTAGTGTGGGAGATGAATGAACTGCCGCGTGCGGGGTGCGGGTGGACGTAGTATTTAGGTACGCTCAAATAGGCTCACAAGGCTACGACACTGGTGAAAAGACACGGATGTCGCCTAGAGGGGGGGGGTGAATAGACGGTTTAAAACTTTTACGAGATGGGCTTAACAAAGGCGGAATAAAACTAACGTTTACTTTGTCAAGCCCAAAGCCTATATACTATGGTTCAGCTATGTGCAGCAACAACTTATGCTAAGCAATACAAGCAACAATGTGATAGCAAGATATATAACTTTAAGCACGATTTCTCTCATAAAGTAAAGTGCATATGTGAAGAGCTCGGGTATAGTGATAACCGAGGCACGCGAGAGACGATGATTTATCCCGAAGTTCACACTCTTGCGAGTGCTAATCTCCGTTGGGGAGGTGCGGTGGCTTAGTGCTCCTGAACACCACAAATGGCCTCACCTTGAGATGTGGTTGCTCGATGCACACCAATGCCACAAAGGCCTCACCCCAAGATGCGGTAGTCACACCACACACCAAGCGCCACGAAGGCGCCTCACCTTATTCTCCGGTGACCCTCGACACAAAGGCTGAGTTCACGATTCCACTAAGGGATTTCCTTCGAGGCGAAAATCAGGCCTTACACAGAGGTTGGGGCACACATCCAAAACTTAATTGGAGGCTCCCAACAAATCACCACAAAGGCCTAGAATCCGTCTAGGGTTCCAAGAACCCAAGAGTAACAACCTTCTTGCTTTCACCACCACGAATCTTCGTGGAAAGCTCAAACCGATGCACCAAATGCAATGGCAAGAACACCACAAAGATGCTCAAATTTCAACAAAGCTACAAAAGCTATTGGGAGAATAAGAGAGGAAGAACAAATAGGAGAACACAAAGAACTCCAAGATCTAGATCTAGTGTGTTCCCCTCTTAGAGAGGATATTGATTGGTGGAAATGTAGATCTAGATCTCCTCTTTATTTTCCCTCAAATGGGGGCAAGAATAATGGAGGGATTGAGAGATAGAGCAAGCTACTCAAGAACAACAATGGAGGAGAGAGAATGTGAGTAGTAACCAGCCAAAGGAGGAAGAAGGGGGCTATATATAGCCCCCCACGAAATATGACCATTGGGGGTTACCAGGCCGGATTATCCAGCCCCCGGCACGAAATATCCGGCCAGAAATCTTGGGCCGATACAGGGGCTCACGCCCAAAAGTCCTTAGCAGTTTTTCGGGGGCCGGATAATCCGCCCCCTTTTGGGCCGGATAATCCGCCCCTGAAAACTGGCAGAGATAGCAAAACGAGAATGAGCATAACTTAAGCATTCGAACTCCAATTTTGATGATCCTAGGCTCGTTTAGAAGCTAGTAACAAGCTCTACAAGATCATGCAGGGAACCATCATAGTCCAACAAGGGAGTATAGAAACAAATGATGAAAGGTTTGACCTATCTAAAAAAGACATACTGGTAAAACCTCCAACCTTGAAAATGCAACAAGTTGCCCATGCAATAACCATTCTGAATGAACTAGAGCTTGTCATGAGAGTAAGCACAAGCTCTAAAACATCACATGGTAAGATCAAAAAAAAACCAAGAAAGATGATGCAAAGATGCAACGTTTTGAGCTCTCCGAAGGATACGATCGAGTTACTCACTCGAGATCCCTCTTGATAGTACGTCAACTAAAATATAAGCCGGTCTCCAACTACAACATGAGACCGGTAAGAATGAAACACTATCAAGACAAAACCTTAACCTTGCGCGTTCCTCTTGAGCTCGATGATGACGATTTTGACCGCAACAAGATGGAACGCCTTTCTTGATTGTGCTTGCTTGACGAAGTCTTGTGGATTTCTCCCACATAATCCACCATGGGAGAGCTTCTTCTTCGGCGCATCTTCACATATCCATGATCACAATATGGATGGAAAGCTTCAAGCATATGATCTCTTCGAGTTGGCTCATCTTGAACTTGCACTTCATTTCGTCATTCTTCATTATGTTGATGTCTTGAAGTTAACTTTGAGGGCTCACTTAATCTTCAAGACATAGTTGACACTTGATATTCTTCATAAATTTCTTCTTATTGAAACCTTGAATCCAACATATGGTTCAAGCATTGCCTATGGACAAACCCTATAAATATATATAACTCAATGCAAACATTAGTCCATAGAGATTTTCGTTAATTACCAAAACCACACATGGGGGCTCCATGCACTTTCAATCTCCCCCATTTTGGTAATTGATGACAATCTCTTTGCGACGGTTTATATAAGGAATTTTAGTAACACATTGCCACCATCATCCGTACGAAGAGAATAAACATCATCAATGGTGATAGAGTTTGATGAGGTACCAATAGTGCAAAAGGAGTAGATGTGGCCCTTCTCACGGCATATGTAGCAAGTTCTTTTCTTCTCTTTCTTCTCACTAGATTTCTCCACAATGGGATCATTGGCTTGATTCTTCTTGGGAAGTGGCATTTCTTGAACTTGAGGTTGAATATGATTTTTCACTTGAGGCCGCTTCCCTTTTTTCTTCTTCTTCAAAGGGAAATATCTAACATGGTGCCCTTCAATATTGCACTTGAAGCAAACAATCTTGGCCGAGTCTTTGACTTGTACTTGGCCCTTCTTCTTCTTGTTGTTCTTGGACTTGTTCTTGTTGTTGGATTTGAATCCAAGTCCACTCTTGTCATTGGGGGATTGTTGCACACTCAACATCGTGTCAAGTTTGCATTTCCCTTCATGGATCTTTACCAAGTCGTTCTTCAAAGAAGTGACTTGGGCCTTAAGCTCTTTGATTTCCTCTACATGGTTAGTAACAACACAAGTACTAGAGGAAGTATAACCTTCATTGTTAGAGAAACAAGGCAAGGAATATAATTCATCACAAGATTTAGCAATATTATGAGTGGATGAATTACTAGGACTAGCACATGGCAATATAGCATTTTGAGTACTAGTGCTAGTATCCACATGAGGCTCACAAGGTGTTGCCTTTGATATGATAGCCTCATGAGATAACTTTAGCCTATCATGGGAGGCTATAAGATCCTCATGGGAGCTAGAAATCTTTTCATGATTTTCTTGCAATTTCCCATAATTGCTAGTTAGCAATTCAAGTTGAGCCCTTAGCTCAACATTCTCCTTCAAGATAGATGATTCACAAGAAGTAGAGTTAGTAGCACAAGCATCATCACAAGACATATCACAAAGAGAGGGTAGCATATCATGCTCTTTTAAATATGAAGCTTGTAGTTGCTCATGTGACTTGGTGAGGATAGAGTGTTCGCTCTCCAAGGCCTTGTGGGCCTTGTCTAGATCATCTAGATCCTTAACAAGTTTATCATGACTAACACCAACTTTGGAATTTTCATTTTTAAGCATTTTTAATTGAGCTTTAGCATGGTATCTTTCTTTAGTGAGTTTAGCAAATATTTCATTTTGAGACACCTCAAGGGTTTAAAGTTTCTCCTCAAGAGAGGCTACAGTCTCTTGTTCTTCTTCAAGATAATTCTTTAGGGATGCTACATGATTGGCATACTCTCGTTCAAGAGCACCCATTTTATCAATGGTGTTCTCACACATCCAAATAAGTTTTTGGATCTCAATAGCTGTAGTCAAGATTTCAAAGAAGTGAGAGCTAGCAATTTTATCTTTGCAAAGAACCTTGAATACACTCTTACCCTTATCACGTAGACACCACAAGAAATATTAGGTTCCATGGTAAGAGATACCGTGGAAGCCTTAGCCATAAGGCATATATGAGAACCGTGAGATAAAGATGAGGAGTTACTTGATGCTACTTTCAAGATCTTGTCTTGACCAATAGAATCTTTGGTTTCCTCTACATTGTTAGTCACACAGCAACTAGAGGAAATATAAGCATTTTTTTTTATCATGGCCACAAGACAAAGCAAGCATATTATCATGAGCTTTATTCAACCAACTTACACATGATATGCAAGGACTATCAACACAAGCATGTAGATGATTTATAGTGCTATATGTGTTTATGTCCATAGATGAAGCATTGCAATGAGATAGAGATGAAGAATCATCAATCGTAAGCTCAATATCAACATTGAAATTTTCATCACCACTCACCATATCATTACCTTGTGTCTTGCCACACATTGGTGAGGTGGATGAAGATGAGAACTCATCACGGCTGGAAGTGGAAGCAATACAATAATCATTAATAATATTGGACACATCATATTTATCTTGAATCTTTGTCCATAACTCATGAGCGCTCCAAAAAGGCAAGAATGGAACAAGACCTACATATCTCAAAGAAGTCATAAGATCATTAGAAGCATGCGCATTGAGACATAAATTTTTCTTATCCTCTAAAGATAGATTTTGGGAATCCATAGGAGGAGAAAAACCTATATCTACAATTTGCGCCATATGAGGGTCAATGTACCGAAAATGACTAAGCATGCGAATTTTCCAAACATCATAATTTGTGCCATCGAATATAAAAGTGTCATCAAGCATGAATCCTCTAGCCGACATCATTACTCTCAAGGCGGTGAATCCTAAAATGAGAGACCGGGCTCTGGTACCAATTGAAAGGACACGGATGTCGCCTAGAGGGGGGGGTGTGAATAAGCGGTTTAATTTTTTTACGAGATGGGCTTAACAAATGCGGAATAAAGCTAGCGTTTACTTTGTCAAGCCCAAAGCCTATATACTATGGTTCACCTATGTGCACCAACAACTTATGCTAAGCAATACAAGCAACTATGTGATAGCAAGATATATAACTTGAAGCACGATGGATCTCACAAAGTAAAGTGCATAGGTGAAGAGCTCGGGTATACTGATAACCGAGGCACGCGGGAGACGATGATTTATCCTAAAGTTCACACTCTTGCGAGTACTTATCTCCATTGGAGAGGTGCGGTGGCTTAGTGCTCCCGAACGCCACAAATGGCCTCACCTTGAGGTGTGGTTGCTCGATGCACACCGACGCCACAAAGGCCTCACCCCAAGATGCGGTAGTCACACCCTCCCACGAAGGCGCCTCACCTTATTCTCCAGTGACCCTCGCTACAAAGGCCTAGGTCACGGTTCCACTAAGGGATTTCATTCGAGGCGGAAATCGGGCCTTACACAAAGGTTGGGGCACACATCCACAACTTAATTGGAGGCTCCCAACAAATCACCACAAAGGCTTAGAATTCGTCTAGGGTTCCAAGAACCCAAGAGTAACAACCTTCTTTCTTTCACCACCACGAATCTTCGTGGAAAGCTCAAACTGATGCACCAAATGCAATGGCAAGAACACCACAAAGGTGCTCTAATCCTTCTTTCTTGAATTCCAATAAAGCTACAAAAGCTATTGGGGGAATAAGAAAGGAAGAACAAATAGGAGAACACAAAGAACTCCAAGATCTAGATCTAGTGTGTTCCCCTCACTTAGAGAGGATATTGATTGGACATGGAGGGATTGAGAGATAGAGCAAGCTACTCAACAACAACAATGGAGGAGAGAGAGAATGTGAGTAGTAACCAGCCCAAGGAGGAAGAAGGGGGCTATATATAGCCCCCCCCCCCCCCACGAAATAGGACCGTTGGGGGTTACCGGGCCGAATTATCTGGCCCCCGACATGAAATATCCGGCCAAAAATCCGGGGCCAATGCAGGGGCTCACGTCCAAAATTCCTTAGCAGTTTTTCGGGGGTCGGATTATCCGCCCCCTGAAAACTAGCAAAGATAGCAAAACGAGAATGAGCATAACTTGAACATCCGGACTCCGATTTTTATGATCTTGGACTTTTTTAGAAGCTAGTAACAAGATCTACAAGATCATGCAGGGAACCATCATAGTACAACAAGGAAGTATAGAAAAAAATGATGAAAGTTTTGACCTATCTAAAAAAGACATACTAGTAAAACCTCCAACCTCGAAATGCAACAAGTTGCCCGTGCAAAAACCATTCTCGATGAACTAAGCTTGTCATGAGAATAAGCACAAGTTCTAAAACATCACATGGATAAGATCCAAATAAAAACCAAGAAAGATGATGCAAGGATGCAAAGTTTTGAGCTCTCCGAAGGATACGATCGAGTGACTGACTCGAGAGCCCTCTTGATAGTACGTCAACTAAACTATAAACCGGTATCTAACTACACCACGAGACCGGTAAGAATGAAACCCTATCAAGAG
Source organism: Lolium rigidum (assembly GCF_022539505.1). Classification (NCBI taxonomy): domain Eukaryota; kingdom Viridiplantae; phylum Streptophyta; class Magnoliopsida; order Poales; family Poaceae; genus Lolium; species Lolium rigidum. Next base: position 167,022,383 of record NC_061509.1, on the reverse strand, counting down.
AAAACCTTAACCTTGCACGTTCCTCTTGAGCTCGATGATGACGATCTTGACCGCAGCAAGATGGAACGCCTTTCTTGATTGTGGTTGCTTGACGAAATTTTGTGGATTGCTTCTCCATAATCCACTATGGGAGAGCTTCTTCTTCGGCGCGTCTTCACATATCTATGATCACTATATGGATGGCAAGCTTCAAGCATATGATCTCTTCGAGTTGGCTCATCTTGAACCTGCACTTCATTTCTTCATTCTTCATTATTTTGATGTCTTGAAGTTAACTTTGAGGGCTCACTTCATCTTCAAGACATACTTGACACTTGATATTCTTCATCAATTTCTTCTTATTCCAACCTTGAAGCCAACATATGGTTCAAGCATTGCCTATGGACAAACCCTACAAATATAACTCAATGCAAACATTAGTCCATAGACATTGTCATTAATTACCAAAACCACACATGGGGGCTCCATGCACTTTCAACTGGTAGAAGATATATATAGCAGAGTATCACTATGGGCTACGCCACCTGTTTTTTTGGGTCGGGTTGTGTCCCTAGGGCCCACCATAGCGCAGGCGCCCTATTTCTTCCATGTTGCAAATATACAAATAGCAGCGGTGTTCTATAATATTTTGCGCTGCCGATATTTATCCAAATACCGGCGACGTGGACTTTTCAAGGTGTGCCGCCACTATTTTCCTTCCTATAAGGTATTTCCTACTAGTGTCTAAACTTAAATTTTATTCTTCCGCAATCCTTCTATTTTAGTTTTTTTGATCCTTTTGCATGTGTTTGGCTTTGAATAGTTTGGTTTGAAATAATAATTTAAGGAGTTAAGTTTAGGGAATCGGTTAGGAACCGTTTTTCTTTAGAGGGGCAGGAAGGCATGATAGAGGTCTAAATTATAAGAGGTTGGTTAGAAATGGTCTAAGATATTTGGATGGGTGAAATGGCAGCGGGGAAACGTTAGTAAGTCATCTGATGGCTCAAACGAGAGGGGAAGCTTTTTTTTTAAGGTGCAGCTTGATTCACAACCAAATAGCATGACCAGAGGGAATCTGAAAAGTATAAGATCTTCAATCACAAGAACCAAAGGTTCACCCAGACAAATGCATTGTACGTAGGAAGCAAGGCATTCTATTAGGATGTCAAATGGGAAGCAATCCAGTAGCATACTTCACTCCCAATAATACAACGACAATATATATCTTAGGAAAAAGCAACCCGGCCAGCCAAGGCGTGCGCATTGCACGGCATGGCAGAGCAGCTACACAATCGATGGATTAATAACAACACCACACGTCGATCAACACCAACGCACGAAAGAAGGTCAAAAGAGACACGATCTGAAGGAACATATACGAATCAAGCGCCTTATTCTTGGATGTACTCTCCTCTTTTGTATCCTCCCCGATCCACGCACGGACCGCCGCCGCTCTAGACGTTGATGGGCAGTGGCTCGCCGTTCCACTCCTTGAGGCATTCGAGCATGGGGTCGATGAGCTTGCCCTGGCTGATGCCCAGGAACACCTTGTTGCACTCCTCGCCGGGGGACAGGAGCTTCTCGCCGGTGAGGTAGACGCAGCCCAGCTCCTCGCGGACGAAGCGGTACAGCGGGAACGACCTGCTCTCCTTGATCAGGTTCGGGATCGGCGCGGTGCCGCTCTCGAAGGCGACGCGGGCGGCCTCGATCTCCCGTGGCAGCGCCGAGTGCAGCTCCTCCTCGAACCTGGTGATCTTGGAGAACACCGTGGCCTCGCCCTCGGCCTCAGCGGCGCCGGTGGTGAGGGCGTGGTCGACGAGCACGGCGCGCAGCTTCTGCATGAGCGGGTAGTTGGCGCTGCACGCGTCGTCAGCGTAGCTGAACACCGCCTCCTTGTCGATGGCCGTGATGAGGCTCTTCTCGCTGAAGCGCGCGCTGGAGAGGTCGCCGGTGGGGTTCATGGTCAGCACCTTCTTGGACGCCTGCGTGACGCAGTTCTTCACGGAGGCCTTGATGTTCTCCTCGAGGTGGCGGAGGTCGATGGCCTGGCACAGCGCCACCATGTAGGTGGAGGACATGAGCTTGAGGATGTCCACGGCCTCGGCGGTCTTCCTGGCCGAGACAAGGCCGAGCGAGTTCACATCCTGGTTGTGCTGCTCGGCGCTCTGGACGTGGTTGGTGACCGGGTTGGCGAGGTACTGCAGCTCAGAGCAGTAGGAGGCCATGGCGATCTCGGTGCCCTTGAACCCGTAGTCCAGGCTCGGGTTGCGGCTGCCCGCAAGGTTGGAGGTGAGCCCGTTGTTGTAGAACTCGTTGACGAGCTCGGAGAACTGCGCGAACATGAGCTTGCCGATGTTGGCGATGGCGAGGCGGGTGTTGTCCATGGACACGCCGATGGGGGTGCCCTGGAAGTTGCCGCCGTGGAGCGCCCTGCCGCGGTGGACGTCGATGACGGGGTTGTCGTTGACGGAGTTGACCTCGCGCTCGATGGACTTGGTGGCAGAGCGGATGACCTCGATCTGGGGCCCGAGCCACTGCGGCGAGGTGCGGAGAGCGTACCGGTCCTGCTTGGGCTTGAGCTGCGTGTCGATCGCGTTGACCTTCTTGGCGTGGCCCATGAAGGCGCTGCCCGCCAGGATGTGCTCCATGATGGCCGCGGCCTCGATGGAGCCAGGGTGGTGCTTGAGCTTGTGGGTCAGGTAGTCGGTGAACTCGGGTTTGCCGTTCATCACCTCGCAGAAGACGGCCGACAGCACCTCGGAGAGGACCGCGAGCACGTTGCAGTCGAACAGCACCGTGGCGGCGAGCGCGGAGCCCACGGACGTGCCGTTGACGATGGCCAGGCCCTCCTTGGGGTTCAGCTTGAAGAAGCCCCCCTCGATGCCGGCGACCTTGAACGCCTCAGCGGCGTCCACCTTCCTGCCGTCGGTGGTGGTGGCCTGCGCATTGGGGCGGCCGGTGATGAGGCCCGCGATGTAGGAGAGCGGCACGAGGTCGCCCGACGCGGTGATGGTGCCACGGAGCGGGAGGCAGGGGCTGACGCCCGTGTTGAGGAGCTTGGTGATGGCCTCGAGGATCTCGAAGCGGATGCCGGAGTAGCCCTGTAGGAGGGTGTTGATGCGCACCAGCATGGCGGCGCGGACCACCTCTGACGGCAGCGTGTGGCCATCGGCGCCGGTGCCAAAGATTCCAGCATTCAGATGCCTGCATGGATTCAAAGAAGACAACGACGTGCACGTGGATCGTTAGTGCCGAACTGTCAAGTTGCAGGCCAAGAACCAAACAAGAAAGCAACCGAAATACTAGAACTGACAAAGATTAGTCACTAGTGGATCATGCAGGTCGTATCAACAGATTGGGATTCAGAAAGGGATAACATATACAATGCACAACAAAAATGTAGAAGTAGTAAACAATTCTTATGTGGTTGGATATGACGAGCTCGCTCCCTGCTAAGTGGCAGAGGACTAGATCTTCATACTACGTACATGAATTTATTTTAATTTTTCAAATCTGTTTTTTTAGCAATAGAGAAAACTTCAATGTCAGCGGAACAAATATTGATGAGTATTTCTTCCGATCTATGTCAGCACGCTGTGAACGAAGAAATATTATCCATACTGTCACCATCAGGGTTTAATAAGTTGGGTAGCACAGAAGATGACAGACACATCTGAGTTCCCCATCCCTACCAGCTTGTCACACAGCCTATGCATGTTTCCATAGCACTGTGCACACAGACGCAGGTGTCCTACGACTACGACGCGTGACTCGTTTTTCCGGCAAGTATGAAACGCGTCGCAAGCCACCCGTGTGGCACCGCGCAATTAGATCTGTCAGTACTTTCTATTTTTCACTGCTGAATCTCTTCGTGTTGTCACCGTCTATGTATAAATGTGTCATGCAGTTTAAAGCTTCAAATTTTACACGGTAACGGTTCTGGCAACTCACATCTGTCTACGTATTTACTGTGGTATTTTGTTTCCTTTTTTGCCTTGATTGTGTTTTTGCACATGAATCTCTCTCAGGAAGATAGCACCAGCCAGGCAAAGGTTCACACTTTTATTTCCTTTTATTTAAAACACGAAAAGGCTTTCCTAGTTAAAACTGACAGCACTGAGTAGATATGCATGCATGCTGAACAGCTGAACAACAAAAGTGCATGGATCTCCGGATGCCGAATATATATCAACGTGTTTAAATAAAATGCAGAAAAAACAGAGATTTCGCGTGGTAAATACGTCAATTAATTAGTTGGTTATTATCTCACCTGAGGAGCTCCACCTGGAGGGCGGGCCCGTCCTTGGTGCGGCGGTGGGAGGTTCCGCCGAAGCCGGTGGTGACGCCGTAGATGTCGCCGCCGCCGGCGAGGCAGTTCAGGATCCACTCGCTGCTGGCCTTCACGCGGGGCCGCGCCTCCTCGTCCAGCTCCACGGACACGCCGGAAGACGCGTCCTTGGCCAGGGCCACGGCCGCCACCTGGCCCACGCGGAGGCTGGCGCCCTCGATCTTCACCACCGGCTCGCGGAACTGCGCCACCATCCGCTTCACTTCGTCAAGGTGGCTGCCGGTGAGCTCGGCCGCAGCCGCGCCCCAGTTGAGCGGGTCCTTCTCGCAGATGGGGCCGTTGCCTGCCATTGCTAGGTGGAGGTGGGTGTTGGTCGCTGGGAAGCTATGGGAGGAGTGGAAGAAGAGCTAGCCGGGGGAGACGATCGATGAGGAGCTCTTCTTGGAGGGAAATGGGGCGGAGTGGCACGCTTAAATACTGCCGGGGCAGCGAGGTAGGAGGGTTTAGGTGGGCGAGGAGGCCGGCGGACCCTTATCCATCGACCTCCTCTGCTGCTCTCTCGCTAGTGGGTTGGTAGGTGACTGATACGCTGGATCTGCCTAATAATTTTATAATCCTTTTTTGCGAAACTAATTTATCTAAAATCCTGCTTTGCCACTTTAATTAAACAATTACTTTCTGATATATCTCTACTAATCTTTCAGGTACTAATAACAGCGTCTTACCAACCACGCCATTGAGGGGAAAATAGCTGTTAGGAAACACAAACAAGAATAGCAGTGCTGGGGTGTAGGGTTTTCAATCTTCCATTCTTGCTTGTACCCGATGCTGCTGATGGGAAGGTGAAGGGAGAAACTAAGGCCAAGTCAATTAGATCGATGCTAGGAATCTTATGCAAAAGGAAAGGTAGGGATGCAGATTTAGAGGCGATCAGCGCAACTTCTTGACTACGGCTTGCTTAGCTTCTTTTTCGATAAAGAGCATATATTAAGGAAAATGATCCAATCCCCCCCGGGGGATACGACGCGCTCCAACCTCCGGCTCCGCGGCCGTTGGATGACTATCATCACGCGCACGCGCTACCGTCCAGCAGGTCGCGTTATTGGTGGGACCCCTCACGAAACTTTATCTACTTCCTTATCTCTCTCTCGCAAGTGCTGTTCATCCATGGAGAAGGAGAAATCCACCACGCCGCCGCGCCCCTGCCACGCCACCGCGCCCCGGCCGCATGGTCCCAGTCGTTCGCCGCCCCGAACTCGCGCACCTCGCCGCCTGAAGGTCGTCGCGTGGTCCCCAACTCCCTCCGACGCCGGCGGCAACCGAGCTTCCCGCATCTGCGCCGCCGCGTCCTCGTCGGCGCACACGCCGACCTCGGCCCCCAGCAGCTTGCACACCTTCGTTCCCCCGCCCCCCACGCCGAGCTCCGCCTCCCTGCGAGCGTCCGCCGCCTCCCCTGACTTAATCCTTCTGCAGCAGCGCCGCCGCGTCCTCGTCGGCGCTCACGCGGAGCTCGGCCTCCACCACAGCTCGTGCGCCTTCCCCGCCCCCCACGTCGAATTGGGCGCCGTCGCGCGCCGCCGAGAGGTGCAGCCATGACCCGCGAGGTCCACCTCTCCCCGTCATCGGCCATCGAGGCGCGCAGAGGTGCTCCGAGAGGGAGCGGCTGCTGGTGCTACAAGCAGTCAAGCACACCTCAATGTGCCGCGCGCCGTCCTGGGGGTTTGCTGCTGACGGTTTAAGGTTCTGCTATCTTGGGCACCTGACGTTGCTACCGACGGAGACCGGTATTGCTACCTTGGGCGTCTGGTATTGCTACCGGGGGAGGGTAGATTTTGCTACCTCACGTGTCCGACGTTGCTACTGATGGTACGAGCAGTTGCTGTCTTAGGTGGACGGAGTTGCTGCAACCTTGGGCGGCGCTGTTGAAGGCGAGTTCTTGTCTCTGACCAGATCTATGTCATGTGGATTGATGGCGTGTATTTCACACGTTCGTTGGGCAACCCCAAGAGGAAGGTATGATGAGCACAGCAGCAAGTTTTCCCTCAGAAAGAAACCAAGGTTTATCGAACCAGGAGGAGCCAAGAAGCACGTTGAAGGTTGATGGCGGCGGGATGTAGTGCGGCGCAACACCAGAGATTCCGGCGCCAACGTGGAACCTGCACAACACAACCAAAGTACTTTGCCCCAACGACACAGTGAGGTTGTCAATCTCACCGGCTTGCTGTAACAAAGGATTAACCGTATTGTGTGGAAGATGATTGTTTGCAGAGAAAACAGTAAAAACAAGTATTGCAGTAGATTGTATTTCAGTAAAGAGAATTGGACCGGGGTCCACCGTTCACTAGAGGTGTCTCTCCCATAAGACGAACAGCATGTTGGGTGAACAAATTACAGTTGGGCAATTGACAAATAAAGAGAGCATGACAATGCACATACATATCATGATGAGTATAGTGAGATTTAATTGGGCATTACGACAAAGTACATAGACCGCCATCCAACCGCATCTATGCCTAAAAAGTCCACCTTCGAGTTATCATCCGAACCCCTCCAAGTATTAAGTTGCAAAGCAACGGACAATTGCATTAAGTATGGTGCATAATGTAATCAACAACTACATCCTTAGACATAGCATCAATGTTTTATCCCTAGTGGCAACAAGCACAACACAACCTTAGAACTTTCTCATCACTGTCCCAGGTGTCAATGCAGCATGAACCCACTATCGAGCATAAGTACTCCCTCTTGGAGTTAAAAGCATCTACTTGGCCGGAGCATCTACTAGTAACGGAGAGCATGCAAGATCATAAATAACACATAAGCATAACTTTGATAATCAACATAACAAGTATTCTCTATTCATCGGATCCCAACAAACGCAACATATAGAATTACATATAGATGATCTTGATCATGATAGGCAGCTCACAAGATCCGACAATGATAGCACAATGGGGAGAAGACAACCATCTAGCTACTGCTATGGACCCATAGTCCAGGGGTAGACTACTCACTCATCACTCCGGAGGCGACCATGGCGGTGTAGAGTCCTCCGGGAGATGATTCCCCTCTCCGGCAGGTGCCGGAGGCGATCTCCAGGATCCCCCGAGATGGGATCGGCGGCGACGGCGTCTCGGCAAGGTTTTCCGTATCGTGGCTCTCGGTACCTGGAAGTTTCGTCACGGAGGCTTTAAGTAGGCGGAAGGGCAAGTCGAGAGGGGGCACAGGGGCCCCGGATGACAGGGCGGCGCGGCCAAGGGGGGCCGCGCCGCCCTAGGGTTTGGCTCCCCGTGGCCCCACTTCGTTTCGTCTTCGGACTTCCGGAAGCTTCGTGAGAAAATAGGCCCCTGGGCTTTTATTTCGTCCAATTCCGAGAATATTTCTTTACTAGGATTTCTGAAACCAAAAACAGCTAGAAAACAAAGAATCGGCACTCCGGCATCTTGTTAATAGGTTAGTTCCGTAAAATGCACGAATATGACATAAAGTGTGCATAAAACATGTAGATAACATCAATAATGTGGCATGGAACACAAGAAATTATCGATACGTTGGAGACGTATCAGCATCCCCAAGCTTAGTTCTGCTCGTCCCGAGCAGGTAAAACGATAACAAAGATAATTTCTGGAGTGACATGCCATCATAAACTTGATCATACTATTTGTAAAGCATATGTAGAGAATGCAGCGATCAAAACAATGTGTATGACATGAGTAAACAAGTGAATCATAAAGCAAAGACTTTTCATGAATAGCAATTCAAGACAAGCATCAATAAGTCTTGCATAAGAGTTAACTCATAAAGCAATAATTCAAAGTAAAGGTATTGAAGCAACACAAAAGAAGATTAAGTTTCAGCGGTTGCTTTCAACTTGTAACATGTATATCTCATGGATATTGTCAACATAGAGTAATATAATAAGTGCAATAAGCAAGTATGTAGGAATCAATGCACAGTTCACACAAGTGTTTGCTTCTTGAGGTGGAGAGAAATAGGTGAACTGACTCAACATTGAAAGTAAAAGAATGGTCCTCATAGAGGAAAAGCATCGATTGCTATATTTGTGCTAGAGCTTTGATTTTGAAAACATGAAACAATTTTGTCAACGGTAGTAATAAAGCATATGCATCATGTAAATTATATCTTATAAGTTGCAAGCCTCATGCATAGTGTACCAATAGTGCCCGCACCTTGTCCTAATTAGCTTGGACTACCCGGATTATCACCGCAATACATATGCTTTAACCAAGTTTCACAAAGGGGTACCTCTATGCCGCCCGTACAAAGGTCTAAGGAGAAAGCTCGCATTTGGATTTCTCGCTTTTGATTATTCTCAACTTAGACATCCATACCGGGACAACATAGACAACGGATAATGGACTCCTCTTTTAATGCTTTAAGCATTTGACAACAATTAATTCTTTTCTCATTAGAGATTTGAGGATATTTGTCCAAAACTGAAACTTCCACCATGAATCATGGCTTTAGTTAGCGGCCCAATGTTCTTCTCTCACAATATGCATGCTCAAACCATTCAACTCAGTGTAGATCGCCCTTACTTCGGACAAGACGAACATGCATAGCAACTCACATGAAATTCAACAATGAGTTGATGGCGTTCCCCAGTAAACATGGTTATCGCACAACAAGCAACTTAATAAGAGATAAAGTGCATAATTACATATTCAATACTACAATAGTTTTTAAGGCTATTTTGTCCCATGAGCTATATATTGCAAAGGTGAATGATGGAATTTTAAAGGTAGCACTCAAGCAATTTACTTTGGAATGGCGGGAAAATACCATGTAGTAGGTAGGTATGGTGGACACAAATGGCATAGTGGTTGGCTCAAGTATTTTGGATGCATGAGAAGTATTCCCTCTCGATACAAGGTTTAGGCTAGCAAGGTTATTTGAAACAAACACAAGGATGAACCGGTGCAGCAAAACTCACATAAAAGACATATTGTAAACATTATAAGACTCTACACCGTCTTCCTTGTTGTTCAAACTCAAAACTAGAAATTATCTAGACCTCAGAGAAACCAAATATGCAAACCAAATTTTAGCATGCTCTATGTATTTCTTCATTAATGGGTGCAAAGAATATGATGCAAGAGCTTAAACATGAGCACAACAATTGCCAAGTATCACATTACCCAAGACATTTATAGCAATTACTACATGTATCATTTTCCAATTCCAACCATATAACAATTTAACGAAGGAGAAACTTCGCCATGAATACTATGAGTAGAAACCAAGGACATATTTGTCCATATGCTACAGCGGAGCGTGTATCTCTCCCATAAAGTGAATGCTAGGATCCATTTTATTCAAACAAAACAAAAACAAAAACAAACCGACGCTCCAAGAAAAAGCACATAAGATGTGGCCGAATAAAAATATAGTTTCAGGGGAGGAACCCGATAATTTGTCGATGAAGAAGGGGATGCCTTGGGCATCCCCAAGCTTAGACGCTTGAGTCTTCTTGATATATGCAGGGGTGAACCACCGGGTGCATCCCCAAGCTTAGAGCTTTCACTCTCCTTGATCATGTTGCATCATACTCCTCTCTTGATCCTTGAAAACTTCCTCCACACCAAACTCGAAACAACTCATTAGAGGGTTAGTGCACAATATAAATTGACATATTCAGAGGTGACACAATCATTCTTAACACTTCTGGACATTGCATAATGCTACTGGACATTAGTGGATCAAAGAAATTCATCCAACATAGCGAAAGAGGCAATGCGAAATAAAAGGCAGAATCTGTCAAAACAGAACAGTTCGTATTGACGAATTTTAAAATGGCACCAGACTTGCTCAAACGAAAATGCTCAAATTGAATGAAAGTTGCGTACATATCTGAGGATCATGCTCGTAAATTGGCGTAATTTTCTGAGCTACCTACAGGGAGGTGGACCCAGATTCGTGACAGCAAAGAAATCTGGAACTGCGCAGTAATCCAAATCTAGTACTTACTTTTCTATCAACGGCTTAACTTGGCACAACAAAACTCAAAACTAGGATAAGGAGAGGTTGCTACAGTAGTAAACAACTTCCAAGACACAAAATAAAAACAAAGTACTGTAGGTAAAAACATGGGTTGTCTCCCATAAGCGCTTTTCTTAACGCCTTTCAGCTAGGCGCAGTAAAGTGTGTATCAAGTAACATCGAGAGATGAAGCATCAACATCATAATTTGTTCTAATAATAGAATCATAAGGTACCTTTATTCTCTTTCTAGGGAAGTGTTCCATACCTTTCTTGAGAGGAAATTGATATTTTATATTACCTTCCCTCATATCAATAATAGCACCAACAGTTCGAAGAAAAGGTCTTCCCAATATAATTGGATAAGATGCATTGCATTCAATATCCAAGACAACAAAATCAACGGGAACAAGATTATTGTTAACGGTAATGCGAACATTATCAACTTTACCCAAAGGTTTCTTTGTAGAATGATCAGCAAGATTAACATCCAAATAACAATTTTTCAGCGGTGGCAAGTCAAGCATATTATAAATTTTCTTCGACATAACAGAAATACTTGCACCAAGATCACATAAAGCATTAAAATCAAAATCTTGAACCTTCATCTTAATGATGGGCTCCCAACCATCTTCTAGCTTTTTAGGAATAGAGGCTTCGCGCTCTAGTTTCTCTTCTCTAGCTTTTATGAGAGCATTTGTAATATGATGCGTGAAAGCCAAATTTATAGCACTAGCATTAGGACTTTTAGCAAGTTTTTGCAAGAACTTTATAACTTCAGAGATGTGGCAATCATCAAAATTCAAACCATTATAATCTAAAGCAATGGGATCATCATCCCCAATGTTGGAAAAAATTTCAGCAGCTTTATCATAGGCAGTTTCAGCAGCTTTAGCAGCTTTCAGAGCAGTTTTTCGCGCTTTGCATTAGAAGTGGAAACATTGCTAACACCAATTCTTTTATTAGTATGAGTAGGAGGTGCAGCAACATGTGTAGCATTAGCATTACTAGTGGTGGTAATAGTCCAAACTTTAGCTATATTCTTCTCTTTAGCTAGTTTTTCATTTTCTTCTCTATCCCACCTAGCACGCAGTTCAGCCATTAATCTTATATTCTCATTAATTCTAACTTGGATGGCATTTGCTGTAGTAACAATTTTATTTTCAATATCCCTATTAGGCATAACTTTCGATTTCAAAAGATCAACATCGGAGGCAAGACTATCAACTCTAGAAACAAGAATATCAATTTTATTGAGCTTTTCCTCAACAGATTTGTTAAAGGCAGTTTGTGTACTAATAAATTCTTTAAGCATGGCCTCAAGTCCAGGGGGTGTATTCCTATTATTGTTGTAAGAATTCCCATAAGAATTAGCATAACCGTTACCATTATTATAAGGATATGGCCTATAGTTATTACTAGAATTGTTCCGATAAGCATTGTTGTTGAAATTATTATTTTTAATGAAGTTTACATCAACATGTTCTTCTTGTGCAACCAATGAAGCTAATGGAACATTATTAGGATCAACATTAGTCCTATCATTCGCAAGCATAGACATAATAGCATCAACCTTATCATTCAAGGAAGAGGATTCTTCAACGAATTTACCTTCTTACCTTGTGGAGCTCTTTCCGTGTGCCATTCAGAGTAATTAATCATCATATTATCAAGAAGCTTTGTTGCTTCACCAAGAGTGATGGACATAAAGGTACCTCCAGCAGCTGAATCCAATAAATTCCGCGAAGAAAAATTTAGTCCCGCATAGAAGGTTTGGATGATCATCCAAGTAGTCGGTCCATGGGTTGGGCAATTTTTAACCAGTAGATTTCATTCTTTCCCAAGCTTGAGCAACATGTTCAGTATCTAATTGTTTAAAATTCATTATGCTACTCCTCAAAGATATAATTTTAGCAGGGGGATAATATCTACCAATAAAAGCATCCTTGCATTTAGTCCATGAATCAATACTATTCTTAGGCAGAGATAGCAACCAATCTTTAGCTCTTCCTCTTAATGAGAAAGGGAACAATTTTAATTTTATAATATCACCATCTACATCTTTATATTTTTGCATTTCGCATAGTTCAACAAAATTATTAAGATGGGCAGCAGCATCATCAGAACTAATTCCATAAAATTGATCTTTCATAACAAGATTCAGTAAAGCAGGTTTAATTTCAAAGAATTCTGCTGTAGTAGCAGGTGGAGCAATAGGTGTGCATAAGAAATCATTATTATTTGTGGTTGTGAAGTCACACAACTTAGTATTTTCAGCGTTGGCCATTTTAGCAATAGTAAATAAAGCAAACTAGATAAAGTAAATGCAAGTAAACTAATTTTTTTGTGTTTTTAATATAGCAAACAAGATAGCAAATAAAGTAAAACTAGCAACTAATTTTTTTGTATTTTGATTTAGTGCAGCAAACAAAGTAGTAAATAAAACCAAGCAAGACAAAAACAAAGTAAAGAGATTGAGAAGTGGAGAATCCCCTTGCAGCGTGTCTTGATCTCCCCGGCAACGGCGCCAGAAAATATGCTTGATGGCGTGTATTTCACACGTTCGTTGGGCAACCCCAAGAGGAAGGTATGATGAGCACAGCAGCAAGTTTTCCCTCAAAAAGAAACCAAGGTTTATCGAACCAGGAGGAGCCAAGAAGCACGTTGAAGGTTGATGGCGGCGGGATGTAGTGCGACGCAACACCGGAGATTCCGGCGCCAACGTGGAACCTGCACAACACAACCAAAGTACTTTGCCCCAACGAAACAAGTGAGGTTGTCAATCTCACCGGCTTGCTGTAACAAAGGATTAACCGTATTGTGTGGAAGATGATTGTTTGCAGAGAAAACAAGTAAAAACAAGTATTGCAGTAGATTGTATTTCAGTAAAGAGAATTGGACCGGGGTCCACAGTTCACTAGAGGTGTCTCTCCCATAAGACGAACAGCATGTTGGGTGAACAAATTACAGTTGGGCAATTGATAAATAAAGAGAGCATGACAATGCACATACATATCATGATGAGTATAGTGAGATTTAATTGGGCATTACGACAAAGTACATAGACCGCCATCCAACTGCATCTATGCCTAAAAAGTCCACCTTCAGGTTATCATCCGAACCCCCCCCAGTATTAAGTTGCAAAGCAACGAGACAATTGCATTAAGTATGGTGCGTAATGTAATCAACAACTACATCCTTAGACATAGCATCAATGTTTTATCCCTAGTGGCAACAAGCACAACACAACCTTAGAACTTTACGTCACTCGTCCCAGGTGTCAATGCAGGCATGAACCCACTATCGAGCATAAGTACTCCCTCTTGGAGTTAAAAGCATCTACTTGGCCGGAGCATCTACTAGTAACGGAGAGCATGCAAGATCATAAATAACACATAAGCATAACTTTGATAATCAACATAACAAGTATTCTCTATTCATCGGATCCCAACAAACGCAACATATAGAATTACATATAGATGATCTTGATCATGATAGGCAGCTCACAAGATCCGACAATGATAGCACAATGGGGAGAAGACAACCATCTAGCTACTGCTATGGACCCATAGTCCAGGGGTAGACTACTCACTCATCACTCCGGAGGCGACCATGGCGGTGTAGAGTCCTCCGGGAGATGATTCCCCTCTCCGGCGGGGTGCCGGAGGCGATCTCCAGGATCCCCCGAGATGGGATCGGCGGCGACGGCGTCTCAGTAAGGTTTTCCGTATCGTGGCTCTCGGTACTGGAAGTTTCGTCACGGAGGCTTTAAGTAGGCGGAAGGGCAAGTCGAGAGGGGGCACAGGGGCCCTAGGGTTTGGCTCCCCTGTGGCCCCACTTCGTTTCGTCTTCGGACTTCTGGAAGCTTCGTGAGAAAATAGGCCCCTGGGCTTTTATTTCGTCCAATTCCGAGAATATTTCTTTACTAGGATTTCTGAAACCAAAAACAGCGAAAACAAGAATCGGCACTTCGGCATCTTGTTAATAGGTTAGTTCCAGAAAATGCACGAATATGACATAAAGTGTGCATAAAACATGTAGATAACATCAATAATGTGGCATGGAACACAAGAAATTATCGATACGTTGGAGACGTATCATGGATTTGTAACATAGGAATTTGTTTGTTGCTATAACTTTTATTTTCAGTTTTTGCTACAATTGCACAATATATTTGCTAAGGGGTCTCCGGCGAAGCCTCCGGCGAGGCCTCGTCGCGGTCTTCGACAATTTATTTATATTTTTGCTACAGTAGCATAACATTTTTGCTACGTGGTCTCCGGCGAGTTCTCCGGCGAGGTTCCGGCGAGCCCAGTCTTTTTTCTTTTCTATCATTGACGAACCGTTTTTGCTACACTGAAGCAAAAGCGAGATTTTTTTTGCTGCCCGGCAGCAAAAAAGACACGTGTCAGCACGGGGACCCGGGGGCTGGGAAATCAAATCCCCCGGGTGACGCCCAGTACTTTCCATATATTAATGGGCTACCCTAGCTAGCGATCGATTGCTTAAATCAAATGGAGCGATCGGTTTAGGACATAAATTTTTTCCATTTTAGGAACGTTTTTGACTGTAGTATATCCTATTTAAGGAAAGTTCTGCATGCATGTAGAAGGGAACAAATCTGATGAAGTAAGCGAGAATCTTTCTGAATTTGAAAATGCAAAACGTTTTATCTCACAAACGACAACTCCGATTTAAGATCTGTTTTCACCTATGAGTCGGTCTCGTCGAGATCTTCAAAACTAGCACCCATGTTGATATGTTTCGAGAAACTTTTTTTCGGGCTAAAAGTTATCAACCCTCTCTATCTGAATAATCAACCCCTCCGTACTTGAGTGATATGTATAAAATTATCAACCTAGTGCAGGCTATTGAGGGAAAGTTCTGCATGCATGCACAAAAAGACGAATCTGCTGATGTCAGCGGAATCTTTTCCAAATTTGAAAATTCAAAATGTTTTATCTCACAAACGACAACTCTAAATTAAGATTCGCTTTCACCTATGAGTCGGTCTCGACGAGATCTTCAAAACTAGCACCCATGTTGATATGTTTCGAGAAACTTTTTTTCGGGCTAAAAGTTATCAACCCTCTCTATCTGAATAATCAACCCCTTCGTACTTGAGTGATCAACGTTAAATGTATAAAATTATCAACCTGGTGTACGCTATTGAGGAAAAGTTCTGCATGCATGCACAAATAGACGAATATGCTGATGTCAGCAGATTTTTCCAAATTTGTAAATTCAAAACGTTTTAACTTTCAAATGACAACTCCAAATCAAGATTCGCTTTCACCAATAAATCCGTCTCGACGAGATCTTCAAAACTAGCACCCATGTTGATATGTTTTGAGAAACTTTTTTTCGGGCTAAAAGTTATCAACCCTCTCTATCTGAATAATCAACCCCTCCGTACTTGAGTGATCAACGGTAAATATATAAAATTATCAACCCCAAAGTTAATTTTATTTGAAACAGTTTAGCGATTTTTCTTTAGTTCAGAAGCTATCAACCCGGTGTCCTGTTATTTATCAACAGTAAAAATAAATAACTACCAACCCTAAAAATCTAATTTTATTTCGAATATTTTGGCGACTCTTTTTAGTTTACAAGTTATCAACCCGGTGCCCCGTTATTTATCAATGGTAATTATAAATAACTACCAACCCTAAAAAGTATTCCATTTAGAATATTTTAGCGAACATTTTTTTATTTTACAAGCTATCAACCCGGTGCCTCGTTATTTATCAACGATAAAATATAAATAAATAATAACCCCTAAAAAGTATTTCATTTAGAATATTTTAGCGACCCTCTTTTAATTTAGAAGCTATCAACCCGGTGACCCGCTATTTATCAATGGTAAATATAAATAAATATCAACCCTAAAAATTTAATTTAATTTAAAATATGTAGCGACTCTTTTTTTGTTTACAAGTTATCAACCCGGTGCCCCGTTATTTATCAACGGTAAATATAAAAACGTAGCAACCCTAAAAAGTAATTTTCATTTAGAATTTTTTTAGCAACTTTTGTTAGCTTACAACTTAAAATAGTACTTAATTTGAGTAGCAAGTGGTAGTTCATTTGTGTTGCAAGTGGATCTTCCCACCCGTTATTTTTTCCCCCTTAAAAACCACTGGCCCGAAAAAGGGAATTGCAAAAGGAACCCATTAAATATGAATTACCTACGAAAAAAACCCAAAAGGGAATTGCAAAAAGAGAATTGAGAGTCTGCCTCGTGCTGAAGAAAAAGAGTGAGATGCTATGTGTATGCATGCAACAACTTATGAAAGAGTGCTGAAAAGTTGGCTCATTAAATGCAAATCCATGAGATGCTCTGTGCATGTGCATGCATGCAGTGTGAACGCTCTTGGCTGCATGCAACTTGCAAAGTAGTAATACAAGCTGTTAGTGTGAACACATGTGAACACAATTAAAACACTACGTGATACAAAGGGAATTGAGTCGCGCTTTCGCGCGAGCGCTCCGCGCCGAGGGAAACCGATCGCTCGAGCGAGCGAGCGCCAGCGAGGGGATTCGTATATTAATATCGTGATTTTTCTGGCAGAGTGATGGCTACAAAAAGAAGTATAGACTTACTAAGTGGAATATTATTTGCCGACCCAAGGACCAGGGAGGTTTGGGTATAGAAGTGCTTGACTTAAAAAACAAATGCCTATTAAGTAAATGGCTTTATAAATTGTTAACTAAACGTGGTGTTTGGCATGAACTAGTTACTAATAAGTATCTTCACTCCAAGTCATTATCCCAAGTAAAGGCTAGGGTAAATGATTCTCCCTTTTGGAAAGGTCTCATTAAAAATAAGGATGCTTTTTTTAGTAGAGGCTCTTTCAAAGTGGGAAGTGGTGAACAGACCCGCTTTTGGGAAGACACGTGGTTAGGAGACACGCCTCTTTCCCAGCAGTATCCCTCCCTTTATAACTGTTATCACCAGGATTTGACCAAGTCAGAGGTGGGCCGCGATCAAGATAGACTCGAAGAATATATATATATAGAAGGAATACGTGAATCGGCCTTTTATACCAAGTTGGGCTTAATTGCCCGTGTATCTGTAACATATTAGATCGCATCTTAGTTTAGAAGTTAGAATCTTACTCGTGCACGGTTTGGTGCACGCCCACGTTAGAAAGTCCGCTGGACTATAAATATGTATCTAGGGTTTATGGAATAAACAACCAACGTTCAACCACAAACAAATCTCGGCGCATCGCCAACCCCTTCGTCTCGAGGGTTTCTACCGGTAAGCATCATGCTGCCTAGATCGCATCTTGCGATCTAGGCAGCCAAGCCTGCCTACGTTGTTCATGCGTTGCTCGTATCGAAGCCTTTTTGATGGCGAGCAACGTAGGTATCTTAGACATGTTAGGGTTAGCATTGTTCTTCATATTACATGCTTTCGTAGTGCAACCCTTGCATGTCTAGCCGCCCTTACACCTATCTTAGGTGTAGGGGCGGCACCCCGCTTGATCATAGTTTAGTAGATCTGATCCGTTACGGTTGCTCCTTGTTCATCAAGGATTAGTTTAACATCCGCAATAGTTAGGCCTTACAAGGGGTCGGAGGATCCAGCGGCGTGTAGGGTGGCGTTTGCTAGTCCTAGAACGGATGTTCCGGGGATCAACCTCGTGTTGGTTTTTAGGCCCCGTCTAGGATCGGCTTATGGTCACCGTGCGCGAGCGCGAGGCCCAATCCTGAGTAGGATGATCCGATTATGCGGTGAAAACCCTAAATCGTCGTAGATCTCATTAGCTTTACCTTGATCAAGCAGGACCACCATATATTCGGACACCTCGTCCGAATCATGGGTGGATCGGCTCTTTGAGCCGATTCACAGGATAACCCGAGAGCCGATCGAGGCTCGTATTTAACGTTTACGTGTGTGCCCTGCAGGAAACTAAGCGAGGCATCATCCACACCTTCCCGACCAGGTATAGGTCGGGTGGCACGCCCTGTGATAAACATCGGCGCGTGCGACCCGGGAGGCTTTGCGGGCCGTCGCTCCGAGGGACCGGGGCCAGCCGCAGCCCTAGTTGTTCCCGGCTCTACCGTGTTGACCGTCTCTCGCCCGCCGGGGGGTTTCGACGTCAACACATTCTCGGCACGCCGGTGGGACCGCCTTCGACATCAGCAACATCGCCATCTACATCCGAGATGGCGGAAGACACTCCGGTCACGTACGAGGATCTGCCTGATGACCTCAAGAAGAAGCATGACGAGATCAAGGCAACCCTCGAAGCCGAACTCATCGGCTCCTTCCACCGAACCCGCTCCCATGGCGTCAGGTGGAAGGGTTTCACACCTGAAGGCGCGCTCGATGGAGTGGACCTCTCCGCCCGTCGGGAAGAACGCACCGGTCGCCGCGGCAGGAGATCAACTACATGGTGGCTCATTCGCTGCACCGCCACTCCGAGAGCCTGGTGAACACCTTGGAGCGTGTCGCTCGCGCGTCGTCAAGGAAATCATGAGTCACCGGTACTCCCCGTCGGGACCGGCTCGGGACTTTCAAAGGAGAGATGCCGCTCCAGCCCCGGCCGTTCGCATGGGCAGCACCGGAACTGCCGAACTCATCGGCATACGTCGTCTACAAGATTGGTGGTGATCCTAGTGACTACCAATTCCTACCTGAGGCACCCAAGGAGATCCCACCCGGATACTCGTGCGCATACGTACCGGACTGCAACGCATGGGAACTCTCGAACCAGGCTGCAATATCAGGGGCCTCTGGAACGGCAGGAGGAACGTCAGGAGCCGATCCTGAGAAGCAATCGTGGCTGGCTAAGTACGCCACCCTAGACAAACCTCCAAAGCCCAGCTCCTGCAGTTGGCTTAGAAACAGAAAAGCAAGCATGGCTGGTTAAGTATGCCACCCCGGCGAATCCTCAGGGTTCGACACCTTCAGCCATCACAGCGGATCAGATTTGTGCAATTCTGAAAGATCAGTTCGGCATGATGCCGAAAAGGAAGGCGTTCGGCTACACCAAGCCGTACCCCAACAGCTACGAACTGATCCCGCTACCACCCAAATATCGGCTCCCGGACTTCACAAAGTTTAGTGGATCAGATGGGTCCAGCTCCATCGAGCATGTGAGCCGATATCCGGCACAGTCGGGCACGATCTCGGCGTCGGATGAGTTGCGCGTGAGGTTCTTCTCACGATCCCTCACAGGATCGGCTTTCGGGTGGTACACATCGCTACCACCGAACTCCATCCAAACTTGGAAGCAGCTTGGAAGAGCGAGTTCCATGAGCGAGTATCACTCGGAGGCTTCCGATGTTGGTTTTGCCGATCTAGCGCAAGTACGACAAAGCGCGG